>NW_024412415.1:23213721-23292135 GCF_014898765.1 Herpailurus yagouaroundi | reverse complement strand
TCATGCTCTCTCTCTCTCTCAAAAATAAGTAAATATTAAAAATTTTTTAAAAAAGAAATGAATTTTATTAAAGGACACTAACATTGAAAATTAGTACACAGACATCCTATTATTTACTTACAGCTGTAATAGGCATGTTCTATTCTTGTCTGTAATTGTCTCACAACTGCCAGGCGGTGTCATTTGCCACAACTGCATTTAATGTAACCTAGCAGAAGTTAGATCCTCAGGGTTTTTTGTTTTTGTTTTTGTTTTTTTTAGCTTTAAATAGCCCTGACATGATACTATTATCTTTTTTTTTTTTTTAATCCAAGTTAGCCAACATATAGTGTAATACTGATTTCAGGAATAGAATTTAGTGACTGATCACTTAAATAAAACACCCAGTGCTCATCACAACAAGTGCCCTCCTTAATGCTCATCACCCATTTAACCCATCCCTATGCAACACTCCGCCAGCAACCCTCAGTTTGTTCTCTATATTTAAGAGTCTTTTATGGTTTGTTTCCCTTTCTGTTTTTATATTATTTTTGATTCCCTTCGCCTATGTTCATCTGTTTTTCTTAAATTCCACATGTGGGTATAATCATATGATACTTGTCTTTCACTGACTGATTTGGCTCAGCATAATACACTCTAGTTCCATCCACGTTGTTGCAAATGGAAAGATTTCATTCTTTTTGATTGCCAAGTAATACTCCATTGTATATATACATACCGCATTTTCTTGATCCATTCATCAATTGAAGGACATTTGGGCTCTTTCCATATGTTGGGTATTGTTGATAGTGCTGCTATAAATGTTGGGGTGCATATGCCCCTTCAAATCAGCATTTATGTATCCTTTGGGTAAATACCTGGTAGTGCCATTGCTGGGTCATAGGGTAGTTCTACTTTTAATTTTTTGAGGAAACTCCATACTGTTTTCCAGAGTGGCTGCACCAGTTTGCATTCCCAACAGCAGTGCAGAAAGGGTTCCCCTTTCTCCACATCTGTTGCTTCCTCAGTTGCTAATTTTAGCCATTCTGACAAGTGTGAGTTGGTATCTCATTGTGCTTTTGATTTGTATTTCCTTGCTGAAGAGTGATGTTGAACATCTTTTCACGTGTCTGTTAGCCATCTGGATGTCTTCTTTGGAAAAGTGTCTATTCATGTCTTCTGCCCATTTTGTCACTGGTTTGTTTGTTTTTTGGTGTTGAGTTTGATAAGTACTCTATAGGTTTTGGATTCTAACCCTTTATCTGATGTGTCAGTTGCAAATATCTTCTTTTTACTTTTGCTGATTGTTTCCCTCACTGTGCAAAAGCTTTTTATCATGATGAAGTCTCAACAGTTCATTTTTGCTTTTGTTTCCCTTGCCTCCAGAGACATGTCAAGTAAGAAGTTGCTGTGGCTGAGGTCAAGGAGGTTGTTGCCTGTTTTCTCCTCCAGGGTTTTGATGGCTTCCTGTCTTACGTTTAGGTCTTTCCTCCATTTTGAGTTTATTTTTGTGTATGGTATAAGAAAGTGGTCCAGGTTCATTTTTCTGCATGTCACTGTCCTCCAGTTTTCTCAACACCTTTTGCTGAAGAGACTGTCTTTATTCCATTGGATATTCTTTACTGCTTAGTCAAAGACTAGTTGGCCATACGTTTGTGGGTCCATTTCTGGATTCTTATTCTGTTCCATCGATCTGTCTGTTTTTGTGCCACTACCATAGTGTGTTGATGATGACACCTTTGTAATACACCTTGAAGTCCGGAATTGTGATGCCTCCAGATTTGGTTTTCTTTTTCAGCATTACTTTGGCTATTCAGGGTCTTTTCTGATTCCAGATAAATTTTAGAACTCTTTGTTCTAGCTTTGTGAAGAATGCTAGTGCTATTTTGATAGGAATTGCATGGAATGTGTAGATTGCTTTGGGTACTATTGGCATTTTAACAACATTTGTTCTTTCAGTCCATGGAATATGGAGTGTTTTTTCATTTTTTTATGTGTTTCTTCAATTTCTTTCATAAGCTTTCTATAGTTTTCAGCTAATAGATTTTTCACCTCCTTAGTTAGGTTTATTCCTCAGTATTTTATGGTTTTTGGTGCAATGGGATCAATTCCTTGACTTCTCTTTCTGCTGCTTCATTATTTGTGTATAGAATTGCAACCGATTTCTGTGCATTGATTTTATATCCTGCGACTTTGCTGAACTCATGGATTAGTTCTAGCAGTTTTTTGGTGGAGTCTTTTGGATTTTTCACATAGAGTATGATATCATCTGTGGAGAGTAAAAGTTTGACTTCCTCCTTGCCAATTTGGATGCTTGTTATTTCTTTGTATTGTCTGACTGCTGAGTCTATGGCTTCCAACACTGTGTTGAATAACAGTGGACATCCCTGTCATGTTCCTGACCTTAGGGGGAAAGCTCTCAATTTTTCCCCATTGAGGATCATATTAGTGGTGGGTCTTTTGTATTTGTCCTTTATGATCTTGAGGTGTGTTACTTCTATCTCTACTTTCTTGAGGATTTTTATGAATAAGGGATGCTGTATTTTGTCAAATGCATTTTCTGCATCTGATGAGAGGATTATGTGGTTCTTATCCTTTTATTAGTGTGATGTATCACATTGATTGATTTGCAGATATTAAACCAACCCTGCATCCTAGGAATAAATGCCACTTGATCATGGTGAATAACTCTTTTAATGTATTGTTGGATCCAGTTTGCTCATATCTTGAGAAATTTTGCATCCATGTTCAGGGAAATTGGTCTGTAGTTCTCCTTATTAGTAGGTCTTTGTCTGGTTTTGGAATCACCAGATTCTGCTAGCCTCGTAGAATGAGTTTGTAAGTTTTCCTTCCATTTCTGTTTTTTTGGAACAGCTTCAAAAGAATAGTGTTAACCCTTCTTTAAATGTTTAGTAGAATTCCCCTGGAAAGCCATCTGGCCCTGGACTCTTGTTTGTTGGTAGATTTTTGATTACTGATTCAATTTCTTTACTGATTATGGATCTGTTCAAATTTTCTATTTCTTCCTGTTTCAATTTTGGTAGTTTATATGTTTATAGGAATTTGTCTATTTCTTTATTTCTTCCTGATTGCCCAATTTATTGTCATATAATTTGCTCATAATAATCTTTTTTTATTACTGTTTGTGTTTCTGCATTGTTGGTTGTGATCTCTACTTTTTCATTCATGATTTTATTTATTTGGCTCCTTTGCTTTTTCTTCCTGATCAATCTGGCTAGGGGTTTATCAATTTTGTTAATTCTTTCAAAGAACCAGCTTCTAATTTCCTTGATCTGTTCTACTGTTTGTTTTGTTCTGTGTTGTTTTGATAGCATTAATTTCTGCTCTAATCTCCTGTCTTGTGCTGGTTTTGGGTTTTATTAGCTCTTTTTTCCCCAGCTTTTTTAGATGTAAGGTTAGGTTGTGTATTTGATACTTCTTCCTTGTTTAGGAAGGCCTGGATTGCTATATACTTCCCTCTTATGACCACCTTTCCTGCATCCCAGAGGTTTGGGGCTGTGATGTTTCATTTTCATTGACTTCCATGTACTTTCTAATTTCCTCTTTAACTTCTGGTTAACCCATTCATTCTTTAGTAGGATATTCTTTAATCTCCACGTATCCATGGTCTTTGCAAATTTTTTCTTGTGGTTGATTTCAAGTTTCTTAGTGTTACAGTCTGAAAATATGCAAGGTATGATCTCGATCTTTTTGTACCTGTTGAGGGCTGATTTGTGACCAGTATGTGATCTGTTCTGGGGAATTTTCCATGTGCACTGGAAAAGAAGTGTATTCTGCTTTAGGATGAAATGTTCTGAATATTTTTGTTAAGTCCATCTGGTCCAGTGTGTCATTCAAGCCATTGTTTCCTTGTTGATATTCTGCTTACATGATCTGTCCTTGTTGATATTCTGCTTACATGATCTGTCCATCTGTAAGGGTGTTAAAGTCCCCTACTATTATGGTATTATTTTCAATGGGTTTCTTTATGTTTGTGATTAATTGGTTTATATATTTGGTCACTTCCAAGTTGAGGGCATAAATGTTTACAATTGTTAGATCTTGTTGGTGGATAGACCCCTTAATTATTTAAAAAAAATTTTTTTTAATGTTTACTTATTTTTGAGACAAAGACAGAGCATGGACGGGGGAGGGTCAGAGAGAGAGGGAGACACAGAATCCGAAACAGGCTCCAGGCTCTGAGCTGTCAGCAGCTCAGTCAGCTCGACGCGGGACTCAAACTCACGGACCGCGAGATCATGACCTGAGCTGAAGTCAGACACTCAACCGACTGAGCCACCCAGGCGCCCCTAGACCCCTTAATTATGATAGAATGCCCTTCTTCATCTCTTGTTACAGTCTTTATTTTAAAAACTGTTGTATCTAGTTTGTCTAAGTATTGCTACTCCACCTTTCTCTTGACAGCCATTAGCATGATAGATGGTTCTCCATCCCCTTACTTTCCATCTGTAGGTGTCTTTACTAAAATAAGTCTCTTGTAAGCAGCATATAGATGGACCTTGTTTTCTTATCCATTCTGTTACCCTATGACTTTGAATTGGATCGTTTAGTCCATTGACATTTAGAGTGAGTACTGAACGATAGGAATTTAATGCCATTGTGTTGCCTGTAGAGATGGTGTTTCTGGTGATGTTCTGTGGTCCTTTCTAGTCTTTGTTGCTTTTTTCTTTTTTGTTTTGTTTTGTCTTTTCTCCACTCAGAGTCCCCCTTAAAATTTCTTGAGGGTCTGGTTTAGAGGTCACAATCTCCTTTAGTTTTTGTTTGGGGAACGCTTCATCTCTCCTTCTATTGTGAATGACAATAGATAATGCTGGATAAAGAATTCTTGGCTGCTTATTTTTCTGATTCAGCACGTTGAATATACCCTGCCACTTCTTCCTGGTCTGCCAAGTTTCTGTGGATAGTCTACTGCGAACCTGATCTGTCTTCCCTTAAAGGTTAAGGACTTTTTTTTTCCCCTTACTGCTTTTCTAATTCTTTCCTTGTCTGTGTATTTTGTGAATTTGACTATGATACACGTTGGCGATCGTCATTTTTTTTGAATCTAATGGGAGTTCTCTGTGCTTCTTGGATTTTGCTGTCTGTGTCCTTCCCCAGATTAGGGAAGTTTTCTGGCATAATTTGCTCACATAAACCTTCTGCCCTTTTTTCTCTCTCTTCCAGGACTCTGATGATTCAGATGTTATTCTTTTTTAATAAGTCACTGAGTTCTCTAAGTCTTGTATCATGAACTTTTGCCTTTGTTTCTTTTTTTCTGCTTCATTATTCGCCATAATTTTATCTTCTGTATTGCTGATTTGCTGCTCTGCTTCATCCGTCCTGCCATCATGGCATCCATTCAAGATTGCATCTCAGTTATAGCATTTTTCATTTTGGCCTGCCTAAATTTTATTTCTTTTATCTCTGCTGAAAGGAATTCTCTGGCGTCTTCTCTGCTTTTTTTTTTAACCCTGGATAGTATTCATATTATCATGATTCTAAATTCTAGTTCAGACATCTTATATCTGTGTTAAGTCCCTGGCTGTCATTTTTTTCTTGTTCTTTCTTTTGGGGTAAATTCCTTCATTTTGTCATTTTGGAGGAGGGAAAAAATTAATAAAAAATTAAAATAAAAAAATTACAAACAAACAAAAAAAACAAAGGAAGCTAGATCCTGGGTGTGTTTCAGTCTGCTTGTTGAAAGAGCTTGATAGAATAGAGAAAAAAGGGAAAGGAAAGAAAAAGCAAATGTAAGAAAAAAATTTAATTAAAAAAGATTTATAGAATAAAATGGAATAGAATTAAAATTAAATAATAAAAAAGTGAAAAAAAGTTCTCTTTTTGTGTCTAAGAAAGAGAAAAGAAAGAAAAAAAGAACACAATTTAAGCAAAAACAGAAACAAAACGAACAAACAGATGAACCAGCAAACAGAATGAAACCCAAATGAAATTACATCTGCTTTCCCCTATAACCAAAACTATGTAGCCCTCTATAGTACACTAAGCAGGTGAAGTGACTTGTGCTGGTCGTCTTGGGATGTGCTTGGAGGGCACAGTTGGGTGGGGCTTGGTGTAATGGCTCCATTCTCCACCAGGTGGCCCTGCTGGGCTTACTAGGGTGGATCAGTGTGAGTGGTTGTGTGCGTGGGAGAGATGGAAATGATTTCACCCAGCTCCCTAGTCTCTGACACAGGAACTTCACACTCTCACTAACCCATGATCAAGCACCCCTCCTTTGTCTCAGGCTTCTGTCCACTCCCCACCTCTACCCTGTTCAAGTCCAAGCTGTCCACCTGCCAGGTGGCACCTCTCTCCAGAGTTTTATCTCAGATAGGATTGTGTTTCAAAACCCCACACTCAGAGACCCCCACAGCTTGGACCCAACTCTCTAGGGGAGGGTCTCACTGACCAATGGTCAGGTGCTGGCTTGCCCTGGAAAACATTTGTGCAATCACACAGCAGCAGAGGTTCAAAAATTATGGCAAATCACAACACATAGCTGGTTCCAGGCTTCACCATACTCTGGCATCTTTGTCCCAATACCAGCAAACGTGGTTGCACTCCGGGGTGCACTGGGACCTTTGCCTGTGGGGAAGCAGTATGGCCTCCACCATATGCTCTCCATGCAGGGGAACTGCTTCTCCCCATGTGGCATATCCTGCTCCTGGGGATTCACCCTACTTCCTCACCCAAGCCCTGCGAGGCACTGAGCTCCTCCACTGTTTATAGCATCCTGGTGGTATTGAAACCCTCTACTTTCCCCCTGCCCGTGGTTTTGTGGAACAGATTTCTTGTTCGGTGTTTTTACTCTTTCTCTGTAACTGCTTTCTGGGGGAGTGCTTTTCTCACATGATCCCAATGCATGACACTCTCCTCCTTTCTCTTTCTCTCTCTGTCCTGTCTGCGCAAAAATGACTCCCTACCCTCTGTGGCTTTTCTCTACCCCAGTTCATCTCTCTTCATCGTGTACCTGCTTAGTTCTGTGGCTCAATTTATGCAGATTGTTGCGTTAATCCTCAGATCAACTTTCTAGGTGTTGAAAAATGGTTTGGTCCTGGTTTGTCTGTGTTTCAGAGACAAGACAAGCTCAGGGTCTGCATGGTGCTCCACCATCTTAACTGCTCTCCTGGGATAGAATCTTTTACACAACGTAGCTTAAGACTCCAGGATGTCATAATACAAACCAGAATTCCTCATAACCAACCTCCCATCCACAAAGTGTCTAGTTCTCTTGTCAGTAACCAAGAGGTTTGGCAATGGAGGAAACGTTACCCTAAAACAAAAGCAGTCTATTTTCTCTTCAGGATGAAAATAGGCAAACTCTTATTTTATGATCCATCAAACAAACAAACAAAAGATATGTATTAGAACACAGATTTTGGATGCCTCAGTCGGTTAAATATCTGACTTTGGCTCTGGTCATGATCTCACCATTCATGAGTTGGAGCCCCATGTCAGGCTCTGTGCTGACAGCTCAGGGCCTAGAGCCTGCTTCAGATTCTGTCTCCCTCTCTCTCTGCCCCTCTCCCGCTCATGCTCTATCTCTGTCAAAACAAAAAACATTTTTTAAAAATTAAAAAAAAAAACACAGATTCTAATAGCAGTATCGGGGGAAATGATATAAAATGGAGAAATTTAACACAAAGAGAAACAATGAGTGCCATAGGTTTTAACGTCTCCATACTAACCAGGAAAACACTTTGAAAGAAATAGAGCCCACAAACCACAGGCAGCTAATCTCTGCTGAAGAATTCCAACTGCATATCAAGAGCCCACCTATTATAAAATTGAATCTAGACAAGTGTTTTTAGTTTTTGTTTGTTTTTGGTTTTCACTGCTCTTTTTAAAAAAATCTAAATCACTTTTCTGGTGGTACTTGGACTAATCTCCAGAATAGTAATAGCCCACAGGGTAAACTAATAAATTTGGCTATTAGAAAGCAAGAAAAATTCAAAATGAAGAATTAAAGGAAACGACAATTTCATCATTATGTCAAGTTCTGCCAGGATGATTTAGCCATCCCATTGCCACCAAGCTGCTTAGGGTGTTGTTTGAACGCAATTTAAAAAGATGAAAAACAAACCTGGGAAAGATTTCCATTTGTCCTTAAAGAGTTGAAGATAAAAATTAAAAATCCGTTATAAAATTGGTAGCAATGATCCTCAGAATCTCCAGGTTGCTCTTCTCTGTTTTCTCCCGTTAGTTATCAGGCCACAGAACTGGCCGTGATATGTCTGGAGTCCATCAAAATGGCAGCATAACTATTTCCCATCCCGCATGTTCTTTTTACTACGTGAGTTTAACTCTCCTCCTCCCAAGAAATGAATCTATCCTTGAATCTAGGCATGCTTATGACTACAGCAAAAGTGATTTTTTCAGTCTTCATAGTAAAAGGTGATGCAGCTTCCACCTAATTTTCTTGGGGTGTTTACTATTGGAACTCAGCCAGCAAGCCAGCCATGCAGAAACCTGAGTTTGTATGGGTATTTGGTGTTTTGTCAGCCTAAACTGGGGTTTCAGCCAAAAGGAACCATCAACCACCAGATACGAGTGAACAAACCTTTGAATGATTCCAGCCCCCGACTGGCACAGCCTTCCAGGCTTCCAGACTGAGGCCCCAGGCACTGTAGAGTAGAGACATCCCCACTAGGCTCTTCCTGTATTCCTGACTTAACAGTTCTGGGGCATAAGAAAACGGTTGTTGTTTTATATCTTTAAGTTCAGGGTAGTTTGTTAAACAACAGTGATAACAGGAGCATTAATCATGGTTAACCCTCCAGCTGTCATTTGAATCCCATGTGTTTTACCTCCTTGGAGACCCCATTCATTGGTTCATTCAATAAATATTTATCACACGTGAGACACTGTTCTAGGCTTTGGAAATACAGTGGTGAATGAGACAAGTTTCCTGCCACGCTGAAACTTCCATTCTGTTAGATGGTACTAAGTGCCACAGAGAAAATTAATATGGGTGGGTTGATAAGGAGTGATTGGGAGGCTACCTTGATTGAGGGTGATTGAGGTTGGTTTTTCAGTGGAGGTAATTTATAAGCTAAGACCTGAATGATGAGAATTAGCTGTGGGAAAGTCTGACAGGAAAGCATCCTAAGTAAAGGGTGGAAGAAATACTAAGGCTCTAAAAGGAGAGGGAGCTCAGCATGGCTAAACAACAAACAAAAGGCCAGGGCTAGATCTTGCAGGGCTTTGTAGACTAGGATATGGAGTTTAAATTTTACTCCAAGAGAAATGGGAAGCTATCCATTGTAGGCAGCCTCTAGGATGCCTCCCAATGGTCCTGTCCTATAGGAATCCCTTCCCTTTGAATGTGGAATGGATTTATGGACTCATTTCTTACAAATAGAATATGGTAAAAAGTAATACAAATGGTAAAAGTGACAGGGTGTCACTTCCCAAGTTAGGCTGTAAAAGAGTTGAACAGACATTTCATCAAAAGTGTACAAATGAAAAAATAAGTACATGAAAGGTGAGCAGTGTTATTACTCATTAAGAAAATGCAAATTAAAAATACCATGGGGATACTATAATACAACTATCAGAATGTCTGAAATTAGAAAGACTGACCATACCAAGTGTTGGAAAGGATGTGAGACAACTGGAGCTCACATACACTGCTAACAGGAATGTAAAATAATATAGCCACTTTGGAAAACAATTTGGCAGTTTCTAAAAACCTATCACATAACCCAGACATTCCTCTGCTAGGTATTTACCCAAGAGAAATGGAAGCATGTGTCTATCTGAAGACCTATACCTAAATGTTGATAGCACCTAATGTCCACCACTAGGTGAATGGATAAACAAATTGTGTATGTCCATAGGACCGAAGACTGTCACACATGCAACAACGTCAGTGACTCTCAACTATCCTGAGGGAAGGAAGCCAAGAAAAGAGAAGTACATAGTGTACAATTACTTTTATATAAAATTCTAAAAGATGCACACTAAGCTTTAGTGACTTGAAAGCAAATCAGTGATTGCCTAATGATGGTGGGGTGGCAGGGAAGGATTATGAAGGGGCAATAGAAAATGTTCGGGGAGTGATTATGTTCATTGTCTTGATTGTCATAATGGTTATGAGAGTTATATTCATTTGAGAAGTCACAACTTATCCCACTGTACACTTAAAATATGTCTGGTGCATTTCATGTTGGTCATACCCCCAGTGAAGCTGTTAAATGTACCCCATCTAGCTTCCACCCTTTACTGGGTCTTCAAGGATAAACTTCCTGAAAGACTTATCCGCACCCTATTAATCCACATCTTCACCACTCTCACCAGTGCCACAAACCCTCTCATATTTGTCACACCCAAGATGCAGGTTTTAGTCTCTCTCCTCCCTGCTGCCTCTGACCTTGTGACCACTTCCTCCTTCTTAAAACTCTTTGCTAATGTAAGTCCCATGCTACCAATCTCTTCAGGATTTTCATCTCTGGAGACTTTTGCTCTAAGGCTAGAATTAGAGCCAGGGTAAGGACCTTACCATCTGGATGTCCCAAAGGTTTCTCAGGTTCAATTTGTCCAAAGCTGAAGTTAATTTTCCTTCCCCAACCCACTCTTCCTTTTTTAAAATACCCACTGTTTAATAGCATCATCGTCCACCTAGTTGCCCAAGCCAAAAATCAAGTATTCATTCCCACTGTTCTTTGTCCTCAACCCAACAGCCTAAATACCTTCTTCTCTGGACACTCTCCCTCTTTCCACCCTTTCAACAC
Source organism: Herpailurus yagouaroundi (assembly GCF_014898765.1). Lineage (NCBI taxonomy): Eukaryota > Metazoa > Chordata > Mammalia > Carnivora > Felidae > Herpailurus > Herpailurus yagouaroundi. The sequence continues at coordinate 23,281,423 of NW_024412415.1, read as the reverse complement.
CTCCCCACACAGCCAGAATTGCCTCCATTGCCATTGTCCATGTCCTTGAGCGAACTACTATAACAGCTCCTAAAAGGTTTCCCTATCCCTGTCTAATCTGTCCTTTCCTTCTAACTGCTGTCAGAGAGCTTTCTTCCTTAAAAAATCTAATTTTTCGGGGCACCTGGGTGGCTCAGTAGGTTAAGCGTCCAACTTCGGCTCAGTTCACCATCTCATGGTTCCTTGAGTTCAAGCCCCACGTCAGGCTCTGTGCTGACAGCTTGGAGCCGGGAGCCTGCTTTGGATTCTCTGTCTTACTCTCTCTCTACTCCTTCCCCCCTCTCCATTTCTCTCTCTCACTCTCTCAAAAGTAAATATTAAAAAAATCTAATTTTCTTCCTTCACTTGGAGTGATGATGTGGAAAACACTAATGTCATTGTACAAAAACTAGAAGTGTTCAGTTCCACACTTGTCGGGCCTCTCAGCTCACATATGGTCCTTCCACCATGTTGGGATCACCGGAGGGGATTGGGGAGAGTATTGTGGGGGGCCACGTGGAAGTATGCCCAGTATCTCTGCCTAGAATTGACAGTGGTGTGTGGTCACAGTGGCAGTGGTGTGCGATGAAAGTATAAATGACAGATTTAGCCCAACTCCTGCCAAATGGTAGGAACTTGGGAAGCAGAATGATGATTAGTGGAAGGTTAGTCCCCCAAAAAAATGTAAAGGAGAGGATAGGCTGATATTTCAACCAAAGTTGTTGGGAATAATGATCACCGAAAAAGAAACCTATGATGATTAATTTTGTGTGTTAGTTGCCTAGGTCATGGTGCCCAGATAGTTGATCAAACATTATTCTAGATGTTTCTTTGAGGGTGTTTTTTGTCTGAGATTAACATTCAAATCCGTGAACTTTGAGTAAAGCAAATTCCTCCCCATAATGTGAGTGGGGCTCATTCAGTCAGTTGGAGCCTTTAACAGAACAAAGACTGACCTCCCCTACTCAAGAAGGAATTCGGCCAGCAGACAGTCTTCAGACTTGAACCGCAGCAGTGTTTTTCCCTGGCTCCCCACCCTGCTTCCTACCTGCAAGTATAATCACATGAGCCAAATCTATTTCTCTGGAATTCATTTTAAGGAATTGGCTCACATGATTATATACACACACACATCCTACTGCATCGGTTTCTCTGATGAACCCTGACTGATACAGAGCCTGATAGCATCAGTCTTTAGGAAAATCAAGGCTCCATCATAGCTGGACTTCAGGGAGAGAGGGCTGACGAGAGCAAAGGCTGGCCTTTGCTCTGCCCCTGCTATGAGCTGGGCATATGGAGAAGACACAGGAACCAAGATTCATAAACAAATTTGGATCAAATTCTGTTTTCTTTCATGTTTTTTTTTTTTTTCAAGCATTCGTTTGGGAATTGAACATGCTGAACATTCAAACCATTGCAGCCATAACTAATGAAAAATTAATAAAAAATGGTAAATGTTAGACTTTGTTGAACAATAATGGCCGACCTCTGTGTACCATTTCCCAAACCAGCTCTTCCGGTCAGTCCCCAAACTGCTTTTCTTAGAGGGCAGTGGGGACCAGCCCACTTTACAGAAGGAGACACAAGTGCCAGCATCTTGTGACGTTCCTTGCCCTGCTACTTTGTCTGCCGGTCCCTCAGCACAGAACTTGACAAATAACCAGCAGGAGCCTGGCCAGTTAGAGGAGAGAAACAAAGAAGGAAACAGGGAATTGGAATCTGCCACGAGAAAAGCAGAGTGAAAAACAGTTAAGGAAAGGAACTGGTAAAGAGGGAAATAAAACAGTAGAAGTGGCAGTAGAGATTCTCTGCACAGAAACCAGGCACAGAAAGCTTCGTAGGAAGTCTTATGCTGAGAAAGTCACAGATAAATCCTTCATTTCCCTTACGGCTCTAGAACTCTGTTGTACAAAATGTCACATTCCTCCTTCTTTGTATTTTACTGTAATCCCACCTCAACAAAAGGTTTTCCTGGGCTACCGGGGGGTTGAGGCTGTAAAGTACATGTACTCCACACTAAAAGTAACTTCTTGTATTAGTTATCCAAACTGTTTGAAATGAGGAACGAAATTTTCAACTCCTATCTGCCTCTTTATCAGCAAATAGTAATTTAAAGCCATTTACCAGGGCTGTGGCTCCCCGGTAACAGACTATGGCCTATTAAAATTAATCCTGATAGAAGATCCTTGCTGCTTTCTCTAAGCACATTCAGGCCACTGGTTTATGAACAGGATGAACAGACGGCCCATCCCAGAGGGCTTGAGGGAGGAAGCACGTTAAAATGGACGCCTGCCTTTTTGTTTGCTCAGCTGCTTGGAAAAACTAAGACCGAGGGAAATGGGATTAATCAAGGGGGCAGTTGCCCATGGAAAAAAAATAGGAAGACTCTGGTGAGAAAATCCCAGCCAAATAAGGTTCAAGTTGAAGGGAAAGAATTCTTTTCTCTTCAGACTTTCACATGGTTGAATGTTATTTGGTGACAAATCTTCCATTTCTGGCCACCACAGCATTTTATGAACTTTACAAAATAGTATGGGAAGAGAGATTTGAGAGAAAAAAATAATTAAATGTTTAATTCTCGGAAAATTCATGTAATGTTACTTTAATTAGCAAATTTAATGAAGATTATTGGTTAGATAAGTGATTGTGATTGAATAACATCTTTTCTTTGATTTTTCATATGAACAAACTCACAAACCAGAAAAAAAGTTCTTAAAAGGTCACATGTACTGATTTGTGGTATGGGCTGCATAGATGTTGTAGCTGAGGCCTCTCTTCTCAGTTTAGGAGAAAGAATCTCTTCAGAATCAAGACAGACTCTTGACCTAAAATATCTTCTCCTCCCCTTGACTTAGTTCACTTCCCTGTGACACACTGAAATTCCGGCAACAAGATTACTAGGTTAACAAGGATCTTCCTTTGAGACCATAGATATTTCTAAAAGGTTTGTGGCCGACCAGTCATTTACACACCAGTATGAATTGGTTCCAAATGGCTATCTGACCTAAGGTGATAACCTCTACTAAAGGAGTGGAGTTTGATAGGAGGTAAAGGGAGAAAATTGAGAGGTTTTTGAACAACTGGAGAGGAAGAGTAGACCAGAGAGAGTATTACAACAGGGTTTACATAGCAGGAAGACCCTAGAGGGCCTCCTATCCAGGATTTGGAGAATATGTAGAACAGGCCAAGTAGGAGAATGTCAAAACAAAACTTGGCTTGGAATTGGTTCAGATTCCATGCTGGAGGGCAGACCTCCTATATGTAAATGGACCTTGTCTAAGATTTTTCATAAAACATTGAGTACATCGTATATCATAAGATGGCTACAAAAATTATTTCATCAAAAATAAATGCAGATAAATATTCTTATGCTTCTTTTGTGCTCAAAGAAAGTGGTTTTCACATATATTTATCAGAAAATAGAAAAGGTGGGGCGCCTGGGTGGCGCAGTCGGATAAGCGTCTGACTTCAGCCAGGTCACGATCTCGCGGTCTGTGAGTTCGAGCCCCGCGTCAGGCTCTGGGCTGATGGCTCGGAGCCTGGAGCCTGTTTCCGATTCTGTGTCTCCCTCTCTCTCTGCCCCTCCCCCATTCATGCTCTGTCTCTCTCTGTCCCAAAAATAAATAAACGTTGAAAAAAAAAATTAAAAAAAAAAAAAAAGAAAATAGAAAAGGAGAGTAAGGGAGGTAATTTGCAAAGTCACTAAAGGGTGAGATGTCCCAATTTCCTTTCCTTTCCTTTCCTTTCAAATTTTACGTGGAAGGGAGTTTGGAGTTGAGCCTTGCGTGGAGGGAAAGAAGAACCAGGCCTTGACTATAATGTCAGCACACAATATATCTCACTCTTTGCAGTCTGAGGTCTATCAGAGGCTATGAAATAAACTGGTGACCAGCAGCAGGATGGAGTTCGAGAAAGCTGGCTACCCCTCTCCTCTTGCTAGACCTGGCCAAAATCAAGTGTCTGGTCACTTTTAATGTTCTGTCTTGCACAAAAAAGAACACAGCTCTGGAAAGCTTCAGCTAGGGGAAGTGAGGGGGAGACACAAGGGATGCCCGTGAAATATATAGTAGGGAGAATTATTCAAAAAAGAAAAAGTCCTTGATTTTCTTCCCAAAACTTTGGAGGAGAGAACAGTCAAGCATAGTAAATAGGACAATAAAGGTGATCGAGATCAGAAAATTGAAGGGGTGGCTGTCAATCTCCAACTATGTCTTTATGGGGAGAGGGTTTATGTACCACTAACTTTGTGGCCAGTTTCTCTGGATTTCAGTCTCCTCCTGTTTAAAATGAGGGTATTGAACCAGACAAACTCCAAGATGCCTTTCAACGCTTAAATGATATGATTCTAGGATGATTAATGTTTTAATACATTCTTTGGCAACATCTGCATCTATTTAAGCTCATAAATGTTGAGAAGAAATATTTGGTATGCAGTAAACCAGGAAGCAGGTAGCTCCCTGTAAATGAATACTCCTCCAACATTGATGATATTTCGGGTCTTATCAACCCTTGCTGTACTCCCATACTTGCCCATATCTTATGGAACTGGATAATGTTTTCCATCACCTAGAATTCTTGAGCTTAATTTAATTTTTATATCTAGTGGATGACAGCTCTGAGTAATTTAAGATTGTCTATAAGGCTTTAAAAAAAACCCTGAAGTTGTCAGAAGACAAAAAAAAAAAAGTCCTATAATGAATGATGTGAGAGGAACATCATTTCCAACAGACAAGAGAAAAAGGTAGTTTGAAGGACTATTTTTTATAATGCACAGAAAAAAAATGTTTGATAATATAAGTAAAGGGTTGCAAATTGTGGGTCTTTGGCCACGTCCACTCTACAAATGGATTTTTTTGACAGGACACAGTTGTTCAAAATCATGAATTTGAGTGATTTTAAGATGGGCATGTACTGAGCGTCTGGGTGAGCATCCCCTCAGCCAGCCACTCACCCCGTTACCCTACCCCAGACCCTTTCCACCTCTGTGCAGACCCTGGGTACCAGGGCATTGGAGTTGGGGTGTGTCAGGAGTATAAATGAAAATTTTTGCCCAACATTTTTCTTTTCTGAGAGGCTACAGTAAATCCCATGGAAACTTCCTAGGTCACTAATAGAAGATACATACTTATTACATGGAAGTGTTCTTTACCTCTGAATCTCAGTTTCCCTAACATCCTCTGTGTTTTAAGAATCCCCATAAACGATTCTCAGATAATTTATAGAATTAACGTCCCCCCGGAGTACAAATTTCATTAAGATTACAGGGTTTATTTTCTCTAGAATTAAGTATAAAAAGGGAATTTTAACTCAGAAAGACTCAGCCTTTTCTGGGAGGAAACCAGTTTCCTTGTACAGTCCAACTAAATAAGTGCTAGAATCAAAGTTTCTAATTCTGTTGTTTTGAATATTTCCTAAAGAATTGTTTGTAAGCATCTGAATACATAGTCATTGTTTACAAAGCTTGACACAACGTTGTCACCGATTTTAAGAAAAGCCGTTTTAAAAGAAAATTATGAATCTTTATGATCACTGTGGAAACATTGGCATCTTTATAACATATTTTCTATTTTTAATTCCATATGAGGATTTGGGGACCAAAACAAGGTTAACTTGAGACAGCCCTGATTTCCTTCCCAGCCCCCCAAAAATGTTTAAATAAATTCATGGGTACCTTAAAGACATTTTATGTTAGGGTTTGGGCCACAAAGTGACCGGTTGAGTTTTTCAGGCTGAATGTGTTTTGTTTAGGAGGGTGGCAAGTTAAGAGGAAAGGAGAGAATTAAAATATTTGCAAGATGTCATTAATCTCCAGCAAGAGCCTAGAGTTGTTTTTTTTTCCCCCCCTCTTCATTTCAGAACTAATCCAGCTTTCTGTTATTTGGCTCAGAAAAGTCTTAAATCTGTAACAAGAGAGTAACTTCCTGTTCTCAAGAGTATGGCTGCCAAAGAAAACATTTACAAGAAAAGTCCCAGGGCCAAAAAATTGCCTACTAATTATTTCTTAACCCCCTCCCACCCCTAATTCAGGAAGGTGAATGCTGTAAATGCTGTATGTTAAAACTCAAAAGTATGTGTTGAAAAATTAAGAGAAAACCCCTAAGAACTGTTTGCTATTTATTTATATTTTATTGCATTCAAATTACATGGGTTTTACGGCCCTTGGGCACAAATTAATGTTTCTTATAATATTTTGTTCGGAATTCCACAAAGATTATACTATGCCTTTATCAAAATACATGATGGCAGTTTTTACCGGGCACCTTCCCAACTGAAGACGGGGAAGCAACCCCAACCTTCAGGACCTGACTAGCACTGCCAGCTAGGCCATGATGTCGCTCCAAATTGGCCTGACTCAGCAGCGAGGTCTTGGTGTTCCCCTCGGTGATCTGTCTTATTCAGGGCAGTGCCAATCAAAGTCCCAGCAGCCTTTGGTAGAAATGGACAGACTGGAAAACTCATATGGAAATGTGAAGGACCCAGAATACCCTAAACCACTTAGAAAAAGAACAAAGTTGGAGAGCCTGTGCCACCTGACTTGAAGCCTTATTAGAACACTCTGATGATCAAGAGAGTGTAGGCTTGGTATCAAGATGGCAAATAGATCGATGTAACAAAGTAGTGAGTGTATATATTGACTGATGCAAATATCGCCAAGTGATTTTCAACAATGGTACCAAAGCAATTGGGTGGAAAACGGGTAGTCTTTTCAACAAAGAGTGCTCAAATAATTTATACTACACACCATGTGTTAGTAATCTAATCCTGTCCCGACACATTATCCCAAAATTTAGCCACCAGTCTCCCTCTGGTTCTTTTTGCCTCTGGTCTCTCTTTCCAGAAATACATCTCCAGTCTCCTTTTTGGCCTTTCCCTTTCCTGACAAAATCAAATGGGTTATTCTCAGATTTGCATAGGAGGAAAAGGACACTACAGTTTATTTAATCTGTGTATCCAGCCACATGTTTTCCCCCACTTCCCTCCCACACAATCCCACTCACTAGTCTTCATGGAGTCTCTAATCTGTGTTCAATAAGAGGAGATCCTTGGATTTGCAAATATTCATGATGCAACACCTCTTTCCCAATGATTACTAGTAATAATGGCAGGTGGCAACTGTCGGCATGTGCCTGGCAAATTTTCCCACGTTCTTTCACGTGATCTGCACAGCAGGCCTATGAGGGGGGTACAGTTTGAGTTCGAGGCAAAACTACTCAGAGCACTGAGCCTGAGAGCTCAAGTGGCCTCACCAAACAAGTACTGTGATTTAGTTGCAGACCCGGGACTGACTCTGGACTTCCCACCTGTGTTCTGGAATTAAGACTGTGTGGTTTCAGACAGTTTTCATCTCTCTTTGAGTTTGTTTCCCTGTCCACAAAATGGCACTAGTAACATCTTCCACATAGAATGATTGCCAAGATTTAATGGATATATGCCGGGTCTGGCTCAGTAACTCTTGGTGTCCTGTACTTCCCCAGCCAGGGCTCTTTCTGGAGTACTTTGCATTTGTAGATTTCTTCATGATTATCAGGGCTTGGAATGGGTCCCCTCCTTTATGGGAAATTACCTCCCAAGGAGAGACAGGAAATGGACATGATGATCAGTCATTAGATATAAGAGAAGGAGGGCCTAGGAAAAAGTACCCCTGGGATTTCAGAGACAGCAGAGATCAGGAAGAGCCAGACTCACTGGGAACAATTTTGCAGAGGCGAGGGTCTCGAGGTGCACATGTCTGTCTCCCCAGCGCTGATGGCATGCGCTGGTTGAACTGAACTGGGCCTCTGAGTCTGGATGTGAAGTAGAGCACTGTGGTCTGAGGTGGCCTGAGCCAACACATGAGGGAATCCTGCCCTTCCTGTCACATGCTCCCACCCCACCCCTTACCTTAGGGGGACCACCCCCAGAGCTCCTGGAGCAGGAAGACAGCATTTGCTGGGGGAGGAAGAGGGTGCCCAGGGTAGACTCACTACCAGCTCAGAGGTCAGCCTCGGTTGATGCCCCCTCTAGAGGGGGGAGGGCCTGTCACATCAAGCAACTCTGAGCTCTTTCCAGATGTCCCTTTCCCTGCCAGCCCTGAAGTCTGCCCTCTGGGGCCGGTCCCACCCAGATTCTAACCCCATTTCGGTCACAGGGCTTGAATATTTTCTGTCTCCATGGCTGGCTCTCGCTTTTGACTAAGCAGCAGGACTTCTCTGATTCCAGGATCCCGGGGAAAGCAAGCCCGCTTCCTCTAAGTCCAGGCCTGCTTCCTGTTTGCTGCCCATGTTCTCTCTGGGCCCTCGGGACGCCTACAGGCCTGCAGCTCACACCTGCACAGTCCCTGAGCTCAGGTATCCAAAGGCAATATCCTGAAGGAACTTTTTTCACTGCCTGTTAGGGGGACAGGTCTGCCTCAAGCAAGCAACTTTATATACTCCTTCGTTTTCTCATTCCCAGTGTTGGCAAAGGGGTCAGGAAACCACATTCTCATCCTGTTGATAAGAATTTAAATGGACACAAACTTCCACAGCCCCAGTTGGAGCATATGCACCAGAAGACTTAAGTTGGCATAGTTTTTTAAAAATGTTTCTTTATTTTGAGAGAGAAAGAGCATGCGCACGCAAGTGGGAGAGGGGCAAGGAGAGAGAGGGGGAGAGACAGTGAGAGAAGAAAGAGTCTGTGCTGTCAGCGCAGAGCCCAGTGTGGGGCTCAGTCTCGCGGACTGTGAGATCATGACCTGAATCAAAATCAAGAATCGGACGCTTAACCGACTGAGTCACCCAGGCACCCCAAGTTCACATCATTTTTGTCTCAGCCCAGCGATTCCTCTTGGAATTTATCCTGAGAAAGTAGTTAGGCAAGCGTACAAAGATGCGTGTAGAAGAGGATTCATCAGAGGACTGCTTAAGAAAAGGAGACAACTTCCAAAATTCCAACCTGACTGGATAGGTCCAGGAAGTCCTAGTATGCCAATAAAATGGAATCCAATTAATTATAAGAAGCAGTACCATAGATCTATATACCTATATCCATATCTAGATTGATCACAGTATAGTAAGTACATTACAAAGGTATGTATTGATACTAGCACTTAGTAAGCAAGTGCCTACTGTGTGCCACGCATCACGTTAGAACTTCATGGACATTAACTCATGTAATCTTCACACCAACTCCGGTTAGGAAAGAACTATCACTGATTGCATCTTACAGGGGCTCGAAGAGGTTCTGCGACTTGCCCAAAGCATATACTAGTGACGGAGCTCAGTCCACTGAGCCCATGTTACTAAATATCATGATTCTGCTTCTCAGTATACTGCCATGCTTGTTTTAAAAACAAAATAAATAGTGTGTGTGTGTGTGTGTGTGAAGAAAGCGAAGAAGGACTGAAATGAAAATATTGATAGAGGCACTATTATAGAATGTTACTTTTTTATTTAGGATAAAACCTTGCATACAAAGCTATTTTTCATTTCAATAAGATAAAATTACTATGTAATATTAGAGTTTGCAGATAATGTTCAGGGTTTACACACACACACACACACACACACACACACACACACACACACACACGCTGGTGCTCTCTCACACATACACACACCCTCTCCTATGGTTTATAAATGCTTCTAAGGACTACTGACTGAAAGATCACTGTGCCCTCACTTTGACATTCCAGATCCCGGTTCCGCTGTCTACCTCTTCTACCTGCCCATGGATGAAACACAGAGCCAACACGGGTAGAAAAAAATACATGGCATTTATTAAACATATGTGACACAGATTGTAATATCAAAGTAGAGCATGCATGAACAAATTATTCATTTAACAAAAACACCAGTCGATAATGAAAACATGAAATGATTACATTCCACAACATACAAAATTTTTTCAGTTAAAATGAGAAAGAAAAAAATCACAGGTAAAATAAATACATTGATTTCAGTGAGCCCCATACAGACATAAGGCACAAATTAAACCGGAGGATTAGCACATGGGAATGAGGCACCCATGCCCGCAGGAGGCCAGTCTCCAACCGCGGCTCCCACACCCCACACACATCCAGGCACCAAGAAGAGAGAGCGTCTGCATGCTGGGAAGCCTTCCCTCCTGGCCAGGTCTCCCCAGGTGCCCACGCTCCCGCAGACAGGCTTCTCGGCACCAGAGAAACACTGCCTCTAATACTTTTATGGGTAAATAAAACCTTCATGCTGTAACAAATGATCCTGACGTGAATAACGTGAAATTTCAAATTAATGCCCTTTTTCCTCCCAGCTGAAGGCTAGTAAAACAGAAAATAAATTGTGAGGGAATTCTCCTGACAGAATTTCAGTGTCTACTCCCAAAGCTAATGACGGCCCAGTATAGCACGGTTGGGTGTTTGAAATATGACCTCGACACCTCTCTCTCCTGCCCTCCCCTTCCACCTCCGCTTTCCTTCATGTTTTAGAAGTAGATCAGAGTCAGCAATCTCCTTTCTGGCTTAAACCTGTATAGGACGAGGTGGTAGCCACCTTTCCCAGCCTCAAGCCACAGGGTTCTAGGGCCTTTGTCCCTCTGTCCAAAGCGACTGTCTCCAGGCGCCTAAGTCAGAGTTTTCTTCAGGGTTAACTCCAGGACTCGTGTGTACGGTGTGTAATTCCTGGAAGGCATTGCGATCTCACGAGTCCTCCCTGTTGGGCTGAGAAACGAGAAAAGGCAAGTCAGGAAGATCGACCAAAACTCCCCACAGTCTTCAAGTGAGACAGCTCTAGAAAATGGTTTTGCAGCCACAGCAGCCTGAAAATAAACTGACACAATGCAGTTGAATCTTTTGTTTAAATATTATGAGGGACCATTAATCTTAGCAATTTAGATAGGTCATGCTAAATATCATTCAGAAAAATAAAAAAAAAACCCATGTATTTAAAGAACTCAAAATTATTTTAATGTAGGGGAGCCTGGGTGGCTCAGTCGATTAGGTGTCTGACTTTGGCTCAGGTCACAACCTTGCAGTTTGTGAGTTCAAGCCCCAAGTCAGGCTCTGTGCTGACAGCTCAGGACCTGGAGCCTGCTTCAGATTCTGTGTCTCCCTCTCTCTCTTTCCCTCCCCACCTCACACTCTGTCTCTCTCTCTCAAATAAACATTAAAAAAATTTTTTTAATAAAAAAATAAAATGATTTTAATGTAGTGTGTTAGGTACTATAATAGATGCAAAATGAGCCGGATATTCTCCATTTGCCCATTCGGTTAACTCTCCCCCTTCTCCACCCCACTCTGTGCCTTTGGGAAGCTGACCTGATGTCAGCATCCATGGGCTCCCTTAGGATTTAGCTTCCAGTTGGTTTTGACCAGTTGGGAACTGGTAGCAGGGGATAAGAGGACGGAAGGACGGTGAGGTCGTCACATTTGCTCCCTTCTGGCCGGGCAGCAGGTTGGTGGTTGGCTGCATTCCTCTAGCAGAGGCCACAGTTCCCAGCACCCCCCTTTTGTGTGTTCTATTGGCTTCTTCCCCCTGCCTCTGCAGAGGCCCAGACTGGTGACCACTTCCCCTGTGCTAGCTCCAGAGTAAGCCACTGTCCCTCGTTTACTTTTCTCAAAGCTGTCCAAACCTTCATCTAAGTCTCTTCAATCCTCCTGTCCTGCCAGGACCTTGAGCCATACAAGAATTAACATGTTACGGGCAAACTGAGGGCAGGACGAGTTCGCGGCACTTAGGAGGAGGGCATCTGGAAATTCGCACAGAGGGGGCATCTTGAAGGGTGCTGGGGCGTTCCCCTGGTGGACAAGGAGATGGGAATTCAGGCAGAAGGGACAGTGTGCGCAAAGGCAAAAGAAGGGTGAACACAAGGACTCTGGGTGTGGAAAGATACGCTTGGTAGGACTGGAGCAAAGAGTTCACGACGGAAAATGGCAGCAGACGAGGCCTGGTGTGGAAGGGCCCTGTGTGCCCTAAGGAGCTCAGAAAGGGACACAGAGCCACTAAGGAGGGGAGTGATAAGCTCATGTTCTTATTCTAGCAAGATTCCTTGGCACCACTGATGGTTGGCTGCAGAGGGATTAGTCTGAAGGCAGAAAGTGAACAGATTTTTGCGATTTAGGAGGTGAGAGGTCATGAGAACTTGAATTCTGACTGTAGCACTCGAGGTGAAGTAGCAAGGAAAAGGTAGGGAGATACTGGGAAGGTAGAATTAACCAGGATTTGGTGAGTGAGATGGAGAAAATATCCCACTTCTTTTTCCTCCTGGACACATAACTACCTTTCCCAGCCCCCTTGGCAATGTAATGGGCCATATGACTAAAGGGGCAAAAATGATGTATATTATTTCCAGGTTTAGCCCATAAAATCCTTCTGCATAACCCTCCATGCCCAATCTCTTCCCTTTCATGCAGAGGATGTAGCGGAGGGCCCAAAAGGTCTCCAAAACCCAGGCAGAGTCATTAGTTGAAAGAATCTGGGCTCCTGAATGACTGTGTGCAAGGAGGCCCATGCCAGTCAGTCTTGGACTGTATCACGAGAAATCACTATTTTGCCAAGCTGAGGTTTGTGGGCTTTTTGTTACAGCAGCTAACATTTCTTACCCCAACTACTGCAATGGCCAATCGTACGTATGAAATACGAGTCCGCTCCCTTCCCTGAACTGCCCGTAGCCAATCTTTCACAAAGTGATATGGAATCTACCTCCTTAGCTACTGTTTTGTCATCTGTCTTCTCTATTCCCTCAGCCACTGCCCGAGTTGAGGCTCTCAACATTTATCTTTGACTATCTTTGACTACTTTGAATACTTCAGGAGTATTCTAAATGGTCTCCCTGCCTTCGGTCTCAGCAAGTCTTCCCCCTCTGCAAATCCTCTAACCATTTTGCTGTCAAAGAGATCTCACTGATAAAAGAAGCACATTACTGTTCCTAAGACTTTTCAATGTTGCCCCATTGCTTCCTGGATGGAAGTCTAAGCTCCTGTGCATGGTCTTAAAGGCCCTCTACCATCTCCTGCTATTTCTCCCATAGTTTTCGTCATGGCCACACTGCCCTTCTCATGTTGTCCCCTCCACCTTGAATGCTCCCCTAATCAAATGGGTCTGGTGAATCCCTGCCTGTATTTCAAGATTCAGACATCACCTCCAATATGACAGTTTCCCTGATTCTGCACCGCAAGGATAGAAACGATCATTCCTTTCTTTTTGTGCTTGTTTTCAGTTTCCTTGAACAGTGGTGCTCACTTTTCTGCTTCCACAAGGTCACTTTTGCTAAACCTTCCCCGCAGGTAACACCTCCCACTACCCTGAAGTGATTTGTAACTATAGTTGGGATACAGCTTCTTAGGCGGTGTGTTAGAAGCTTGGGGGAAATTTTAAACTTTTATGTCTCTCTCCAAGAGATTCAGTATGTCTTCTCCATGCTCTCCAAACCATCCTCCCTACGTACACCGCGAAAAGGACTTAACGGGCTTCTGGCACACCACTGGAAGCATCCCACAGCCCCCATTGGTCTACACATCCTCTGCCAGTTACAATTTCGTGAAGGGTGAAAACCGTAGCTCACCCCTCTCCATGAGTCTAGCAGCTCACTCAGGCCAGGCACACAGCTATCACTCAATGTATGGATGACGAAGGAAACTAGGGGATGAAGGATTCCCAGGAGTAAGTGGTCAGCAGGTCACCTGCCATAGATAGAGGAATCCACAAGATCTGTCAGTTGAGGGGTCCCCAGTGACCTGACCAGGCACTTTAGTGGAGTGCCAGGGGCAGGAGCCAGATGGTGATTTGTGCCAACCACTGTGAAAATTCCACATAACGGAAATGGTCTCTGGTGATAATATCCTAAAAGCCCATAAAGTCCAGAAATATTTATAAAGGTGAACGTTCTGGGTTTCAAAAACAGGCTTTCCTATCCCAGCCTTTCAAAAGGAAGTGAGGTATTTTATTTGGTTGATCACTAGGAAACAACAGGATTTCAAGAACACAAATAATTTCAACCACAGAACTAAAATTCAGCCATTTTCTTTAACACTTTAAGGCTATTGTTAACCTTTTATTAATCCATAAAGAGGCAGTTCCCCCGGGGGAAACAATAGCAGAGTCAGCAAATAGAGCTTTGACAAAAAACTACTTTGTGTTCTGGTCTCGACGATAGAAATAGGAGATGGAGGCATCTTAAAGCACTTACTATGTGCTGGGCACTTGTGACCACGGGGAATATGTTTCCATTACATCACACCTATTCAGGCATAATTTATGAGCTTGCTGGAAGCCAAGATTCACTAAGGGGCAAGGAGAAAAAGTCTTTTTTTCTTTTCATTTTTTGTTTTTCATTTTTTCTTTGAAGGCTAGCGGACTGGAAATTGCTCTCAGTGGCTTTACTTAATATATATCAAACTTTCAAATGAAACTCTTAAGTGTTTTCTAGAAGACAGGTGTTTAAAACCCCCGAAATGACAGTGAGTGCCTTCTCAGCCCTTTCGTCTTTGCTCTAAGATCTGTGCTCTCTAGAAATGTATGGAATGCAAGGGTTAGATGAAAAGGAGAAACGAGGCAGAAGGTGGTATTTGAGTCAACTAGACACAGAGAACCTGGGTCTCCAGCAGGCTGGTGGCAGGGGTTATGGAGGTCACGAAGCAGGTCATGCAGGGAGGAGACAGGACTGTGTGGGCACTGAGGCCATCCTGGAGCAGAAGTGCCCACGGGGTACTGAGCTTAGGGACCTGGTATCATGGTGGCCGCCACCAATGGAAATAGGAAAATGCGCCCTCTATGCTGGGACTTCATACCTGTATCTTACTTCACCATCCCAGCAAGCTTCTGAGGGAATTGCTGTCAAAAACCTTCCAGTTCTGAGTGAAGAAACTGAGACTCAAAGAGGTTAGGGATTTGCCCAAAGCTGTAGATGTAGTGAGAGGCGGACCCAGGACCTAAACCCAGGTCTAATTTCTAAGCCAGTGTTCTTAACCACTACTAAGAAGAAGTGGCTTCGATGGAAAAAAAAAATGATGCAGTCAGCTATGGATGCTGTAGGTGGGTATGAAGATCAATCAGCCAGCACGCTGGGAGCACCCAGCAGGGAATGAGGACTTGTGTCTGGAGAGGCTGGAAGTACCTGAGAGCTCAGCACAGGAAGGGCAGAAGTAAAGCCAGGAGACTGGCCGCCAGCTTTGCAAGAACCACTGTAACCAAGATAGAGCCACGAGAAGCTCCCGTGGTGAGGATCGGAGGTGGTAATTAGCGATCAGATGAAAATCCCTGCCCTGATGGAGCTTATGTTCTAGTGAGGAGAGGGAGAATAATCACAAAGAAGTAAAACATAAGCAAAAATTGCTTCTTCGGGGTCCTTTATGAAGTAAATAAATAGGTTGTATTACAGTACAGATCACCTGTGTCGGTCCTCACTTGGTATGTACCTTTCATTCATTCAGCCAACAAATGTTTATTGAGCATCAAGAAAGTGCTAGACTAGGGGGTGAGGGAGCCCAGAGTCCCCGTCCACAGGAGTACACGGTGTTGGCAAAAATGGGGAAATGGTGGTGGTAGGGGGAGGAGTTGACAAAAGGGGCTTATTGGCTCTAAAATTAAAGAAAAGGCTGATTTCCAGTTTTCCCAGCATGAAAACCAAGCAGCTCTAATTATAAGTCAAACACGGTTAGCAGCAGCACAGCACGAAAGGCTTTGCAGGTACAGGCAGAAATGAGTCCTGGGTGGCCTGCTCTACTGTGGGGCTTCGTGCCTGGTGCCTGGAACACCCTGGGACTTATGTTTTACTTCTGACGTCTCAGTTGGAAGAGACCTCATCCATCACTGGGCCTTCCAGAGGTTTTTTTTTTATGCAACGTCTAGAGGGTTCCAAACCACTGATAGTTTAATTGGAGAGCTTAATGCATACTGGAGCATGATAGACTTGAATCCATTTCACAATCAATCCACCTCACAAAATTACTAATAACCATCAGTAAAAATTAAGTTAATGAAATTATCATAGCATACCCAAATTCAGTTGTATTTGATACAGCGTCTTACATAATAACCAGAGTTTTGGTTTAGTTAACAGTAATCATAACTATTATTTATTAAGTGCTTAACTAGTTACCGTGCTAAATGCTTTATATACATGGTTTCATTTCATCCTCATAGAAACCCTGTGAGATTTGATGTTGTCCTCTTCACTTCCGTTTTAAGGATGAAATCTCTGAGGCTTAGGAGAGATTAAGTACCTTGCCCAAGGCTGTGCTCAGCAGCTGGCTGGGCAGGGAAGCCCCACAGCCTGAGGCTCGCCACACTGTCAGGTTCTTTCTTTCTTCTTTTCTTTTTTCTTTTTTTTAATGTTTTGTTTTTTGAGAGAGAGAGGGAGGGAGACACAGAATCCGAACCAGGCTCCTGGCTCCAAGCTGTGAGCACGGAGCCCGACTCAAGGTTTGAACTCATGAGCCATGAGATCATGACCTGAGCCGATGTTGGACTCTTAACCGACTCAACCACCCAGACACCCCTGTCAGGTTCTTTTTGAGAGAACATGAGTGAGAACAAAACTCATCTGCATAATTGAGGCTTAATTCAATACTTCTATTGATCTAAAACGTTTTGGAGGAGGCTGGGCTAAGATTTTTTTTTTTAAATAATCTCTACACCCAACATGGGGCTCAAGCTCACAACCTCCACATCAAGAGTTACGTGCTCTACCGACTGGGCCAGCCAGGCACCTTTTGGAGGAAGTTGTTTTTAAAATATTCTGGAAAACACCATGGGCTCTTGTATTAGATGCAAGTTTAAAGTCCAAGTAAGAACCAGGAATTTTGTTAAAACGTATACGACACAATTCAGCAACTCTGTTTATTGTTATTTTTTGAATGTTATTTATTTTGAGAGAGAGAACGAGAAAGCAGAGCCGGGAGGGGCACAGAGAGAGGGAGAGAAAGAATCCCAAGCAGGTTCCTCACTGTCAGCCCAGAGCCAGATGTGGGGCTTGATCTCAGGAACCCGTGAGATCATGCCCTGAGCCAAAACCAAGAGTTGGACATTTAACTGACTGAGCCATCCAGGAGCCCTCTATTTATTCTTTTTTAAATCACACATGTACCACACCAGGACTTTGAAGACCTGGTTTTAATCCTGGCTGTGTGGTTTCAGTAAATCACTTCTCTCTGGGCCTTGATTTTGGTATTTTTCAAACATGGGAATTAAACTAGACTTGGGGTGGGGGTTGGAGGAGCTCCTGGGTGGCTATGTTGCTTAAGTATCCGACTTTGGCTTTGGCTCAGGTCATGATCTCACGGTTCGAGTTCCAGCCCCGAGTTGGGCTCTCCACTGTCAGCACAGAGCCTGCTTCGGATCCCCTGTCCCCCTCTCTCACTGGCCTTACCCCCTCCCCTCAAAAATAGACATTAAAAAAAATAATAAACTAGACCAGGGGGTTCTAATTTGTTTTTGACCATAGAACTCTTTATTCAAACAAAATCTCACTTGGAATACAACACACAAAACATACTAAAAGCTGAGTTTCTCAGGTTTGGTTTTGTTTTGTTTTCCAGGAGGGGGAGGGTCCCCACAGGCCAGCTCCTTGCTCACCTTCTCACCCCCTGAGGCATCCGGAGGCCTGACCCTGAGCCCCAGCACAGAGCCCAGCAGCACCAAGCACAGGTGGGAAACTGCTACTCTGAATTCTCTCTAAAGACCCCGAGCTCCTCACCACTCAGGCCCGCGTGGCACCTTTCACATAGTAGGCACTTAATAAGTATCTGTGAGGAAGCGAATGAAATCTTACTCTGCCTTTCCGGAAATGCGGATACGTAGTTTTCATTTCCTCTGCTGATTGACCTACGCAGTTAAAGTGCTAAGATGGATCCTGGGGGAAACCAAATGTTCCGTTTATGGAAAAGCTGCTTTTAGATACTGAAGTGGCTTCCAAGTCCACCATGGCCATAAGTTAAGGGTCTGTCAGCACTTCCATTATGAAAACCGCTTTGTGGTTTCATAACTTAGCCATAAAAGTTTGCTGCAGGCTATCCTTCGGCATACAAATTGAAAACCTTGTTTTAAGCCAAAATGTGGGAATTGGAAAACAAACAATTTATTGGTTTCAGACATAGTTTTATACACGTCTTAGCCAAACAAGATTTATTATGTGGGCAATTAAAGTGGACTAAACCACTTGATTCTTGAAAAACAAAAAAAGGACAGAAATGATCAAACTTTGTATTTCACAAGGAGGCCCTGGACATGATCATTCTTTTTGGCTTTATTTTTATCCGGTACTTTGTCCCCCACATTGATGAGACCTCGAGTCTACTTACATACCCTTCTCCCTGCTTGTGCTGGTTAAATCTGAGCAATCACCTACTCAAACCACTGACTTTACTGAATGGGAAACTGAGGCCCCAGCAAAGAGAGTCCAGCCTGAATGTATCCCGCCACTAGCTAGGGGGACTAGACCCAGGTATTCTACATCCCAGCTTGGCGATCGGCTCACGGCCGTTTCCCACCAGATGTAACCATTCAAGGTTCCAGGATTCTGCATTCTTCTGGCTTGCTAATGTCTAATGCAACACACACAAATACACCCTCCCACAAACAGTATATGAGGTACTTTGTGATTTTGGCTACCTAAGTCACAAGCCACATGCTTATAAACTTGTTTTATGTCCTCTTTGGGCCAAGCACAGATTTGAGCTCCTAGAGATGGTGGGTTAGTTACTAGGTCACAGACTCTCCTCTTACTAGGGAGAGACCCAGGCATGGGTGTGTGGAGCAGCTTAAGAACAAACGGGTCAGTCCTCGAGCTCAGAAGTGCAACTTAACAAACAAGGCGGTCGTTCTTGTTTGTCTGTCATGACTGAAACAGATCCGTTTATTTGCGCCAGTGCTTGACAATACAGTGTTACGGCCCTGGGGAACAGGTGCATTTGTTCGACTTAGAACTTCTCCTCTGTGTTACCAAAGCCCCTCGCAGGCCCCTCTGGCACTGTCGTAAGTGTCTGCCCCCATATCTGTCTCCCCAGACCGCATGTGGGGCAGGGGCAGGAACCAAATCTCATTCCTCTCCCTATGCCTCTGGCACAAAGAAGGTACTCAACTGATGTTTGCTGAGTGAATGAATGGATAGAGAAACAAATGCGTGCACTTATGACAGGGCCAATCTTTCTCTGACGTGGCTTCTCCAGGCCTCTCTTCACTATCCCCTCTGCCCTGCACAATGCCCCTGCTCCCTCAGAAACCAGCCAGACTTCTCAGCAGCGATCATTTACTGTTGCAGAAATATTTTTGATAGAAAGAATGCAATTCTGGTAATAACAGCCCCATAAAGTACTTTCCTAAGTCAAAGAGGAAGCTGAGTCAGAAAAATAGGAAATTCCTAAATACCTGGGTAGAAGATCACAGCCTACTCCAATCTCTCTGGTTTCCACCTCAGGCTTGGGCTGGGTTTCTGTTAAATAGTCCAACCTGCTTTGTAGTTCATTATTCTAGAGAGGAGGAAAAAAGTACTTTTAGTAAAGCAAATCTGTCCCCCACAAACATGCCACGTATTGCCCGATTTCCCCCTGTGACATGGACATGTCATAATGTATTTTTTGAGCACCTCTTACACAGTAGGAATTAAAGAAACACATCCTTACGGAGAGTTTTCTGTGCATGTACATACATATGGATCCAATTCTGCATAAATGGAAACAAACGAAATACCCTATTCTGTGCTAAATTTGGGGTCTTTTTCACTCAGCAATTTGTTGTGACTATCTTGCCATGTTTATTAGTTTTCTTTTTATGTCAGCAAGATATTTTAATGGGTTCAGAGCATTCCATTGTATGGATGTACATTATTTATTTAACTAGTCTCTTATTGATGGCACTTAGATATTTACCACTTTCCTTGCAATTATAAATAAGGTACAGCTCATGTTTTAATACTCCCTTATTAAACTATAAAATGAGTAAGTCTATTAATTTAATTTAGTGGGAAATACCTCCATAACTTAATAATTAGTATTTCTTAGGTTTGGAAAATTCAGAATCTCAAACATATAAAGTAGAACAAGCTCCTTGGGATTAAAATTAGCATTCTAAATAGTTTTTCTTCAGGCCAGAGCCAGACATTACCTAGGTTGATGATTAGATGCTCAGGAATTGGAAATTTGCCCCATGGGGGAAATGAAGGACAAAGGAGCAGGAGGGTTGAGGATATTGGAATGAAAATAGAAGTGATGGTGCCTGACACCTAAAGTGCAAACATGCAAATTCCAGAACGGGGTTAACACGATTATCTCTGTGCATTGAGAGCTTTCAGTTGTTTTTTTTTTTTTAAGTTCTTCTGTATATTTCTCCGTAATGCTAAATTTTCCTTTTTTTTGTACATTACTAGTTTCTTTTTCATGATTTTTTTTTTCATCATGAGAAGCATAGTTTTTCATCCCCATCACCTTATGCAACCATTCTCCCAGCCACCTCATCTCTAGTAACCATCAGTTCTCTACAGTTAAGTTTGTTTTTTGGTTTCTCTCTCTCTTTTCCTTTGTTCGTTTGTGTTGTTTCTTAAAATCCAAATATAAGTGAAATCATATGGTATTTGTCTCTCTGACGTATTTCACTTAGCGTCAGACTCTCTAGGTCCATCCATGTTGTTGCAAATGGCAAGATGTCACTCTTTTTATGGCTGAATACTATTCCATTGTGTGTGCATGTGAGTGTGTGTATAATATGCACACACATTTATATAAAATACTTATATGTATATACACACATTTATATATAACACACACATATATATAAGTATACTCAGACCACGTCTTTATCCATTTATCAATGGACACTTGGGCTGCTTCCATAAGTTGGCTGTTGTAGATAATGCTGCAGTAAACATAGGGGTGCATGTATCCCTTGAATTAGTATTTTTGTATTCTTTGGGAAAATACCTAATAATGCAATTGCTGGATGGTAGGGTAGTCCTATTTTTTAATTTTTTGAGGACCCTCCACACCGTTTTCCACAGTGGCTGCATGAGTTTGCATTCCCCTTTCTCCACATCCTTGCCAACAACTGTTAGACTAAATTTTCACTAGGCAATACCGTATCTACTTATCTATATCCTCAGAACATGGCATGTCAGAAATACAAAATAAATATTTATGGAATAAATAAATGTATAAATACTTTTACAAGTAGCATGTTATTTGCATAATTAGAAAAAAAAATTTTTTTCTTGTCTTTTTTTGTTTTAAATTGGACCTGAAGCTAAAGCACTACTGTAAGACACTAGATTAACACATGCACGTTGAAAAGTCCTTTGAAAAAGAAGCTCATTTGTTTCAAAAGAAAGTGGGGTACAGCTCAGGAGCTTCTGCTCCACATGGCTGATTCCGAGGAGCAAAGCAGCGGCTCTGGTACAAACCCATGCTCTGCTAGTCTATGGATCCTTGCACAAAAGTGGGAAATGGTGTACAGGGGGAGAATGCATTCCAGATTCGCTAGCAGCTGACAAGCCACGACAGCTGGATGGGCTCCAAACCTATCACTTAATGCTCAGGATAGAAAAATGTTGCTGCTGGCTTACTGCCTGAGGTACAACATCTACACACACACACACACGGCTTCCCCAGCAATATTTGGACTCTCCCATTCATTAGGAAAGACCAAGGCAGAAGAGGCTTGCCCATTAACAAGCTCCAGAAATCCCTTGTCTCTTTTCTCAGAATAGAGTAATAATGACGATTTCACATAATTCTGAGTTGACTACCCATAGTTAGGAGGCATAAAAGACAAGGTTAGTACCCTTATTGGTACATTGAATACAGTGCATAGCAGACTGGTAGACACAAATCCTTTGTTCTATTTCAGAAGGACTCTATGTGCACATCAGATACCTGCTGAAGGCTGATATGAAAACCCTGTACTCTTAAAATTTAATGCCAAATATATATATATATATATATATATATATATATATATATATATATGAGTTATCTACTATGTATCATGTCGTGTGTAAAGTTAGGGGAGCTAGTTAAAGAAATAGGGCATGAGTTGCAACCCTTGATTTCAGTCTTTTGAGGATACGGACTACCAAAGAGAAAATAACAGAACAAAATCAGTCCAATGCCAGAGGGATCCACAGACTATAAGGGGGGACTTGGAGAATATGTTGAGTGCAAGATGTGGAAAAGGATTGAACTGTCCATGAAGATTTCCTGGAGTTATACAAGGGAAAGAGAGTAAGAGATACAGAGGGATGAGTGGTCCAGAATTGGGGAACATACCAGGTTAAGAACAAGCACCTTAGTGAAGTATGCAGGTAACAAGAGTTGCTTGTGAAGGGCTACATGCACCTTTACAAGGACTTTATACCCAATTCTATAAGCCCAGAGTCAGCCCTAGATTTTATTTCAACCACTGGCCCTCCAAGTGAAAGTTGTCCTGGAAGGAAATAAAACTGTAGGTAGGAAGATTAGTCAAGGAGGCCACTGTAATTTCCTAGTTCAGAGAATGAGAGCTGCATTTATAACACTGAGCAGCGAGCACTCAACCAATGGTTGGTCCTGCAAAAATTAGCTATCAATCAACTCTGGACAGAAGACAAAAAAGCATCTATTAAGGTCTTGGGAGACCAAAGACAGGCGGGCTATAGAGGGGAGTGATAGGCTTAGAACGGGTTCTCTGTGACTCATTTGTTTGTTTTTGTTTGCAGCTTTGCCCAGGAGCAGTACTGTCATGGAGACCACACAGACACTTTAAAAATTCAACAGAAAGAACATCTTTCTGGTAGAAACAAACAAACAAAAAAACAGAAGGAGTCCAGCGTAACCAGGACTGCCAAGAGTAAAGGGGAAACCAAAAGGAGAGTCCATGAAGGCAGAAACTCTAAATTCTGTGTATAGACTCAGCTCAGGTCTCCGGCAAACCCCTGAACCATGCATGTATGGGGCAAACTCAAAGATGTTTACAGCCAAGGCTTAAAGAACTGAACTGAGATATGAGCCATCACAGCATGGCAGGGTAGAGTTGGGTCTAACCAAATTCATTACCTAAAACAAAAACCTTAGTGCTGCTCAGAACAATAATAAAACAATCCAAAGTCCAGGTTATAATCCAGAATTACTCGGCATGCGAAGAGTCAGGAAAATGTGACCATTCCCAGGAAAAAGGAGAACCAATAGATGCCAGTCCAGAGATGACTTATGTGTTGAAATTTTCAGACAAGGATTTTAAAACAGCTGAGCACAGCTGAGACCTATTGAGCACAATGAGGTCGAAGAAAATGTTTCTAATTGATGTAATAAAAAAATCAAAGAAATAGAAAATCACTAGACTGAAGAAAAGAATGGAGATGATGCAGTCAGTGAACTTGAAGACACATTAACAAATCATTCAATAAGAATAAGATAAAGATTGAAGATAAATGGAGCTTCCTGGAACTATGGTACAATTTCTAATGCCTAACTGGAATCACAGAAGGAAGGATAAAGAAACTAGAGCAGGAAAAATACTCAAAGAAGTAATGGCTCAAAATTTCCAAAATTTGGTGAAAGACATAAATTTACAAGTTCAAGAATCTCAGCAAATCCCAAACAATAAATTCAGAGAGAAATACACATTGGTATATCCTAGTCAAACTAGTGAAAACCACCAATAAGGAAAAAATCTTGAAAGCAGTCCTGTTACATATAGGGAAACAATAATTTGAATTACCAAGGATATCTCATCAAAAACGATGGAAGCCAGAAGACAGCGCTAAAAGAAACTGTCATCCCAGAACACTCTATAATTCAATAATGAAAGTCGAATAAAGAGCTTACTGTCAGAAAAATGAAAACTAAGTGAGTTTGTCCCTATATGAGCTGCATTACACAAAATGCTAAATAAAAGGTCTCCAGGCTGAAGGGAGATGATACCAGAGAGAGATTTTCAGGAATGAAGAACATCAGAAATAGATACTATATGAGTAAATATAAAAGACGATTTTCTCTTAATTTCTCTAAAATACCATTAGATTATACATTATATATGTTACATACACATATTGTATATACTATAGACTATTAAAGCAAAAATTGCAATGAGTGTATTTGGGTTTGTAATGTGTGCAGATGTAATACCTATAATAATAACAGAAGGGGGAGGGGGAAATGGACCTATATCATCGCAAGATTTCTACATTCCATATGAAGTAGTACAGTATTACCTCTGAGTGGATTGTGAACAGTTAATGATGTATATTGTGATACCCAGAGCAACCACTAATATACTGGAGAAAAGAGAGCAAAATGCCAGCTGATACAGTAAAATGAAATTCTAAATATTGAAGTCATCAAAGGGGGAACAAAACAAATAAGCAAAAAATAAAAATAATAAAAACAAACTAGAGGGAATAAACAAAAACAATAAAATGATAGACCTAAATCCAATCATATTAATTATCAAATGCCAATGAACTATATAGTCCAGTAAAAGAGACTATCACAATATATACAAAAGCAATATTTATGTGCTGTCTACAAGAGATCTGCACTAAAGACAAAGACATGGATCAGTTAAAACTAAATGGATGGAGAAAGACACACAAGGCCAACAGTAAACTTAAGAGGTCAGGAATAGCTATATTAATACCGGGGAAAATAGGCTACAAGACACACAGTATGAACAAAGCAGTGGCAAACATTTTATAATAATGAAAAGGTCAATTCATCACCAAGACAAGCAATAAAAAAATGTGTGTCTAATGAGAGAGCTTCAAAATATATGAAGTAAAAAAAAAAAAAAAAATAGCTGGTCTAAAACCATAGTGATGGATTTTAACACCCTTCTGTCAGCAACTGATAGAACAATTACACAAAAATCAGAACATAAACAATAGTATCAACAACCTAAATCTAATTGATATTTATAGAACACAAAAATAGAATACCTATTTTTTTACACAAACCAAGAGAAATCATATGCTGAGCCATAAAACAAGACTCAATAAATTTAAAATAGGTAAGACCATACAAAGTATGTTTGCTGACTATAACACAAATTAGAAATAAAAAACAATACAATATCTAAGAAACCCTCAAATATTTGGAGGTTAAACCACACACTTCCAAGTAACCTACAGGTCAAAGAAGAATCCCAAAGGAAATTAGGAAATATTTCAAACTGGATGATAATGAAAATACAACAGCAAAGTTGAGGGGTGCTACTGAAGAGAGCATGCAGGGACATTGATAGTTGCTGGTATTAAAAAAGAAGAAAGTTTTGGGGTGCCTGGGTGGCTCAGTCAGTTAAGCATCTGACCTTGGCTCAGGTCATTGGATCTCACGGTTCATGAGTTCCAACCCTGAATCAGGCTCTGCACTGATAGCACAGAGCCTGCCTGGGATTCTCTTTCCTTCTCTCTGCTCCTCCCCTGCCCATGCTCTCTCCCTCAAAATAAATAAAAATTAAAAAAAAAAAACTTTAAAAAACAAGAAAGCTCTAAAATCAGTGACCTAATGTCCACCAAAGGAGCTAGAGAAAGAGCAAAGTAACACCAAAATAATTAGAAGGAAGGGAATAATGAATATCAGAGCAAAACTCAATATGATGGAAAATAGACAACAGAGAATATCAACAAAGCCAAAAGCTGTTCTAATTTTTCAAAACGTCAAGAAAATTGAGAACCCCCTAGGCTAGACTGATCAAAGAAGAGAGAGAGTAGGGGAGGGTGGCATACAAATTATCAATAACAGGAATGAAAGGGATGCTCAAAGGAAGTAACTGGGTATCTACGTGGGGAAAATACGTATATATACTATTCCTTCACACCAAACACAAAAATTCAAGTGGATTACAGGTATAAATTAAAAAGCAAAAACTATAAAATGTTTAGGGAAAATCCCAGGAGAAAATCTCTGTCAGCTTGTAGCAGGCAAAGATTTCTGAGGACACCAAAAGCACAGTTTTCTTTTTAAACCTGCGTCTACCATACATTCCATCACTATTCCACTATTAGGACTTTACCCAAGAGGAGTGAAGACGTATATCCACATCATGACTTGTACAGTAATACTCATCACAGCTTCATTCACAAGAGCCCCCAACTGGAGACTCCAATGGGCATCAGCAAATGAGCAGATAAATACAAGGGAATGCCACTTTGCAGTAAAAACGGGTACATGCAACATGGGTACAGCGAAAATCATCATGCCAAGAGAGAGATGCTGGACACAGAAGAGTCCGTACTGCATGACTTCTCTTACAGAAAATGCAGACAAGTCCACAGTGACACAAAGTGATAAAGTGACCCTCCCACACACACACAAAAACCATCACTGGCTGCCTACAAGGGGTAGGGGGTAATGAATGGAAAGAGGGACCACAAAGGGACCCAGGGACTCTTTGGGAAGTGATGGAAATGTTTTGTATCTAGATTGTAGTGGGGGTTCCACAGGTACATATAGCTGTCAAAAGTCACTGAATTATACCTGTTAATTTTTGTTAGGTATTACATCACATTATAGTGGTTTCAGGTATACAACGATTCACTATTTTTTTTTAATGTTTATTTTTGAGAGAAGGAGAGAAACAGGGAGCAAGTGGGGCAAGGGCAGAGGAGAGGGAGACTCAGAATCCAAAGCAGGCTCCAGGCACTGAGCTGTCAGCACAGAACCCAATGCAGGGCTCGAACCCGCAAACTGAGAGCTCATGATCTAACCAACTGAGCTACCCAGGCACCCCATGATTCACTATTGAATATATTGTGAAGTGACCACCACAAGTACCCTACTTCCTATCTGTCACCATACACTTTACATAGATGCAGTTTGTTCACGTAAGTGAACACACAAGAAAAAAAAAAAAAAGAAGGTGGGAGCCTCAACAGGGTCAGTAGGAGGAAGTTAGAGAAGGAGGGACATACTAAGAAATACTTAAAACAGAAAACTGCCAGGACTTGTACAGGCTTCTCAGGCTGGACCTCCAGGTCGCAGGGTTGTCCTTTCAAATACCACCCCCTTGTGTTCAGATGGGAAATGCAGCTCAGAGGCGCCGTGCCTTCCAGGAAGGAAGGACCTGGTGCAGCACCTTGTGGCATTTTTTGGCAATTAGGTCACAAGCGTATGGCAGCCACCTCCTCCCCCGACTCCCTCGGGCCCAGGGGAGGGAACGGCTGGAGGTGTAGCACACGCACTAAACAGGAACGCGTGTCCAATAAAATGCGGACGCGGAGCCCCGGTGCCTGGTGCTGCCGCCCCACTACTACACTGGAAAATTACTAATAGTCCCAGGAATGCACAACAGACACATTGAGAGGTTTATGTACCATACAACACGCATTAAATGCAGGGTGGACAAAACCAACTCATTTGACTCCTTTCCTCTTACCTTTGAATTTAACTGTAGGTTCAGGATTTGCAGCAGAGAAGAATGGAATGGAATCTGTTCAGTTTCAGGAAGCTTATGGACCTTATGGAGGCATATGCTTATAATTTTATTTTAATAACATTTTCTATATCGGAAATCGGGGATGGGATAGTCCTTCAAGAGGCAGGCACATAAAAATTGCTTGGAAAAAAAGAAAAGGGAAAACGAATGGACATATTTTTGTACCGGGGAGATTTTGAATTGGTTAATGGAACAAACTTTTAGGGATCTGGTGGGGGGTGGGGGTTCAAAATCTAATGAGTGTAAGCATTAGTAAGTATGAACGATGAATTCAGAGACCAAAATGATCCACATTCTCTATTTAAAAAAAAAAAAAAAAAGGTGTGGCCCCTGGGTGGCTCAGTTGGTTAAGCATGCAACTTCTGCTCAGGTCATGATCTCATGAATTTGTGGGTTTGAGCCCCATGTGGGTCTCTGTGCTGATAGAGCAGAGCCTGCTCGGGATTCTCTCTCTCTCCCTCTCACTCCTCTCTCTCCCCCTCCCCCATTCACACTTTCTCAAAATTTTTAAAAAAGAAAAAAAAAATATTTAAAAAGAAGGCATGGAGGAGGAGGAGAAGGAAATACATAAAATGAGAGGAGACCCTGGGACCCATACAGCTGGAGAAATAGTAAACACATATGGCATTTACTATGAGCCATGTACTTTTCTAATCACTTAGTATTAATTTAATCCTCGTAACAACTCTATGAAGAAGATACCAAGGTAAAGAGAAGACTGTTTTACAGATGAGCAAACTAAGGCCCAGAACAGTTAAGTAACTCACCCAAGATTACATGACTAGGTAAGTGGCAGAGTGGAGATTTGAACTCAGGCAGCTTAGCTTCAGAGTCTGAGTTTAGGCCCTTAATAAAAGGTAGCTACTTTATTAATAAGATGGAATACAAGAGGTTATCAGATTTGTCTGTCAAAACTTTTCAAAGGTCTCTGAAACACCACCTTTGGCATCATTATGGTTTAAAGCAGAGGGATGGAAAGCGTGATATAAAAATTACTGGTGTTAGAACAGGTGAACATCATAGAAATTCTTAGTGGCCAACAGAACCCTGCATTGTAAAGCAATATAATTAGACAAATTTGGAAATATTGGTGGGACTTCATCATCTTAAAAAGACACATTTCCCCCCAGTTCTGTCATTACTAAAACTGACCTAACACTAGGCACAGAGCTTTAACCATGACCAGTTCTCATGCCCGAGTAGTTTCCAGTATAGTTCTCCACTAAAATGAACCAGGACTCCTCGGAGACAAGCCAATGCCATATTGTGAAACAGGACAAAAACGAGGACAGCAATAATGAACCCAAAAGCATCAAGAACCCTGCTGCATGGGCAAAGAAGTTCATGTAAGAGAACTCGCCCTGAGGTGTGACAATTTGGGCATCAAAAAAGGCCAAGGAGAAGGAAATTATTATTATGGAAACATGGAGTCTTAGAAATGCCTTGTGTTCACAACACTTTCAGAGGAAAAGTTAATATCAAGTGTACACAAAGATTGTTTTAATAAAAAAGGTGACTAAGATAAGCTATGTTATAAGCTATGATTTTAAAACTAGAAAGCATTAACATATAAGGCGATGTAGTTTCTTTTATAGAGTATTAAATGTTTGTTTATAAAAATTCTGTATCAGGTAAAATAGTAACAAAAGAAACTGGGGGTGCTTGGCTGACTCGGTTAAGCGTCCGACTTCATCTCAGGTCATGACCTCGAGGTTTGGGGGTTCAAGCCCCGCATCGGGCTCTGTGCTGACAGCTCAGAGCCTGGTACCTGCTTCAGATTCTGTGTCTCCCTCTCTCTCTCTGCCCCTCGCCTGCTCATGCTGTCTCTCAAAAATAAACAAATATTTAAAAAAATTTTTTTTAATAACAAAAGCTGTTAAGTTGGGTCATCCCAGGACCTTAGGGCCCACGGAAGGACTGCTTGGCATTGGTAATCATACAACAACCAGGTGGAAAGAGGGGCAGCGATCAGTGCCATTAGTGGTCACACACAATTAGCAAGGAACCCAAAGACAACAGTGTGTTTGTAACGGGATAAACTAGTCAAACAACCTAGAGAGGAAACCAAGTTCTCAATTCAAATCTCTCATCTTCTAGGAGGTGAAACCTCTACCTGGCCCAACAAAGTATGGTAAAATACCAATAAGGAACACATAAATTTTTAATAGTTCTAAAAACTAGGTCCATACATCATGATGATAAGGGGTCCTGACTCTGAATCACCTTGAAGTCATCTAACCCTGTGTGCTCACCCCAGAATCTGTACCCTTTAACCTTAGAGCTACTCAGAAAAGCTATTCTGTCTCCTTCCGATCTGAAAGAGCCCTGCACCTGTCTGGAAAGTGTTACAATGTTAACTCTAAGAAAACACTGAAATAACTAAAACAATAGCCCTGGGAAGATATATACAACAAACAATGAAGAAATAAATTAAGTCCAAGATATTTATATATTTTAGAAAAAGTTCAAGTATAAATGTATTATTAAATCTTATCACTGTGTAACTTAGTGTGTGTGTGTGTGTGTGTGTGTGTGTGTGTGTGTGTTACCTGCTGTTTAAGTGGATGTAGGAAGTAATCAAGAGGAATTAGCCACACTACATTTGTAGTGGATTTTAAATAGTTTATGGGAATTGAGTCAAACAAATTTACCGTCAGTTTAAATTCTCAAGGAAAACGGGCTCTCAAAGTCTTGCTTATTGGATATACACAGCAGACACTGCTGGTCCCGCTCATATCCATTTCCTGACAGGCACTTATGACTTTTCCTGGGGGCTTCCTCTAACCACCGCAGTCTAGGTGGCTGTGCCGAGACAGACCACAATTGCTCCCCCTGCTCCCCTAGGAGCAGGCCTCAACCAGTGGCAGATGGGAGTTAGTGGCGAAATGCCCAGGTTTCTGACCTTTTGGCAAGGATAACTCAGAGCCCTGCACAGCACCTCCTAGAGACCCCCAAGGAAAGTGAGCTGCAGGTGCCCACGGTGGCAATGTCCTCAGCAAGGCACCCATTATCGGCTTTTGGCCTTTCCCTGACTCAACTTCCCCCTCCTCTACTGGGGCTTCCTGGGATCACCTACCAAATAAACTATGTGGACTAATATCTACATCTCAGAGTCTGGACAAGAAAGGAGTTTAAGAAATGAAGCATCAGGGACACCTGGGAGGCTCAGTCGGTTAAGCCTCTGACTTCAGCTCAGGTCATGATCTCACAGTTCGTGAGTTCGAGCCCCACATCGGGCTCTGTGCTGACAGCTCAGAGCCTGGAGCCTGCTCCCAATTCTGTGCCCCCCACTCTCTCTCTGCCCCTCCTCTGCTCACACTCTGTCTCTGTCCCTGCCTCTCTCAAAAATAAATGAACATTTAAAAAAATTAAAAAAAGAAAAAAGAAATGAAGCATTAAAGCATACACGTGCATTAGGCTGTTCTCTCTGCATAACATCCCCTCGTATATTTCATCATCTACTAGTAGAGCTGGCTTGAGTGGCACAGTCGGGGGGAGGGGAGGGCTGGTGGACACTACTTGGGTGACCTGCTGTGCCTCCTGTCAGTTTCTCCTTCCGCTCTGCTGGAGCCTCCCTCTCTCTGGACCCATGGGCTTGCACCAGGGCCCTCACTCTCTGATCTCACTGGGGAAGGTGTGATTCTTCCCACAGGGAATGGTGACTTCACAGGGCAATCTCAGAAATGGCCATCTGTAAGGATGGAGCTGGACCTAGGGACTGTGGAGGGGAAGGCAGGAGAGGGACGGGGCAAAAACCCACTTACTCAGCTGTCAGGACCCTGAGACTCCTTGGGCTTGAATCTGCTACCAGGTCCCTGTGGGCCATGAGGGACTTCTGGTCCTGACTTTTATAGGGAGCTCCCGAAACAGAATAAATGAAAACAGTTTGTCCCTCCTACAAACACGGCAGTTAAGAGCCCAGGCTTTGAATTCAGTCTTACCCATTTCTATTATCACCTTGGACAGGTTCCTTAATGCCCCTGAACCTCAGTTTCCCCATCTATAAAATGGGAGAAATATAATCGAATTCATAAGCCATCCCTCTTAATAAACATGCCAGGCATTTTCTATGCATCCTTACTGCACAGTCACACACATGGAGGTGCAAATACCATCCTCCTGTTCTAGTTATAAGAAACTCCCCCAGCGTCGCCCAGCTCGTAAGAGGCAGATCTAGGGTTCCAACTTGGGCAAGTCTGCTCTTAACCTCTTATGTTCTACAAAGGATGTGGAAAGCAATTAACAACATCCAACGATACCAGGTGCTTAACAAATGTCGTTTCTTTCCTGTTTCCTCACTTCATCATTCTCTCCAGGGCTGTCTCCCTCTGGGGAAGAACTATGTTGAGCAGAGACAAGGAGAGATTCATGAGGCTCAGAAGGAAGAGGCTCAGTGCCAAGTTGTTAATAAAGAGCATTCAGAGCAAATAGATTTTGGCTTCTCCTTCTATTAATGCCTAAGCTCTTCAGGTTCTTCCAAATCCATAATTTCCTTTTCTGGAACCTACACCAAATCTCCAAAGTAACTTTTTCATCAGGAAGACTAAATACCTTGAAAGTTTCAGGTGAAATTAAGTCACCTCTAAACCTGCTGACTCAATGTCACAGCAGAGCACTGGTTAGGAACACTTCTCTCAGCCTGGCTCTGTCATTAACTAAGCTGGGTGATCTTGAGCAAAGCCACCTGCCTCCTTTTAAAACATTTGTTAATATAAAGATAATGATCCTTGTCTTGCCTTTCCTAGAGTTGCTGAGAGAACCATGTGAGGAATGTGCATGAAAAATATTTCACAAAAGTATGAAGCACTACATAAATGTGGGAAATTATCAGTGTTGTTCAACAGCTTATCCGACTTGCTAAGAAAATTCTTGAACAAGAAAAATGAGAGCCAAAAAGCAAGGGTGAGCACAGCAATCAGGAATGAGGAGAGTCAGGTGGTAAAGAAAAACTAGCTGTCAGAACCTCATTTTCAGTGTTGGCAGTTAACCTTCAATCAATTTTATAAGGCCAGGAAATGGCCATATTTTTAATTAAGTGTCGGTGGTAGGCTCAGCAACATAAAATATAATGGTAGGGAAGACACCAGCTTAAAGAAACACAGTTTCTTACCTCTCCTTCCAAGAAAGATATCTTTTCTAAAAGCTGCAGTATTAAGAGCTGTTTCTGCTGCACCTTTTTCTTTAATGATTCAATCTAGAAAGAAAGAAATTAAAAACTGTTAATAAAAAAATGCAGAATTGTACAAACACGAGTTAATCAACTAGAAGGGACCCCTTTGGTTTTCTTTTAAACAGAAGCCACATGTTGGTTCCTTGTGTTTCATGGAACATTATGAACACGAGATGCTCCCTGGAAAAGAGGGCTCTGTGGCCATGTAAGCGTGGGACAGCACAAGAGTTTGGAGTCACATCTCACTGGCTTTGTTTAACCTGTCATTTCCACACTGATTTTGCTGGGTCACCCTTACTAACGTCCCCTGTATGTTCCAGAGAACATGCTTTGGGGAATGCAAACACAGCTCTACAGAAAATAATTATTCAGCTTAAATTTGTGAGGCGGCCCACATTTCAAACATTCAGCCCTGTTATTCCTGTTAGTACATTCGTATCTGTTCAACCAGGGGTCAAAAGTTTCAGCCTGGAATAAGGGTCACTGTCCCTAAATGTACAAATGGAATTGACAGGATCAATCACCCACGTGGTCTGCAATAAGCAGGGAAGGCTTCCTAAACAGAGAGACTTGAGCTGGGCTTTCACCTTTGTTTTCACAACACAGTCTATCTTCAGCTACTCTAACTTTGCTTTTCATTCATGTCATGTTCCAGAGACAAACCATGGATGTCCTAAAAGCAGGAACCAGGTTGCGACGGGTGGCACAGTTAAGCGCCCAACTCTCTATCTCGACTCAGGTTGCGATCTCACACTTCAGTGATTCTGAGCCCTGCATCGGCTGTGCGCTGATGGAGCAGAGCCTGCTTGGAATTCTCTCTCCTTCTCTGTGCTCCTCCCCTGCTTGCGCTCACTCTCTCTCTCTAAGTAAATAAATAAACTTAAAAAAAAAAAAAAGCAGAAACCAGGGTGCTGTGTACCAGGCTATATCATAAACAATAGTGGGAACAGTGTGCAGGTTCGAGCAATAACTAACTTGTGCTGTTGATGAACACAGTAACTTTCCGAGAATCTCGGATACTGAATTTGTACATTTGCAAGATCTTTTTAAATAATCCTTCTCAGTGCAAAATGACACAATTCTGTTAGAAGTCAATCTAACAGGAGTATAATCACATTGCCCTTCGGCCCAGCAATCCCATTTCCAGAAAGAGATCCCCAAAGACACACTGGCCAAAATATAAAATGACGTGGACAAAGGATTTTTGTTTTTAAAAGACACAAAGAAAACAGAACTCCATTAATCAATAAGTGGCTGGTTAAATAAACCATGGCTCATCATGACATGGATGGCTATGCAGATATCTAGACCAGATATGGTGCGTTGTAGGATCATATATGGTATGTGAACTTCAGTATAAAACAGGTGAGTCCATATGAATGCATATATATTTACAAAAAAAAAAATTCTGCAAAGATAAAACAAACCATA
Organism: Herpailurus yagouaroundi; assembly: GCF_014898765.1. NCBI lineage: Eukaryota > Metazoa > Chordata > Mammalia > Carnivora > Felidae > Herpailurus > Herpailurus yagouaroundi. Next base: position 23,247,475 of record NW_024412415.1, on the reverse strand, counting down.
ATTATTAAGAAAGAGCTGCCAATAGGGAGAGGCGGGAACTCAGAGCAGACAGAAGAAAGACTTTTTTGGGAATGCATACGTTTAGTTTTGAAAGCGCATTTTTCAGATTCAAACAATAAAATGAAACGAAAAAGGAAAAAAGAAGCAAATCCTAGAACTTGAAAACAAACTGAAATAAAGGAACTTAACTGTCTATCAAACTGGTGAAAAGAACCCAAGTGTTGTTAGAACGAGCTAATGTGACTTTGTTTTTAGTAGAATGTATTCTAAACATAAACAGAACTGCAAAGAAGTCTCTTATTCACTAGGAAAACTGTTGACAATACTGGTCCTGTTGTTTTGAAACTATTTGAAATACTGTCATACAATAATGTTTGGAATCAAGGTTTTTCGTGTAAGAGAGAGAAACAAATGTGAAACCAAAGAACGAAAAAGAAAGTTTTGTTAAATTTGAAATGAAAATATCAGTATGAACTCATAGTATTTTATTTTCCTTTGTTAAATATGCATTTCCTAACTCTGCCTGCTGAGAAAACTTAGAAATAATAACAATAAGCACAGAATACATCCAGATTGTGGCACCTAAATACCATCCCTCACCAACAAAACACCAACCATCTTGGAGGAACAGCTCATTTCAAGGCGTAAAAATATGCTAGATGAACCCAAGATACCTTGTTATGCCTGAAAAAAAATATGTTAAGGGTCTCCCTTGGGCCAAGGATGGGACAATGTGAGTGTCAAAAGAATCATGAATGTAATTGAGTAAAACACATGAAATATACATGTTTTTAAGACCCTGAGTAGTTTAGGACTCCTCAAAAACAAAACCAACAGCAACAGTGACTCATTGCACATCACTGGGAGTGACAAGGGAACCAACTGCTTACTTAGAAAGCTGACAATCTGGGGTGCCAGGGTGGCTCAGGCGGTTAAGTGTCCGACTTTGGGTCAGGTATGATCTCATGGTACATGAGTTCAAGCTCTAGGTCGGGCTCTATGCTGACAGCATGGAGCCTGCTTTGGAGTCTCTATCTCCCTCTCTTTCTGTGTCCCGCCCCTGCTTGTACTCTCTCTCCCAAAAATAAATAAATAAACATTAAAAAAAAGTTGGCAATTTAGAGGAAGAATAAGGCATTTATCCTGCCTTTCTTGTATAAACCGCATTTTGAGATTACTAAAAAGTCCTAGTTTACGAGGGGAAAAAGTTTTACTTTTCAGAAGAATTCCAGTTAATGGGAAAGTGACAGATTTTGAAAATCACCATTGTGCAATCCCTAGGAAACTCAAGCAACCATCATTAATAGATGAAAGGGTCAGGGGCAAAGCTAATGAGGAACTTTACAACTGTGTCTTGGGCTGTCACCACCTGAATCCACAATCCACCTCAGCATCATCACCCGAAGCGGGACAGTCCCCACGGTGACTGCAGAAGAGATACGGAGTAAATCGCGCAGTGCCACCATGAAGTATTCTTGCTTACCCCCACAAGAAACTTAAAACCGAATCTCACCAGGCTGCCGGAGCTAATAAAAAATCAAATCCATAATGTGGGAACTTTTATAGGACAACAGACTCGGGTCCTGCAATGTCACTGGGTGGGGGAAACTTGGTGGGAGAGGAGAGCGGACGGGGAGAAGCATGCTCTAGATTAAAAGACGTTAGAAGCACAGCCATCAAACATAATGGGCCTTCTCTGTAGACTGAGTGACACAAAGCAACAGTGAAAAGGACGTGTTAAAGACATTTCAGAAAATTTTAGGATAGGTATTAAATGATACCAAGGAACTGTCATTAATTTTGTTAGATGAGACAGTGGCATTGTGATTAAATAAGAAAAAGGCCATATGTTTCAGAGATGTATAATGAAGAGCATAAAAAACACAAGCAGAATATCTGGGACTTGCTTTAAAATAACTACACAAAGGGAAAAAAAGAGAGAAAGAAGGGACAAGTAAAGCAAACAGAGCCAAGCCTTGCTATTTGTTGAATCTGGTAAAAAGCCTAGGAGGTTTCATCGATTAGTCTCTCTGTCCTGAGTGCATTTGACATTTTCACGATAAAATATTTTAAATTCCACCTAGTGTCAAAAAATATAATCCTCTGACATAAAAAGCAAGCCATACTAAATAGAATAAGAAACACATTTAAGATAAACCATCCAATGTGGATAATAATTAAAGAAACTACCAATTAAAAACAGTAACAAGTTACCCTTTAATAACAATTAAATTTGCCCCAAGCCACTGGCTGAAGAACTCTGTGCTGAAAGGGCTGGGAGAGACAGCTTCTCTCGTGTGTTGCAGGTGGCATTGTAAATTAGAATGACCCTTTGGGCAATTTAGCAATAAATATTAAGAGCCATAAAGCTGTTCATACCCTTTGACCCACTAATCCCACTCCTGGGAATTTATCCTAAGGATATCATGCAGACATAGGAAAAAAGCTGTATATACAAAGATCTTCTTGGTCCTATTATTTATAATAGAAAATGGAAATAGCCTTAATGCCTAGCACTAAAGGACTAGGTAATACATTATGGAATTTCACTTTGATGGAATATATTACACAGAAGCTACAAACAAATATATTGCAAAATGTTAAGTGTTTACAAAAAGCCTCAAGGGATTAAAAAAAAAAAAAAAAAAAAAAACCTCACAATGATTGAAGGTAAAAGCCAGAAGTTAGATAAATGAAACAGTTCTGATGTTTGGGTAGGATTACAGGCAAAAAGAAAGTTTTGTTTCTTAAAATGTCCTTCAATATTTATAGGAAGAGTTCTCAAAAATCATCCTTATAGTGTTCCTTTTTCATTCCTTCCTACAGTATTAAGATTTTTTTAAAACTGGCTTTAGTTCTTTAAACAAAAGGCAAAACGGGTAGTGAAATTAGCTACAATGTTCCAAGGAGGTTGGGGTTAATTTCATCAAATAACCTAAAAAGGGACTTCAAATACACTTGTTTCACTATCTCTGGAGTAATCAGAGCAGTTTGTGAGTCTAAGGAAGCTAGGATCGAAAGGCACCCTGATGATCAGTTCCCAGGAAAATACTGACAGGATTGTCATTTAAAGAAAGGAGGAGCTATGGGGCCGAGATGTCACCTGGAGGATGCTGAGGGAGGCAAATCCTGGGTGTTCTAAGAGGACAGAGGGCTGATGCTAGAGCAAAAGAGGCACCCCCTTCGGGAGAGACAGAAGGACTGTGGGAAGGGTTTGGGGGTGCTGAAGCTTCTGCTGCCAGGGCTTGCCTTTCCCAGCAACTGAAGCTTCCAGAAGCGACCATGCTCTTGTGTTAAGTGAATACTTTCATCCTTGACCATTCCTTACAGAGGCATCTTGTATGGTATGTTCTGTGACCAGGGTTGACTTGTTCAGATGAGAGAAAAAAGGACACCAAGGCTGGCAGACCTGCATGCCTTGCCCCTCATACCCTACACGGGGCGCCAACCTTGAATCCCAACTGAGTCTCCCTGGGGTCTGCCCCTTGCACACACCCCAGTGTCCTCCTAGAAGACATCTGTTGTGAGGCGCAATCTCTAAATGACACATTTGTGTGGAAAACAGTGTTATTTACGACTGCCAACATCAAAGCACCTTCAAACACTGTCTCCTATAGAACCCAGCACATGATAAACTCTCAAAATTTAGCTGCTATGTTATTACTAGTATTTCTCCCTCCCTAGACTGTGAGCTTCTTGAGAGTAAAGACCTTGGTCATCTTTATATTCCCAGACAATGAATGAGTGAATCAGTGGCTCCATGCATCTATCTTTCAACAATCCATCCCTTAGACCACTGGGGCAAAACTGTCTGGAACAGATTCTTGGAGTCCTTGATGAACCAAGGTGAATGTATCCCTAAGAGCACCTCCCACATCAGGGCTACTCCAAAATGCAGGGTACCATGCAGCTGGCATGCAACCTTTGCTCTTTTTGATACATTCATGTTTGTAAATTTGACCTTGAAGGGGTTCATGTATTCTTCATGAAGCTGCGTTTAGGTCTAGCTGTCACCAGGTGGTGGTAAATGACCAAGCTACCAGGCTCGAATCAAGACATTAAGAAATGAGAAATTAGAAGCACTTACTTTCCAGACCTCATCCATTTTACTTAAGAACATAATCTTGTCACAACCGTTAAGTTTCAGTATCAAATAGCAGACCCCCTTCTAGAACAAAAGAAGAAACCCGTCTGGTAAAATCTGGAATCTCTTAACATTAGATTTTTTTTTCTTATTTTTGTCTTGATAAGCATGTTTCTTTGTAACTCAAGCTGAATATATATGTCTTGCAGCCTAATGATCACATGGGATGCTAGGTCTCTTACAACTACAGCCAGTCTGATGTTTAAAGTGGTATGTTTTGGGGGCACCTGGGTGGCGCAGTCGGTTAAGCGTCCGACTTCAGCCAGGTCATGATCTCGCGGTCCGTGAGTTCAAGCCCCGCGTCAGGCTCTGGGCTGATGGCTCAGAGCCTGGAGCCTGTTTCCGATTCTGTGTCTCCCTCTCTCTCTGCCCCTCCCCCGTTCATGCTCTGTCTGTCTCTGTCGCAAAAATAAATAAACGTTGAAAAAAAATTTTTGAAAAAAAATAAAGTGGTATGTTTTGGGGGAAAGGTGTATCCTCTATTTTCTTAGAACTGATAATGGCTTTTCTTCACATTTGCCACTACTGAGATACCTCCATGGGTGATTTTAGCTAAGCAATCTCTGCTAAGCCATGGCTGCACGATGGAATCACCTAGGGGGAGCTTTTACAAAACACTGACTTCTAGGCCAACCGCCCAGAGATGCTGAATAGTATCACTCTCCTACTTAAAAGCCCTCCCAAGCTTCTGACATTCAAACTCCCTAGCATGGATGTGAGGCCCTTCTGCTATGGTCCTCCCTGTATCTCCCCAGTGTTCTTTCAATGACTGTCCTGTCCCAGATGAACCCTATGTTTAAGCCACTCCATCCTCTCAGCACTCTATGGACATACAGTGGTCCTGCCTCTGGGCCTTTGCACAGGCTGGTGCTTCCACCAACCATGCCTTCCCACCCTCTATCCCCCTCTCCACCCAGAAATATCCTGCTGTCACAAGATACTCACTAGTCACCTCCCAGAGCAGCAGTTCCCAAGTCTTTCAGTCCGGCTTCGTGTCTCCCTCTTCTGTTCTACCTCAGCCCTCTGAACAACCCGTTAAGACACCTCACTGCTACTACCATCCTTTGTCGACATCTCTCTTGCACTAGACAGCACACCCACAGGGAAGATGTGTTTACTGTATCAATGATCTTCTATAAAAGAACTGTTTCTCTTAGAAGATGGAATCACCCTTGTCAATTCACACATTTTTACAACCTGCTTCTGGAAACAATTGCTGTAGTGAAAGGACTCCTACCGATTTCTTTCAAAAACAGCTTGCGTGTCAGCTGGAACACAGTGAAACTGTACAAAATTTTAGTAAGATCCTGTTATGGATTCAGAGCAACCCTGAAAGTTGCGAGGCTTCTCAGCTTCCTGATTTTTTTTTCTTGTTAGTGACAGACATGCAGGTCACAGGTCATTTCGTGTTAATGTCAGAATACAATACAGCCCTATAATCAGAATTACGTGAATAGTACCCGATTGTGCAAAACTCATGAAACGTAACTCACTATTGAGGCGGAGGATGCGAAGAGAAATTAACGAATGTAAGAAATGCAGCAGCAAATACATACTAAATAGTAGGCAGCGCTCGGTATGTTTTTTCAAGAAACTGTGTTGTAGGGTGTTGTGTTTTACCAGCTGGCAAATGACAATATATGTGTATCTGGAAAATGCCTTAAATGAAACAGTAAACATACACCAAAAAGGAGCACAATACTAGAAGGTATGTTAAAACTGATGATCACACTGAATCACATCAACATCAGGCAAGGAAAAGGGAATTAGATTTTTTTTTTCAATCCAAACTAAGTTTTAACCAGTCGTTTTCTTGGAAATTTGTTTACTTTCATTTTCATTCAAATTTTAGGAATAACCAGTTAAGGCCCACAGGCACATTTATTCAAAATCAGGGTGTGAGAGCTGTGTGTGTGCGTGCGCGTGTACTGTGAAACTTGACCACACGTTAATAAATAAAGCTCCCAACCTCTATCACCAACAACTCCAATTTGTTACTCTTTCCCATGGACCCTCATTTCAAAAGACTGCTTTGAACTGCATTTATGAAGAAAAAAATCATTTTCCCATTGAAAAACATACCAAAGATGACGAACTTCCATTTAAAGCCTCTCATCAAAACGCGACAACCAGGGTTATGAATTCTAGGTAAAAGCAGTAAGATACTTTATTATGAGTCCTTGTAGACTTCTCAGCGGCTGTGAGAGTATTTGAAAAATCCACAAGAAAATAGTTTGAAGATTCCCATTATCATTTTCAACCCCCCTTAGAGGCCCAGTGGATCAGTGAACCGACCAGGGCAAACATGGATCATTCGGATAGCGAACAATCTTCTAGGGCTCACTTCTGGATTTAGTGTCCTTTTGCCTCCTCTTGTCCTGACAGGTCCTTGTTTTCCAACCAAACTCAGTGTTCCCCTCTGTGATCTAGAAAATAATTGTTTTCCTCAGCCTTACCAAAATAGGAATCCTGCCTGATGTCCATGTATTTGCGCCCCCCCCCATGAAAAATGAGAATAATTGACACTCTATACTCTTCCTCTGAAAAGGTTTTTCATAGTTGCTACGGCTGCTCTTAATTGTATTTCAGAAGTCTTGTAACACTGTAATTTCATAGTTATTGTATTTTTGAAGTGCATTCTCCTTGATAAAAACCACCACAGTAAGAATTTAAAAAATAATAAAGTTACCCTGTTTTCCAAAAAAAAAAAAAAAAATAATAAAGCGCAGGGAAATATGACAAGATTGGAATGTGCCCTACACTAATGCAACATAAAAGAACCGTTTAAAAAGGACAAGGAAAATGGTGCATTATCTCATTTTGGGGGGGAGTGAAGGGAATGAATTAAGGCCACAACAAAACGAAACTGAAAAATTGCTAAATGAAGCTCTGAGTGGGGAAAATGAAAAATCAATGAAGGAACGGAGGGGAAAAAAGGTCCATTTTTCATCTTCATGATGCTTGATTGGGTTTGTAGAAATTCATTTCCAATTAATGTGTCTTGTGGCATTCAGCCAGGCTAGATATGAACAGGGCACATATTTTAATCAATTTTTTTCTATTAAGTTTGAAGTAATATATAATAATAGAACTATACCATTCAAAAGGATCAGTTGAAACCGGCTTCTGAGGTAAAATAATCTAATTTGGTTTGATTCCTATCTTATAAGTAAAGACAACCCAACTTCTCTTTCAGGAGAGGAATAGCACCCTGATTCTCTCAGGTGCCTAAACATGGTGGGCTACATAAACATCAGGGAAGGATGAATCTACTGGTTTTCCGACCTGAGGGAGAATAATGGACCACTGGGAAGGAAGGCCTAGGGGTGTCCTGGGTACCAGGGTTATTGCTGGGTTCACTTATTATTCTCAGAAACAACCCTAGGAGCGGTTATCCACTACAGAGGAGGAAACGGAGGTTCCTGGAGTTTTATTACCCATCATTCCCTCAGCAGTCCCCTCTGATCACCTCCGTTTCAGGCTCAGTGTTAGATGCTGGGAGCATAGCAGTCAGCTAGAAAGATCTGACCTTCACCTTCATAGGCCACCTGTCCTGGTGAGGAAGGCAAGCAGTAAGCAGAAAATGAAACTCGCAAGCAAGTACAATAAAGGGAGGAACACAGTGATGTTTCATACCCCCTAGACAGGATGCACCTGCCGACTGCAGATGGGGTGAGGGAAGGGGTCAGACCTGGGGGCTGAAGAGGGTGGCCAGCTCACCCCTCCTTGCCTGGGACTGCCCAGGCTTTAGCACTGGGAGTCTCATGTGCTTGGAGCATTCTCATTCGCTGGCAAACCAGGACAGCTGGTCCCCCAAGACTGGATGCTGGCAGGGCTGAATCTAAGCTCATATCTCTCTGATTTCAAGGCTCTGGCTCCTAAAGTTCAGAGGTCTGCTTCCACCCTCCCTATGATGACAACCCATCACTGCAATGCTGCCTGGAAATTAGGCAAGGCTGGGAAGACTGCTGACAGGTAGTTTCTTTCACAAAGCATTTGCTGGGACCTTACGTCTTTAGGCTGTTCGTTTTCCCTCTGACTTTAGAAGAAGAAAGTGGAATGGAGAGGTGGGGAAGCGGGCACTCTAAGCTTCTCTACCCCCATGCTTTCCTCGAGAGATGCAGACCCTACACAAAACAGGTATATCCAGGGAGAAACTTGTTTCAGTCTAATGTAGTGAGATGATGCATATGGAGGCATCCAGCTCCACACGTGGTACACAGCTGGTGCTTTAAAAATGTTAGTTTTTAAAGTGTCCCTAAAGCTCAAGTGTCCTGGAGTACAGACCCTCACCTGCACGGGCCAGGGTTCTCCTCGGAGCCTCCTAGCTGCCCTTCCTGCTTCTCTCCTCTCCTATTCGCCCAGCACCTCCTGCCAGAGGCATCTGTGGTCAGATCCGACCAGGCAAAGGGCATCACTGAGGAATCAGGAGCAGGGTACCACAGGATATTTTCTCAGCTTGGTGCTGAGTGGGTGCTCACCCACAACTGCTCACCCACAACTTATTATCACTCCCCACGGCAATCCAGTCAAACTGGATTAATAGCTCTCTGAACCCACCCTACATTTTTTCTGGTCTCCGTGTTTTTGTTTTCTTTTGTTGTCACCGTTGTTATTTATTCTGTATTTTGTCTGTCATGTCCTTTGCCACCCATTCAATCCCTGCCTAGAAAAATCCAATCCACCCGGCAAGACCTGGTCAAATATCACCTCCTCCTTAAGGCCTCTGTACCCATACCCGCAACAGTGAACATTTATGGGCTCTGTGCTAAGCCCTTAGCATGCATTTCATCAATCAATCCTACAACAGCCTCCAAAGAAGGTACTATTATGATTGTACTCATTTTGTTTGTGAGGAAACTGAATGCTGGAGAATAAGTAACTTGTTCAAGATAAAAAGCCGAGCCAAGAAAGGAGTAGGATGCAAAGCCAGGTTCAATTTACTCAAAGCCCATGAACTTAATCACTACTGTCTCCAGATTCTGTGTCACCAGCCTGGTTAATACCTGTCATATTCTGCCTTGAGTTCTAACAAGTTTTAGGGTCAACCAGAAAGTCTTTTGAGGGCAAGAACTCGTCCACTTTTGCATTTTGTTCCTAAAAGACACTTCTAAAATGTTGACTAACCCATCAGGGCAGAAGAACAGGAATATTTAAAGACAGTGGCACAAGGAAAACAAGTCCAGGGTGATAAAGAGGTCATGAAAAAATCAGTGGGGCAAAGATGGACTATTCAATGAGTGCTGTTAGAGAAACAACCTTCCCGTGAGAAAAAAAAAAAAAAAAAACAACCCACAAAAACAAAAACAAAAAAAAAATGGATTCCTATTCACAGTATATACACAAAAATAAATTCCACATGGATTATTCTTTATTTGTTCAACAAGTATTTATTGAGCACCTACTATATGCCAGTGACTGTTGCAGATGTTAGGAGCACAGCCAAGAACAAAACAGAGAAAAACCACTGCCCTCATGGAGCTTACATTCTAGTGAAGGAAAACAGACAATAAGTAAGCAAAATAGGTAAGTGTAGTATATATAATAGGATAAGTGCTACAGAGAAAGAGTAAAGAAGAAGATAAAGGGTATGAGTGTGGGAGGCTGTAATTAAAGATACAAAACAAAACTTTCATAAAAGTATTACACAAATAACCTTACAGGAGACAAACAAGACACACAAACAGCACCAAAGGATGGATACATTTATACCAAAATTTAAAACTTGTACATTTTACAAGATACCATAACGAAACGAACAAAAACATTGACTGGGAGAAGACAATAGCATGCAAACACATTTTGACAAACGATCGACGTTGGCAGGATCCACAGTTCCGACAGATCAGCAGGAGACAAGACAGCCAAACAGGAAAGGGAGCAAAGGATATGAACAGCCAGTTCACAAAGGCGGAAGCCTGAATGCTCAACGAGCTAATGAGAAGATGCTCAGCCGCACCTGTAGTGATGAGTGGTATTGGGCTGAAGCAAATGAAAGTTAAAGGAGATACTGTTTCACAAATGGCTACATTTATAGTCCAACCATGCCAAGAGGTGGTGAGGATGTGGGGAAATCCACCCCCCAGGTGGGTGGAAGTCCCTCTCTGGGGACCAAGTGACTCCAACTATGTTCCGCAAGTACAGAAGCAAAGAGACGTGCTTGGCATTGTTTGTAAAAGAGCAGAAATTCGGAAACAAGCTAAGTATCGATAGGACACATGACAATACATTCACACAATGAAATATTACAGAGCCATAAAAATAAATAATTTATATTTATCTGTAACATCAGAAACAGGAATGTAATTGGGGGAAAAGTTGAATAAGAGGTACAATAAAATCTACTTATCTATTATAAATAAAAATGCACATCCATTTGTAAACACCGAAGTTAGGCTAAATACTGATGACAAATACATATGTGTGTAGTAAAAGCATCAGAACATGCCCTGGATGGAGAACAAATTGCTTCTGAAGAGGGAGAGAGTAGAGAAGATGGAAAAAGATCAGAGGAATAAAAAGACAATTCTTTGTCTGTAATGTTTTCTAGGACTTGGAAGAAACCTGAAATATGCCAAAATGTTAACACTCAATTCTAGAGGACAATACATGGGTCTTTGTTTCTAGCATTCTCTATGATTTTCCATATTTACAATTTTTTCAATTAAAAAAAAGAAGCAAAGAAAAAACAAGTGAAAGAATGCACACTGGCTTTGGAGCCAAAGGTCTTGCTGTGGCCCCAGGAGCACCATCATTTGCTGAGAGACCACCTGTTACTTTTCTTTAAGTTTTAGTTTTCTGGGATTAAAAAAAAATTGTGCTAATAATATGCCCCGTAGAGGATTCGTGTGGGAATGTTAGGCCTAGATGCATGGGTTTGAGATGTGAGAAACATTCCATAGCTGGTAGTTACTTAGAACAAGAGTGTAGCTGTACAAACTACAGGCAGAACGTGGGCACCCAGGACCCTGAGAAATATTTTACAGCCAATTAGAAACAATCTCAAGAAAGAGAAAGTGAATTCAATGACATTTGCAAACAAAAGAACCTTCTCCCTCAAAAGAACAATTTGTATCGTAAATATATTAATGAGCACACGTCATAAAATGAACCTGCAATATTTCCATAATGCACAGAAAAAAACAAGTCTCACACACGTGGTGAGCTTCCTGGTACCTTCTAAAACCTTCACATTTTAGTGTATCCAAGATTTCAAAATAAAGAAGTGAATAATATGTTGAACATGAGAATTTGAAACATTTTTAGTTACTATAAATGAATCCTGCCTCAAACTTCAGAGTGGCACCTCTTTTGGGTGGGGTTGTGAGTGGCCAAGAGACAAAACCCTAGCCCTAGAATCCACAGCTTCCTTCCCATGCACTGCCTACTTGCTAAAGTGGGGCAAAAGCATCTGAATGAGACACAAAGACAAATATTAACAGGAAACCCACTTTGCCAGGGAGAAGTCAGAGCAGAGAACCACCCAACATGGAAGGGACACCCAGCCCCTTAGAGAAGTCAGCCCCGTCCACTAGCTTATTAGGCTAACACCACCCACTATTACTCCTACTGCTGCTACCACTACGCATATTCAGGAACACTGTTAAGTTTTGATGACATCCCAGCACCTGTGGCTTGTCTCAAGGAGATCTCTATAAAAATAAAGCAGCTGTGCAATATATTTCACTTTAATGTATTTCAGTCAAATAGATGTCTCTTTTCCTCAGATACACTTCTCCTTCTCATGAAGTTAGTTGAAGTGTCTACTCAGGTAGATTGCCCATGGGGATAAAAAGCAGACCATACCTGGCTTAAGCAAAAAGAATACTAAGTTGACTCGCGCTTTTGATCTCCATTCAGGAAGGACATCCTCAGGGCCACCTCCCACATGCAAATATAATCAAACTACACTTCTTCAGTATTATCTGGACTGTGATCTGGAGGGGAGCATTTCCTTCCTGGAACATGGGAGGAGTTCTTCAAGCCTGCTTCCCAGCTCCTTAGCAGGTGTGCTTGGCCGCTTTTCTGTAGGTAAGGCTTCATTTTCCGAGATCTCAGAACCAGCCTCCACCTGACACTTCCTGAATTATAGTTTAGTACTATTTTTCATTGCAGTTCTTTCTTTGATGTCTAGGAACCCACGTTTCTAAAAATATTCTTTGAGTTCTCTTGTCTTTGCAGTGTGAGGCTGGACAGGTTGAGGTGACAATGTGTGGTGTTTTCACAAATGAGAGCCCTACGTGGTCAATTTTTCCTTCCACATCATGTCCTTCCTGTTTTGTTCGTCGGGCTCATCACCAATACATGCCACCTCTTCCCAGCCGAGAAAGTACAAGATTCTTCTAATCACGAACAATAAACACAATCGCTTCCAACCCAGGCTACCATTTTATCATCTTCCAAAGAACCGGAGACTAAATCTGGAGAAGAGCTCGTGTGACATGATCTGGAAACAGTTCAATTGAGTGGATTAGTGGACTCAGTGCTGTGGCTCCTTTACCCTGCCCCCATGTGGCTACATTATCACTGATGGGAAGTACTCTGAATCACTTCAACACAGGGCATTTGGCAACAATGTACTTTTGTGTTATGCATTTCAGCATAGCACATGATAGTTTTAAAGTGCTAACAGATGGCTGAACCATTTAAAATGGAAGATTCTTAGGATGGGGAGAACTAAATTTTTAAAAATTATTTTGTATATAAATACTCTCTTCCAAGGACAGGCGGCTGAGATGGAACGCAGCACAGAGCACAGAAGAAGACAGAAGCAAATCCAGAAGATTCCATCTGGCTCAGAAGACTCCCAAAGAGGAAAGGGCAGCTTTGTGCATTAGTCAAGAAATCACCTCAGCTACTTTTGCTTTTAATTCATTTAGTTTGACTTTGGGTATACACAGCAGGAGTCCATTTCACCAGGAATAATAATAATAGCAGCTAGTATTTATTGGGTATTTCCTATGTTCCAATCAGTATGTTATAAAGTATTTTATGTACATCATCTCATTTAACTCTTACAAAAAATCATTTTGGATACTGTTATTAACCCCATTTTACAAACAAGAAAACTCTTTGAAGGGTCCCCAACTAGTAAATGCAGGTCTGATTCAAAAGTCCTTGCTCATCTCCATTTTCTATGCTACCTTTCATTTTTACCCATAAAGGTCTCTCACTGCACTTCTTCCTCAGTCTCTAACTGCAGGGGGTGCCTGTGAATTCAGGGCCTAGGTGGCAAGTTACATGGACTTGAAAAAAAGAGAATGCAAAAAAGCCCTGCTTTTGCTGACTGGCTCAAGAGCCAAAAACCCAAAACCCAGACCTCAACTCTCTGAAGAGTTCTTCGCCATCTATTCTCCCTGACCCAGGTTGTTTCACCCCAAAAAGTGTTGCATTGGGGCACCTGGGCGGCTCAGTTGGTTAAGCATCCGACTTCGGCTCAGGTCAGGATCTCGTAGTTCGTGAGTTCCAGCCCCACGTTGGGCTCTGACAACTCAGAGCCTGGAGCCTGCTTCGGATTCTGGGTCTCCCTCGCTCTCTGCCCCTTCCCAACCCTCCCTCCCTCTCTCTCTCTCTCTCTCTGACACACACACACACACACACACACACACACACACACACACACATAAATGAAAATTTAAAAAATTTTTTTAAACTGTTGAATTATGACATTAATTCTCCCAAAAATCTAAGGGATGATAATTAAATACTTTCATTTCATAGGAATTGCAAAAATGTTCTGCTTTGTTTTGCACTTGAGAAGCAGTCACTATGAATACTATTATTTCAACAAGGTATTGTGTTCTAAGAGGTACACTGTGACCAAGTGTAAGGTCTTCTGGTCAGAAGCAGGGCGAGGCCAGACACCTGAACGCACAAGCACAGAGGGAAGAGGATCCCTGAGAACCATTTCTGGTCTCTTTGTTAGTGGTAGGTTCTCAGCTTCCGAGGACAGTAGGTGGACTGGATTTTGTCCCTTTAAGACTAGTATCTATTTAACAAGTAGGCCTCATCCATCTACCTTAATAACACCTTCTCTTCAGATGCACCTGGAGAGCCTCTGGAAAGTTTTTTACCTGGATACCACCAGGCCAGTACAGCACTCAGAGTGAGCTGTCAAAGAATCCTCTCCTGATGGGGCTGGCAAAGAGCACTAGATCCCCTGACAAGACCAGAAGATCATACATTCGGACAAGCTCTCCGGTGTCCGTGCTTGTGGTCTCTGCTCACTGGTCTCCTTGGCTCTCTTCCCTTCAGCCCTTCCTACTCCAGTCCAAGTTCACTACCAGCTTTGCACCTCGGGTACAACAGCTTCTGAGGGAAGCTGGCTCAATCTATTAACACGTGGAAATGAAAAATTCACAGCACTGGGGCAACTTGGTGGCTCAGTCAGTTGAGCATCCAACTTTGGCTCAGGTCATGATCTCACGGTTCATGGGTTCGAGCCCCTCATCAGACTCTGTGCTGAGAGCTCAGAGCCTCGTGCCTGCTTCAGAGCCTGTCTCCCTCTCTCTCTGCCCCTCCCCTTGCTCATGCTCTTTCTCTCTCTTTCTCAAAAACAAACATTGAAAAAAAAAAGAAAAAAAATTTCAGAGCACCGGTTCTGAACGCTGGCTGCACACTGGAATCTCGTGTAGCTTGAAAAACCAAAATCCTTGCAATACCCAGTGCCTTCTTCCCACCTCCGTCTGCCAGGTTTGGCCATGTTGTAAAGCCCCCCAAATGATTCTAATGTGCAGCCTGGGCGGAGAAGCACTAGTAAGAAAATCATTCCTTCTACCTTTGCACTCATTAAACATCTAAATCATAGAGGGGGACAAGCCGGGAGTGGAACTGCTTTCCGCAAAAGAGAAGTCTAAAGAAAGAATGCATCCTCCGCACTGGAAAGGAAACCTAGACGCTTCCCATTGGAAGAACCATTTCACCCATCACAATGGCAGTGGGAAATGAGAAGGAGGCGATAAAATGAAAGAAGCTATGTATTAAACTACTAAGTAGTCACCTGAATAATATCATGGCCTATTGGCAAAAATGTAAGCCTCCCCCACCCCCTTTTTGAGGACAAACAAGAATTTGTTCTTTCCTCCAGGCACTTTCCCCCTTGGCAAGAAAGCCACTTTGCTTGGCTGGGGACCTCCTTGGTGTGAGCAGGTAAAGAGGGGTGAATGATCCTGCTGACTGAGGAGCTCACACGTAAACATGTCCAGGCTTCACAGCTCTGGCCTCAGGCTCCGCCCAGCCTTCTGCTCCCCACCCCCATCTCCTGGTTCCTTTAAAGGCAAGCTAAAGAATGCAGATGGACTCAAGACACAGAACCTAACCCCAACAAGGCTTTTTCAACAGAACAAAGAAGCCCAAAGGCAAGGATTCTGGAAGGCAGGTAACACCAGATGGGAAGACCCAGGAGGGCAGGACCACAGGTGCACTGACCCCCGCCCTGCACCCAGCCCCCCCGCACAAAGAAAGTGCTGGTGCTTAGCTAGTGAACAGACAGACCACTCAATTTCCCTACAAGTGCTATTTTTTTTCCAGTCTCTCCATATTTTCCAGCAAACCCTTAAAGTCTAAAAGGGTCGTATACGGGCTTATTTTGTTTTTAACTTTTTTGTCAGAGCCAGAACCAGTAAGAAGAATTAGTGATGGGAGCAAGGGAGCCAATCCCTGACATCCACCACAAAAGGAGACTTAATTCGGTATTAAGATCTAGCCTAGTGGGGGTATCTGGTGCCACACTTATCACAACACTTTGCACAAATCTAGCCTAGTGGGGGTATCTGCTGCCACACTTATGATAACACTTTGCACTGAATGTGACCCCATAAGATATATACAACATTTGATTTCACAAGGGCCCATCCTGCCCGACCTGCAGTCAGCCCATCTTATATGCACAAGTCCTCACTGACATATACTGTCCCACACAGTGAAAATCAAGTCCTTATCAAGCCAAGGATGGCTTAGTTTTTATTTTTTTATTATTGTTATTATTATTATTAAATTCTATTCTACTCAGGTTGAAGGAAATAAATACATGGCTTAATATTTAAGGATTCCAAAAACCTCCATAATAATACCTTTTTCAGTTTTAAGCTGAAAAAAAGAAGCCCATCTCAGTAAACTAAGCTTTTTCACAGACATTGCAGCTAAAATGATGCCAGCAATGGACAGAGACTGAGTCCCCACCCTTGGGAAACGTGAGGCTATCACATGGCTAAGCTTTCAGGCTTCATGTGAGGGAAGCAAAACTGTCCCTAACATCTGCCACACATAAAGTTTGCCTCTACTTCTAGGTCAAGTTTGTCTCGATATCTAGAGAGCCGGGGTTCACAGATATAAACTTCTCAAGTCAGAGGTTATGAATTTGTGATTTTGCTTTTATGCAACGTAATGAGGAGATGATAATAACAGCCCAGTAAACAATAAAGCATCTTTTTTTTTTTTTTTAACGTTTATTTATTTTTGGGACAGAGAGAGACAGAGCATGAACGGGGGAGGGGCAGAGAGAGAGGGAGACACAGAATCGGAAACAGGCTCCAGGCTCTGAGCCATCAGCCCAGAGCCCGACGCGGGGCTCGAACTCACGGACCGCGAGATCGTGACCTGGCTGAAGTCGGACGCTTAACCGACTGTGCCACCCAGGCGCCCCAATAAAGCATTCTTTATATAAGGAGCTTCTAGCTCAACTCCTAGATCACTAGGAATGCACTCGTGAGGAAGGGCTAAATACCCTCCCAAGGCAGCCAGTACTGGAATGTTTTCTTTATGTGAAACGAAAAGCTGAAGTTTGTCTCTTTGCAAGTGCCACCCAGTGGTTCTGGCCTGGCCTTGCATTGCAGTATTATTTAAGAATACATTCTCTCATCTCCATGGCTGTTTTCTAAGATGTGAATTCAGCTCTCATGCCGCTCCTTGGCCATCTCTTCCCCCAGCCCTCAGCCATGCCCTGAATCACAGCAGCTGTCAACTCCTTTCTTTCTCCCTGCTCTTCTAAATGTGCTTCTCTGTCGATGTCCCTCTTTCATGTTTCTAACTTACAAAAAAAATGTATTCACATCAACGGCTGCAGCAACTGATATTTTAAACCATCCTTTTGTTGTGTAAGTTAACATGGAATACTGGGCAAACACATTAATTCTTAGCATCTGATTTAGATAGTAGTTTACAGTTAGAATAAAAAAATCTCTTTTCTTTCCAGTCTCCATGCACTGTTGAAACCCAGCTGTCCCCTAGGTGGTGCTCACTCTGATGGTGCCACCCTAAACGTCAGCGTGTGATTTCATTCTGACGACTGCATCTTCTACACCACATCATCGGGACTTAGAGAAGTCTATCTGGGAGATAGTAAGTCACAGGTAGAGAAGCAAGGCATGGAAAGTGATCTTTATACACCAACCTATTTTCATATATCGATTTTCCCCTACTCCCTCCAAAGCGGTATGCCTGTTATATTCCAGAAGTTAGAAAACAGAATCCTAAACTACTTGACTGTGTCTCTTTAAGAAGTATCTCTGATTTTGGGACTGATCTTAAACCCTTACAGAGAATAACTGAAAAGAAGCCAACTAGTATGAGGTTTGATTCACTGGTTTCCTAATACATGAAAACAATGCAAAGTTGAGAGAAATGCAGTCCTCTACAGTCAAAGAGCCCCATGGAAACAGGGCCAGCCTTGCCCCAGACAACTTGCATGTGAAATTCAGAAGCAGAGAAGCTATGATCTGACATCCATGGTTCCCCAAGTGCTTTTCTCACAACTGCTCCAGCCTGCCTGTGCTATGGGAGTGCACAGGGACTCCTCCTTCCACTATTCTACTCCCTGAGGCTTGCAGATGAGCCAATATAAGGCACACAGGACTTAATGCAGTATGAATGGATTTCTTGTTTAGGCAACAGATTTCACCTAATGTATACATTTATCCTTCAAGAGAACCAAGTAGCCCTCCACAGCTTCACAGTCCCCTGACCCTAACCTCACTCCACCAGTATCACCAACAGTTTACAGATTAATGAAATAGATATACTTTTAGTATCTTTGTCGTGTGTGTGGTTTTTACTAGAAGTAGACATGCTTTTAATTTTAATGATTCATTAATAAAATAGATAACTTTTCAGAGTAGTGTTTAATATAAGGAAAACGTGGGTTGTTTTTTTTTTTTTTTTTCAGTTTTTCCAATGCCAACCAATTGTTTAATTAAACTAAAAGCCTTTTCTTTTCTTTTCTTTGCAAGATAGAGAATCAGATTTCAGGGAATTCTTATAAGTCTGTTAGTACTAACTGTTCCTTTTTTCTATCCAATTTATTAATTCAGCAAGAAAGATACAATAACATGAGATTAGCTATACCACAGCTTGGGCTTTCCTCTATCGAGCACCACGAGAGAGAGAAAGAGATTTTAGTAACACAATTAAAATCATTTGTTTTCCTCCTGCAGAAATATTGATGTTCAACTTACCTGGGTTTTTGTTTTTTTTTTTTTTTTTCCGTTTAGAAAAACAGACAAGCAAGCTATGTCCAGCATATAGTCTGATATCCCACAGACAGATGGAGAGAGAAGAGATAGAGAAGCCACTGAGGGAAGAAGGGAGAGGAGGAAGAAGGAGATGGAGAGGGGAGGGGAGAGAAGGGACACCTGTCCACAGAGGAAGGAAAGACGGAGAGGTCGCTGGGAGAGAGGCAGCCAGGTACAAGGAAGTGCAGAGACCTGACTAAAGGAAACTTTGCCTGTCACACCCTTGGGTCCCCGGGCTGCAGGTGCCCATTTGGGGAACTGCTGCCCTCTGAAACTGAGTGACCTTACGACTGTGCTTCCCAGTCTTCTTAACTATACCCTCTGATCTGATTAGAAAGATAATCACCAGCCTGCAGGGGGACAGAGGAGGAAATTTTCCTCTGGGCCACGAAGACAGTGGCCTGAGCACATTCACTTGTGAGCCACACAAAACTGGGCTGAGAGATCCAGATCCAGGGCCGAAGTGTCCCCATAACAGACAGTAATCCTGGCCCGTGACCTTTCACAGCAGCTTACCTCCTCAACCATCTGTTTGACTTTCTTCTGCTGGCAATGCACCATGTCGTCTAGGTGTCTGATCCGTTCCCGGAGGCTGGCAGATGCCTCCTCCAGCTGCTGATACCTGACCGAAAGAGAGCAAAGAGGCACGGAGTCCCAAACCAAAGCAGCAACACCAGCAAGGAGAGTCACCGCCCAGGGAACACTGCCAGAACAAGAACGAGAACTCCATCATGCGTCGTGTCTCCTGGGGATGAACGAGGGCTTGACTACCCTGCTACAGGAGGAACCATGGGACTCTTTCTCAAGCTCCCACTTGCAAGTTTTACCTTGTTTAAGGACAGTGACTCTACTTTCCAGGGACTAAAACAGATATTTTTTTTTTGCACCACTTACAGAATGAGGGGCTCTCTGTTCTGGAGCTAATACAGTATTGGAAGATCCAATAAAATGCCTTGATTCAGATAACAGAGGAGGAGAGGAGTCTAGTATGCAGAACACAATATCTGAAATCAAGTGGCCGAATCCTGGGAAGTCTGGAATTGTAGTCTTCCACACATCATTTATTTTGGGAAAATGGGGAACATGTTGAAGGACTTTCTCTGCATCAAAACAGATTGGGCTGCATCATAAAACATTTCATAGTTTTGTTTTAAAACAGCACAAACTGGGGTGCCTGGGTGGCTCAGTCGGTTAAGCATCCGACTCCTGGTTTCGACTCAGGTCATGATCTCGCAGTTTGCGGGTCTGGGTCCTGTGTCGGGCTCTGAGCTGACAGTGCAGAGCCTGCTTGGGATTCTCTCTCCCTCCTCTGCCCCTTCCCTACTTGCTTTCTCTCTCTCTCAAAAATAAAGTTTAAAATAAATAAATAAATAACCAGCACAAACTATCTTCTGACTTTGCTCCATTCAATGAAACCAGAGGAACCAGCAGGCAGACGCCTCAGTTCTTCGGGGCCAATGGAATGGAGCACTGGACAAAGGGTCTGGTGGGGTTTGCTGACCACTACAGCACTCTGCCGGGTCCCTCCTCAGCACTACGTTCAAATCTACAGCAGAGTGCAAACTGTGAAGTTGCCAAGAGGCAAGAAAACAGATGTTTTTCGGCGTGTACCATATGGCAGGCAGCATGCCCACCGGCTCCCTCACTATTAATGACCCCATAAGATGGGCACTGCCATAATCACCGCAACCCCCTCCCCTTTAAAAAGAATTCTCAGTTTACAGATCGGCAAAGAATCTCAGCTAAGTTAAGTAACTCGTTCAAATTGCTCAAATCATCTCCACTCGTTTTCCTTCACCAGAGGGCCATGCATGTCCTCTCTGCCTTCTGATTTCTAGAGGGGACCAAGTCCTGCTCCCTCATTTTCCATGCAGGGCTTTATACGCCCATAGCCAGGGGACGAGGCAAGGTCTGAGTCAACAATGTTTGGAGACCAAAAAAGGCATTTTAAAATTAGTTTCCACTGCAATGGTATTAGTCACAGCTACTGAGTTTTCTCATCAACAAGGTGCATCCTGTGGAGTCAAAGGTTACAAAGAACATTTATAGACTGAACTTTTGCACCCAAGACAGTCTGTGGTGTGCTCCCCCCGTGCTAACAATCAACCGCAGGCTGGAAGACGTGGCTGTGAGCTACTGAAGAAACTGGCCCTGCAGTGGAAGCTCTCAGGCCAAGATTTTACAAACAGAAGTCTGCAGCAGGGATGGCCAAATGAAGGAAAAGGCGAGGAACTGGAGACCCCACAGAAACACAGCATGGCTGCCCCAGCGTGTAAAGCCAGTAGAAGATAAAGGGCAGCGGTCTTACCTTTCCTTGTCAGAACCAGTTATTTCCCCTGACATTTCTGTTTCATGCTCCAGGAGCTGTAGCTGTAGTTGATGGCGTTCCTAAAACAGACACCGACATTGGAATCAATGGATTCCAGGCTGGACAGGGAATGTGTATTGAGCAATTCCAGCGCTGGTCAGTTCAAGTTCCCTGTGGGATTTCCACATCCACTCACCAGAGTCCAAACAGAGCTCAAAAATACCAAATCTCTTGGATTGCATTTACAGATGTATTTGTGAATTAGAGACAAATATGCTGGAGAAAGCCAGATTTATTTTTTAAAAAAGGAACCAATCAACTTAGGTTCAGGTATCTTGTGAAAATTTACAGTTCTAAAATATGAGAATCAATACTCTGAAGTCAGTGTCCTATGATATTGCAAAATACTTGATTATTTTCTGCATTATCAAGAAAAGGGTCTCTGGGATTTGGGTAACATCCTATACAGTAAGCTGGTGGGGTTTATACAGGTATGTATGTTCAGTTGTACCAATGTACTGTGGTAGTCAGAATAACGGATGGCCACCCAATGATGTCCACATCCTAATCCCTGAAACCTGTGAATATGTTGCCTTACACATAAAAAGGAACTTGCAGATGTGATTAAGTTAAGGGTGTCAAAATGGGGGAATGATTCTGGATTATCCAGCTGGGACCTTATTGAAGGAGGAAGAAGGGCTGGAGACAGAGATTGGAAAATGCTACACTGCTGGCTTGGAAGCTGCCAGCTACAGCCCTCAGTCAAGGAATGCAGGTGGTTTCTAGAAGTTAGAAAAGGCTAGGAAAAAGGGGCACCTGGGTGGCTCAGTCAGTTAAGCCTCCGACTTCAGCTCAGGTCATGATCTCACAGTTTGTGAGTTTGAGCCCCACGCCGGGCTCTGTGCTGACAGCTCAGAGCCTGGGGCCTGCTTCGGATTCCGTCTCCCTCTCTCTGCCCCTCCCCTGCTCGTGCTCTGTGTCTCTCTCAAAAATAAACAAACATTAAAAAAAAAAATTTAAGTTTATCCAGAAAGGTAACATAAGAACACGGACAATTATTTGTGTGGACAAAGTAGAAAATGTTGACAAAATCGTAGCATCCATCACAACCAAAATTGCTCTAAATACATTACAGATGTTAGTGGAACAGATTTCCTTAAAATGAAATTTATCAAATTCTGCTCATGCTATTGGGCCCTAAGTATTACTGTGCCTCATCGTTATTCTCAGAGATTCTCCCAACAAGTTTTTACCACCAAATGATTAAAAGCAAATCTTTGACAATCTAACTCCCATAACTTCTGATGCCACAAGCTGTGATACCCAAGGAACAGACCAAAGAGATGGGGGAACAGCCCACTGTGGCAGGAAGACCGTATTATCACTAACGGATAAAAGAAGACCAACTTCGGGTGGGGTTTTGATTTTGTTTTTAAATCTCTCCAGCAGGGCACCTGGGTGGTTCAGGCAGTTAAGCAGCCAACTTCAGCTCAGGTCATGATCTCATGATTCATGGGTTCGAGCCCCACGTCAGACCTTCTATCACCCTCTCTGTCTGCCCCTCCCATGCCCTTGTATACACTCTGTCTCTCAGAACTAAGCATTTTGTTTAAAATAATCAATCAATCTCTCCTGCAAAGACCTTCTTACCGCCCACCTGGGCAGAATGCTCCCCTATTCTCATATGGTTGCCTGCTGGCTGGAAGTTTACATAAGCCCTGAAATAATAGTGACAGATGTCCCACGAGTGAGCCCCCCAAGGCAGACTCAAAAAAAAAAAAAAAAAAGCTGTAATAGAGTCAGGGCTTTTCTAAACTGATGTACAATAAATTTTAAGTCAACACTATGCAACAAGTTCTTACATTTGTATCTAACTGTGAAACCACCACCCAAGCACAGAATGTTACCTTTTCCACAGCAGGGTCCCTGAGAGATCACACCCCTTAAAAGATTTCTACTAATCAGAAAAGAATGGTGTTTTGAAAATCCAAAAATAGGAGCAAGCAGGATATGACACTGCCACAGTTCATGCCTGTGGACATGCTGTTCACATAGTGTGTGAGAGAGATTTGGCACAATTCCCGCTCTGAAAGAGGTACCCTTGAGGGAGGAGGAGCAGTCAATTGGAATACCTAATCCCAGCTAAATAAAGCTAGCATACCTCAAGCCTAAGTGGAAAAGAAGATTTAGAAAAAGAACAAATCTTTTTCTGCCAGAAAAAGGTGACAGGACTTGAGGAACATCATGTGTCACATAAATGCTGACAGGGCCGGCCGGCCTTACCACCTCCCCTGGCCTCCCGCCCATTGCTTCTCACACAGGCTCCATGTGGAAATCAGTGGGGAAAAATGCTGGACACTTTCAGAATCCCAAGGGTACAAAGAAGATAAGCCAGGGGCGCCTGGGTGGCTCGGTTGGTTAAGCGTCCGACTTCAGCTCAGGCCATGATCTCGCAGTCCGTGAGTTCGAGCCCCGCATCGGGCTCTGTGCTGACCGCTCAGAGCCTGGAGCCTGTTTCAGATTCTGTGTCTCCCTCTCTCTCTAACCCTCCCCTGTTCATGCTCTGTCTCTCTCTGTCTCAAAATAAATAAACGTTAAAAAAAAATTAAAAAAAAAAAAAAGATAAGCCATAAAAAAGGCCCAGCCAAGAAAAAGTTGACTGGGGACAGACACTCAGGCAAGTCTGTGACAAAATCGAATCAGAGACACACATTTCAGAGCCACTACTATATGCCAGGCAACATGCTTAGCACTTTGTGTGGACTTTTCTCATTTACTCCTCACAAAGCCTTAAGAATTATTATTGTCAGCATTTTACAGAAAAGGAAACTCAGTTTGGAAGAGTCAAGTAACTGCCCACAAATACAAAGAGAGGCACGATTCAAACCCTAGGCTGCCTGATTCTAAAACCTGTATTTTTAGCCACCCCATGGGCAGTCTCTGTGAGACGGCATCCTGTTCAAAACACAAGCTGCCCACTCACTTTGTGCTTGTGCGTGGCAGGAAAATCTGTCATCCACAGGGAGCACTTGCATGACTAGTATCTTCTCTTGTTTCAGGGAAGCAGAATGTGGAAGAAAGCTCACCTATGTTCTAGAAAAAATGCCATCATGGCACAATCTTCACAACTACTGCCTCCAACCTATACTGATGTAAGTTGTAAACATACAGCTTTACCCTCTTCTCTTCTTTAAAATTTTTTTTCTCAACGTTTATTTATTTTTGGGACAGAGAGAGACAGAGCATGAACGGGCGAGGGGCAGAGAGAGAGGGAGACACAGAATCGGAAACAGGCTCCAGGCTCTGAGCCATCAGCCCAGAGCCCGACGCGGGGCTCGAACTCACGGACCGCGAGATCGTGACCTGGCTGAAGTCGGACGCTTAACCGACTGCGCCACCCAGGCGCCCCTACCCTCTTCTCTTCAATAAAAGATAGGATTGTTTTCCCAAGGAAGAGAGGTGAGGCAATAATGGATCCTTTGCTTTTCTCAAGTCTCTCCCAAATAAAGACGCCCCCACAAGCCCTGAAGCTGAATCCAGAACACTGAATTTAATGCCATTCCCACCCTGGTTACACCTCACCTTGTCCGGGGACTGTACAGGGGCCTATGTTGCAGATACCAGGGGTAAGGAGACCTCTCTCAGAATCACTGGAAGCCTAAGTGTTGACCTTGCTCACACTGTCATTATCCCTTGCTCATCACCAGCCTCAGAATGCTCAGCATGAGTTACCGGGTACTTCTATGTCACGGTCCTGGCAGGTCACTGCTATTCTGCAGACCCACACGCTGGTAAGAGCCATCCTCCAGAAACCAGCCACAGCTTTGGCCTAAACTACCACTCCTCCCCTAGAAGTCAGCTGTGACCTGCTAAAGGTCCCTCTTCCCTCTTCTTCTTTCCTGCTTTTTCTTTCCTCTCTTCCACCCCTTCTTCCTGTTTTCCACTTTCTGCCTAATTTCAGCTTCCTCCCTTCTCTAAATTGGCTTCTTTATCTCAGCTCATCTCCCGCCTTCCACAGCCTACTCCCATCCCCACCCGCACACAAAGAAAATGTGGTCTCCTCCGCTCTGCCGTATCAGAGAAAAGCCAACCTTTCAGATGCATGCCCAACAAACAGCACACTCAGGGTGTTGATGTAACATTTAAATAAGGTTTGGTTACTCAATGAGTAAACGAAATTCATGCCTGGGACCCCAGCAAAGCAGGGTGCTAAAATATTAATTTTTATAAATCATTACAGGTGGAATGTTTTTTGAAGCATCAAAATAATTACCAATGAGAGTTCTGTTGGACTTCATGCTTTTCTTACAGCTTTGTCTTTCCTGTTTAAATCACAAATCGGAGGGATGGGAGGGATGGGTGCTGAGGGCTTCTCACACCTTCAGACAGGCCTGCAGGGGACTGCAGAGACGGGGTAGGGGGGTCTGGGCAAGTGGGTGCTGGGCCAAGAGCAGTGTCTGTTACCTTTTCCATGCGCTCAATCAGCCTGTCTAGCTCTCCAATCTTCTGGTCCTTCTCCTCTAGGCTGATCTCCGCCGCCTCCATCTTTTTATTGGCTTCTTCAATAGCTTTCAGAAAACTATTGGTTTCTTCCTGCCAAAGAAACACACCGTCCTCAGCACAGCCATGGAGTCTAGGCTAGGCTGCTAACTAGGGTCCAAATGGTGCTGGCCTTGCTAAATCATGTCTCTTTAAAAGCATAGCCTTGGGGCTTAGCAGTGTTGTGAACGCAGATCATGAACTCAACTCCCATGATTCTGGTTCTCATACGTAAATAAAGAAACATCACGTGGCCTTTTAATGGGCCTAGTTATATTTTCTCCTTCCTCCCTACCTGAGTCCTTATGTCTGAAAAAAGAAAGAAGTCTACAAATGTTCTTTCTCCCTTGACTGGATGCTTGAAGGGTCACTGTATTTGCCCACAGTGCAAAGTGGAGCAGGGGCCACATGTGGAATTGAATGCAGAATGTCCAGACCGTTCTCCCACAATGCAAAGCACCAACTCAGGCAACCATTCAGACATCTACTGAGCTTTAAGAACACAAGATAAGGCAGCCACGGACTCCCTGCCTTCAAGGAACTTGTACTCTCTCCTAGAGAACCCAGGATGGGAGACGGACAGTCCAACTCTAATAACAGGAACAACAGGATGCCGCAGCAAGGAGCGGAGAGAGAGCAGGGGCTTCCCAAAGACATCAGACACTTCTAGTGATCGGGAAAGATTGCACTCACCAAGAGGGTGGCATTTTCAAGGCCTTTCAGGAGCTTAGGTGGGAGCAAGGGCAGGGGAGGAGGGTATTTCAGGTGGAGAGGAGCAGGTGGGGGGGGGGGAGAAGGGCGTGGCTGCAGGTAAGTCAGGGACCTGCCTGGAGGCTGGCTGGCGTGTACTTGGAGGCAGAGACTGGGGGCCACTGTGGGAAAAGAGGGGGATGAGCAGAGGAAGGGAGGGAGAAACGGGGGAGGGAGTGAGCAAGTGAATAAACAACCTGCCCCTCGCCCGTGTTAGAGTCCACGGACTCCCCTCCAAGCAGAAGCCCTGCTACGCAAGCCTCGCCAGCAATAACGAACCCGGCACTCCCTGCTGCCTCCTGGGCAGCTGTGACATACACACCAGCAAAGCCTCCTTCTCGGCACTGTGCTTCCGCTGCTCTTCCTGCAGCTTCTCCTCGTACTGGCTGTACAGCTTCTTGGTCATCTCTCGCATCACCTCGGCGTTGGCTTCCTGGGAGGATTCCACCTACGGAGACACCCATCTCAGAGCTCCAGCTCTTGCAGGTTCCGGGGGAACAGCACCTTTTGCACCATGTGTGTCACCTGTGGACACGCTGGGGCGAACCCCCGGACCAAGACTCTGCGGGAGACAGAAGCAGCAGGAGCTAACGGGAGAGGGACCCCGTTGGGAGGAAGGGAGAGGGCGAGTGGAGGGGCAGAAAAAGAAAGAGCAGTACCTCACACTATGGTATCAGGACAAACACATTCCACACGAGTGACGCTTTCACAAGACAGAAACATACCTAAGTATCAGCCCTGGTTCCCAAATTTAGCCTTAAATTGAATTCTCTCGAAAATGTGTCCACGATTTGCTATCTTCTTAACCCCTTTTTCTTCAATGACTTTTCCTGCCTAATGTCTTTTGATCCTGAAGTTTTATTATCTTTTATTCTATCAATTTCAACAAACTTTTTCTCTGGATAATATTTCCATGCCCTAACTGGCATCAAAACGATAAGCTTTTTTAATTCTCAAGTATTCTGCTGTGGGCCCCAAAATCAGTACATTATTAGAATTGGGTCACAGTGTGATAAATTATAAATTCAAAAAAATTCATGGGGTGCCTGGGTGGCTCAGTCGGTTAAGCATCCAACTTCAGCTCAAGTCATGATTTTGCAGTCCATGGGTTTGAGACCTGCATCGGGCTCTGTGCTGACAGCTCAGAACCTGGAGCCTGCTTCAGATTCTGTGACTCCCTCTCTCTCTATCCCACCCCACTCATACTTTGTCTCTGTCTCTGAAAAATGAATAAACCTTAAAAAAAAAAAATTCAAAGGTTACCTGTAGAAGGAAGGAAGGAGTAAGAGAGGAAAGGGAATATTACAGATACAGATATTCTATTTCTGAACATACTGTTTTGTAGATTTGACTCTGAATCACATAAACTGTTTATCTGTTACCAAAAAAAATTAAATTCTGAGAAATTACCTACCAAGACCATTCGATGGGCAAAGAATAGTCTTTTCAAAATACAGCACTGGGACAAGTGGATAGCCATATACAAAAGAATGATGTTAGAAACCTAACACACCATATCCAAAAATTAAGTCAAAATGGATCAAAGGTTTAATCATAAAAGCCAAAACTATATTGGGGTGCCTGGGTGGCGCAGTCGGTTAAGCGTTCGACTTCAGCCAGGTCACGATCTCGCGGTCCGTGAGTTCGAGCCCCGCGTCGGGCTCTGGGCTGATGGCTCAGAGCCTGGAGCCTGTTTCCGATTCTGTGTCTCCCTCTCTCTCTGCCCCTCCCCCGTTCATGCTCTCTCTCTGTCCCAAAAATAAATAAACGTTGGAAAAAAAAAAATTAAAAAAAAGATAAATAAAAGCCAAAACTATAAAACTCTTAGAAGAGAACATAAGGTCAATCTTTCTGACCTTTGATGAGGCAATGGTTTCTTAGATATAACACCAAAAGCACATGTGACAAAAGCTAAATTGAGGGGCGCCTGGGTGGCTCAGTCAGTTAAGCGTCTGACTCTTGATTTCAGGTCAGGTCATGATCTCCTGGTTTGTGGTTTCGAGCCCCACAACGTGTTCTATGCTATCAGCACAGAGCAGAGCCTGCTTGGGAGTCTCTCTCTCTCTGACCCTTCCCCCCCACGCTTTCTTGTTCTCTCAGAATAAACAAATAAACTTTAAAAGTTAAAAAAAAAAGATAAATAGAAAGACTTCATCAGTATTTAATATTAAAACTTCTGCGCTTCAAAAGGATACCATCAAGAAAGTGAAAAGACAACCCAGATAGAGAAAAGATCTGCAAATCACATCTCTAATAACCTGTATCCAGCATATATAAAAAAAAAGTACAACTCAATAATAGAATATAAATAATCCAATTTTATTTTTATTTTTATTTAAAAAAAAATTTTTTTTTCAACGTTTATTTATTTTTGGGACAGAGAGAGACAGAGCATGAACGGGGAGGGGCAGAGAGAGAGGGAGACACAGAATAGGAAACAGGCTCCAGGCTCTGAGCCTTCAGCCCAGAGCCTGACGCGGGGCTCGAACTCACCGACCGCGAGATCGTGACCTGGCTGAAGTCGGACGCTTAACCGACTGCGCCACCCAGGCGCCCCAATAATCCAATTTTAAAATGGGCAAAGGGACTAATAGGTATCTTCTTTGGGAAGATACACAAATGACCTATAAGCACAAGAAATATGCTCAACATCATCAGCTATCAGGGAAACACAAAACCACAAAGAGACAGCACTTCATACCCCTAGGATGGCCACAAGCAGTGAGACAGTAACAAGTGTTGGTGAGGGTGTGGAGAAATCAGAATCCTAGGCTGCAAGTGTATTTCTAGATTCTTTTTCAAACTGTTTGGCTTTTTCCCCCACCATGTGTACCCGGTACTTAAAATTTAGTTATGTCAGAGAAGCCAGGAGGGTTTTGAAGACATGTTGCCCACATGAAGTTGAAGCTGTCCCATTAGTATGCTGGCCCAAGAGCACCTAGGAAACACTTCAGCTCATATAAGAAAGCTGGAGTCAGCCTTTCTACCTTGTCCTTCCCCAAATATTGCATTTGGAAACATTTCCACTTGATCTGGGGAACACTAAGCCAGATCAGGCTAGTGTTTATGTGCAGGTCCAGCTTAGGAGATAAAAAAAAAAAAAAGTCAGCAGAATTGTGGGTAAGCAGGGCAAAGGCTGGAAGTGGCTGGTGTTTGCTTTCTGGATATGTAACCTCTGGATAAGGAAGGTATACTTCAACCTCAATAGGGTACATGACGTTTATTTCTAAGATTTGACAAAAGTCTCTCTTGTCACCCTCTAATTCAACCTTCTCCATCACTGGAGAAGTTCTGCTGCAAGGGCCACCAAGTGGGATACCCTGAACAGCGATTATCATCAGCTGGGAGACACACAATGTGTCCTGCACCCCATCTCCACTGCGTACACAGACGTCTAGAAAGGGCTCTGTCCCTCCTGTCCTGCTCTGCATCTAGGTCGTGTGAAATACTCTGAGTCCTGCAACTCTTTCTGTGGGGGTTGGGAACACTAGTGAAGTACAGCATCAGCCTCTAAAACAGGCAACTGAGGATGAGATGTAGCATAGAGGCTTGGTCTCCGTGGAAGCAGCCAGACTACCACACTGCCTAATGATGTCCCTGGACGCCTGACACCACACCGTCCTGGAACACACAGGAACGTACAGGGCAGACATGTATGGTATGCACTGAATACATGCTAGTGGGATGAACGACTGGATCAAGATCCTAAGCTGAGAAAAAGACTTAAAACAGTAATTTCGGGGTTTTTCAGCAACACATCTCTTTTTTTCAAAGTAACTCTTACTCAGAAATACAATATATGCAATAATAAAGAGAAGAGCTGCCCTGTTTGAAGCAAAGCAAAGAGGAGCTGATCTGCTCTAGAGCTACCTGGTCAGGGTGGCTGGGTTGGGCCAAGTGGACTGTGATGGCACGAACCCGTGGGATGAGAATCACTGTGACTACACAGTGTAGGGTGGCAGCCCCCCGCCCCATCTGAGGCAGCCCACACAGAGGGGGGCCACATGACCACATGTCCCAGTTCGTCTCCATAAATCAATTCTTAATAGCACCACCTTTCATTCCCAAATGTATTCTGCTTTGAGCAATGAATTATATGGATGTACTATCTATGAGGCATGCTCCTCCAGGGCTGCCTAATGCTGTGTGGAACACTTTTTAAAAACCACATACTTAAGTAAAAACAAATTCATTCCGGAAATAATTTGCTGAGTGAATCCCATGAGCCATTCTTGGGTCTGCTCCTGCCAGTGGGTAGGAATTCAATCTTGTGTCAAATGTGGAAGGGGCACTAAGACCTCCAAGGCATTAGAAGCCCAGCTGAGGAATAAGCCCAGCCTGGTGGGCAAGAGGAACACTGTCCAGAGCCGTTGGTCACCCATCAGTCTTCTTCCTGCATGCTCTTAGGCTCTTTATTATCAAACAAGACAGAAAAACCTAGAGATATCAGAGCAAATCTAAACAGTGGGGCTTCTGAAGTCCTAGGTCTGTGGGCACCCCCAGTGCCCTCTCCATATGAAATAGCAGTGCCATGGTGACTGTCTCAGCAGCCCTTGAGGCCACTGGGGCCAGGAAGGAGTGCCCACTTGGGAGTATTCATGGTGCACCCCAATCTGGACTGACAGTAGGGAATACAGAAACCCCCTCGGTGCCTTCAAGCCACACCCGGTGGAGCTGGCCACTAAAGGGAAGGAAACGCCAACTAAGAAAACAGAGAAAAGGAGATGGAATGTTGAGGCTAGGAAGAGAGAGAAAAAGGAAAGAAGAGAAGGGTCAGGCGGAAGTCTCTGCCTCTACACGTTACCTTCATTTTCAGCAGCTGGTTTTCAACTTGCGCTGCCTCCAACTGCCTCTGCTTTTCCCGCAGCTTGTCCATGGATGCTTCATAGGTCTGCTGCAGATTTCTGATCTGGTCCTTAATGTTGCTATTTTCCAAAGTAACATCCACGAGGGTTTTCTAGTGGGATGAAAAGAAAGCAAAACCAGATCTGGTGGTGTGAGACGATATGGCCAAGTCATGCACCAGGACATCCCTTTGCCATTAACCATTGAGACAGATGTCAGGCCCCAACAGTTGCAAGCCGGGACCCTGGTGTCTAAGGGGCTGTGGGTTCCCCCATAGCATAGTCAAGAGGTCTGCAGCTCTGTAGTCAAATGGGCCAGCAAGCATCCCCCGTGACACCCCACAACCTCTGCCCACACCACTTGCCACTGCTTAGGATGGACGGAAATGGATTAAAAGGAGACTTTCCAAGGAAAAGGATTCATAACCCATCATTTCACATGGAAAAAAATGGGTTGGAAAATCGTGGACAGAACAATCCTATTTTGAAAAGGAAAACGTATAAGCATGTGTTCAAATGTGTTTATGCAGAGAAAAAAAATTTTAAAGACTAAGATCCATATCACCAAAATCCAAATAGTGGTTATCTCTGTGTCATAGGATTATGAAGGATATTTATTTCCTTCCATGTGTCTTCTGTATCTTTCAAATTCCCACAATGAAATAAAACAAAACACATGTTTTGTAGAATGAAGATACTCCCCTTTTCCCTTAAAGAGGCTGTCACTTCTGTGCTCAGAGACCCCCAGCCAGGACTGCCACCGCATGGTCAAGGCTCCTGTAGTGCCAGCAGATGCTTCACCTTCTCCTCTTAGGCACAGAAGGGTGGCAATGAAGGAGTCACAGAGAACAGAGTTTGGTGACCCAGACAAGGGCCCCAGAAGTGTCAAAAGCCCGTTGATTATTACTCTGGGCCACCCACTGGATCGAGAGTGATTATACTGATAATTGCTATTTAATGCTTTGGGTTCTATTTGGTTAACTGTCCGTACACAGAACAGCTTCCATAACCCAGAATTCTTACCACTGAGCCTTAGTTATGGGCATTATCTAACACCTCCCCAAATCATGTTCAACTGTCAGGCAGAAGATCCGGAGACTGGTGTTGGGCAGACGTCTCAACACTTTTGTCCTTTTTGTAGATGATCAGTCTCTGAAGCCTCCTCAAATCCTTAGCCTCCAATTTGGATAAAAAGCCTCCCATTCCTAAACTGACTTTAATCAAGAGCAAGGATTTTGGATGTGGTACAAAGGCATTAAAGAAAATAGAGAAGCCATTTGGAAGCACAGAATCAGAAAAATATTTGAGCTGCAAGGGGCTTTAGAAACCACCTGACCTGGCCCAACCACGCCGTCTCCAAGGCCCACCGGCATTACAGATACAACTCCTGTGCTCATGAACCTACATCTGGACCAAGAGGCCAAGGCTCTAGTCATGGTTCTGCTATGAGGCAGACACCCTGTTCAAGTCATTTCTCTGCTGGCCTCGGTTTATTTATCCATAAAACAAAGGGACTGGAGATCATCTCAACAGTTCCTTCCACTTCCAACATCCTATGATATCAAACCAACAGTCTGGTCTCTCTGTCAATAAAAATGAAAACAGGGGCGCCTGGGTGGCTCAGTCAGTTAAGCGTCCGACTTCAGCCAGGTCACGATCTCGTGGTCCATGGGTTCGAGCCCCGCGTCGGGCTCTGGGCTGATGGCTCAGAGCCTGGAGCCTGTTTCCGATTCTGTGTCTCCCTCTCTCTCTGCCCCTCGCCCGTTCATGCTCTGTCTCTCTCTGTCCCAAAAATAAATAAACGTTAAAAAAAAAAATTAAAAAAAAAATGACAACAGAAGAGGTCGGGGTTTTGCAGAAATAAGATGACAACTATCTTCAGACCTCCTGTCTGTGAGATGATGCCTTTCTTTTCTCCATTTTCTCTTTCTCCTTCTGCTTCTAACTTTTAACAATAATTTTTAATCTTTTCATTATAAAGCTCTGCTGTTTGCCCTGGGCCAAGACAGTGGATCACAACTAGGAACCAGTCAGGGTCCCTGGGTTATAGATGACCCTGTGCTAACAGCTGACCTCTGAAGTAAATGCCTGGGGTACCAGTGAGGATGACAGAGCAGAAGTATGGCAGGGACGAAACACCAGAAAAGGAGTATCAATGCAGACCAGGTCTGATCTCAGATGAGGTACAGCACTTCTTGGATGGCCAGGAATGAGAAGATGTCCAAGAGAGAAGGAAAGGGAGCCTTTCTAAGACCAGTTGATGGCCAGAGAAAGGGAAAAACAAAGGCTTCTGAATAAATTAG
Organism: Herpailurus yagouaroundi; assembly: GCF_014898765.1. Lineage (NCBI taxonomy): Eukaryota > Metazoa > Chordata > Mammalia > Carnivora > Felidae > Herpailurus > Herpailurus yagouaroundi. The sequence continues at coordinate 23,214,080 of NW_024412415.1, read as the reverse complement.
AGCCAGAGTAGGGGTTGGCCTGAGGTGGGGGAAAACTGGCATGCACTAAGAAGGAACAGGAAAAGGGTGAGGCTCAGAGACCCAACCAGAAATGGCCTCCCAGGGGAGCCTGCGTGGCTCGGTCGGTTAAGCGTCTGACTCTTAGTTCTCACACTTCGTAAGATCGAGCCCCACATCAGGCTCTGGGTTCCTTAGAGCCTGCTTGGGATTCTCTCTCTCCCTTTCTTTCTTTCTGCCCCTTCCCCATTGTGCTGTCTCAAAATAAATAAAAACTTTAAAAAAAAAAAGAAGAAGAAGAAAGAAAGAAAGAAAGAAAGAAAGAAAGAAAGAAAGAAAGAAAGAAAGAAAGAAAGAAAGAA
>NW_024412415.1:23212866-23213711 GCF_014898765.1 Herpailurus yagouaroundi | reverse complement strand
GAAAGAAAGAAAGAAAGAAAGAAAGAAAGAAAGAAAGAAAGAAAGAAGTAAATGTTCTCCCAGACAAATCCAAACACAACGCCCACCCAGGCCCACTGCTGGACAGTGGCCTCGCTTCACGGTTGGTACTACTGCCATAACACTTGTTGTTAGGGAATATTCGGTTCATAGGGAAGTGGATAATCCCAACATGAAAATGTGCGTACTTATCTGATAAGTTATTTATACAGAACCGGAAAGGATAGGAAATAGCTGTGGAACCTTTAAGAGGAGGGTAAAAAGATAAAAGCCACATAAACTTGGAGGGGAGGCAGAAACTACTGTTTACATATTTGGAAGCTAAAGCCAAGGGAAGCTGTTTCTGGTGAACATAACACTTTGTTCTGAACAGTTTCAAGTTAATTTGCATAGGACATAGAGGACTCAGTTCGAAGGGTAACAATGGGTAACACTGGAGTGGTTAACTCCTAGCAAATCAGATTAACCACGAGAGCAATCCTCTGGAAGTGGGTTAACAGCACATTCTTTCTCTTCCCTGTCTGGTGCTATAAGATATTCCTTGGGCACACGATTTCTTTTACTGGAAAATAATTTCTGGGGCACCTGGCTGCTTCAGTCAGTTCAGCTTCTGACTCTTGATTTCAGCTCAGGTCATGATCTCACAGTTCGTGAGTTCAAGCCCTGCGTTAGGCTCTTCACTGACAGTGTGGAGCCTGCTTGGGATTCTCTCTCCCTTTCTCTGCCCCTCCCCTGCTTGCTCCCTCTCCCTCTCTCAAAATAAATAAACTTTAAAAAAGAAAGGAAGGAAGGAAGGAAGGAAGGAAGGAAGGAAGGAAGGAAGGAAG
>NW_024412415.1:23201040-23212856 GCF_014898765.1 Herpailurus yagouaroundi | reverse complement strand
GAAGGAAGGAAGGAAGGAAGGAAGGAAGGAAGGAAGGAAGGAAGGAAAAAGAAAAGAAAAGAAAAGAAAAGAAAAGAAAAGAAAAAAAGAATTTCTAAATTTGGAAAAAGTGCTTAACAGCCCTGAGAGTTACTTGCCATGAATAAATACAGACTGTCCTTGATTAAGTCTGCCTTCTCCATGCTTGGGTGGAATATCCTGTAACACTGGGGCTGCAAAGAGCAGGAGCTGCTGTGCTATTTAAGGCACTGACACTTATGACCACCAGGGCACCTCCTGGAGAAAGTGACACCTCTGTGTGCAACTCAGAATCTGAACCCCCATCTCAATGATGGCAAAGACAAATGCAGCTCAAAGGTTTAGAGTCTCAGCTTGGAAGCGCCTTCTTTAATTTCTTTCTCTGGCTTCCTAGCAGGGTCTTTACTGTGGCCATGCTTGAAGGAACTGAATAATGAACTGAGGACATCCCGTGGTTTACTCTTCTACAAAGGCACAGGGCCCACGTGTGGTTCAGCGTGCTCACCCTGTCACAGAAGGCACCGGTCTAACAGTGAGCAGATGAGTACCTGCAGGCCGATGGAGTCCGATGCTAAGGCTGAGTTCATGGCATTAAAGCTGTCCAGGGCTGACGACTGTGTCTGGATGTGATTCTCTAGATACTCCTGCTGAGCCTGTGAAACCTGGACAGGATGTCAAGTGGTTACACAAAACCATATATACCAGCAACAATCTTAGGTTAGGCCGGAACTTTCTCCTGACAGGAGCCACATCCATTTCAGTGATGTGTCAGGTACAGCTTAAAATACAGTATCAACATCTGCATGACCCGAAGAGAAGACAGACAAGAACGCCTTTCCTTTGTATAGTATTTACACTTTCACCCGCGGGGCCTCACTTAGTCCTCACAACATCATGCAGCAGCCGGAACATCCCCTTTTATACAGAGGAAACAGAATCGGAGTTAAGGGATTTGCTCCCCAACAGCTGAGCAGTGGCACAGCTGGAACGAGAACCCAGGTCCAATACCTTCTCGGGCCATCTTGCTCTTTCTCCTCACCACAGAAAGAACACACTTGGGGCTCACGCAGTCCTAAGAGTTGTTTCGTGGCTGTTGCTGTGTTACCTTTGTTGGGCGTGTGTGTTGAACATGTTTGAGACTGTTTCATCAGAGACAGTTCCACCCCACCAGTCCCAAGCTAGACCTTAAAGGAGGGCTGGACATACAGAAGCAGGGAGGCAGAACTAGGGGGTGAGGGTTCCGGGCAGGCTCAAGGGTAGAGCCCTGCGTGGTGTGTGGGAGCCACAAGCAGTCAGAAATGACCGAAGAGGAGGTACGCTCCAAGAGTGGGAGGCAGAGTTGACACGGCAGACCAGGACCAGGAGCGTGTGGCACGTTCTTGTTCACGGGTGTGTTCACACAGCAGGAATTTAGGAATCTTATTCCAACTGTGGAATGTGGGGTGGCCTGGAGGAGGAGAAGACTATAGGCAGAGAGACGCATTCCCATGACCATTCTCACAGGAGAAAATGAGGGTGTGCAGGAGACGGTAATGGAAAGCCAGGGGCAGAGACTATTTGTGCATCTATTGCAAATCCCATCCCCTGGCTTTAATTACAGATGTTGACGTGTGTCAGTGGATGGCAGAGTGAAATTTCCACAAGTATGTGAGAATTTCACAAGTGTCCTCCCACAAGCCAGTGACAATGGGCTAGGTGGGTATGTTTACACAGTCCCACGCCTATCGTCAAGGCAGCGGGTCTTACCTAAGCAGACCATCTCGCAGCCAAGCCATATGCTAAACCCTAATGCACAACTGCTGTACCTATGCTTCCTTCCTGCAGAAACTAATTTTTATGGAAAGTAGGTCATATATGCATGGGCTTTTGTTCTTCAACACTGTGAATTGCAAATATAAAAAAAATTTTTTTCTCACAGGCATTAGTTTGTTTAAACCACAGGTATGTTATTTTTTCTTAAATCTGTAATACATCCACACAGTTCAAACACTTACAAAGTACAAAAGGTACACATTCAAATACATCTATCACTCCCATCCCATCTACTCAGGCACCACCTTGCCCACTCTGATCTTCAGTCAGGAATCACAATTATTGAGAGGCACCGGGGGGTTCAGTTGGTTAAGCATCTAACTTCAGCTCAGGTCATGATCTCGTAGTTCAGGGGTTCGAGCCCCCTCATCGGGCTCTCTGCTGTCAGCACACAGCCTACTTTGGATCCTCTCTGTCCGCCCCCCTCTCAAAAATAAAGATTAAAAAATAAAAAAGAATCAGAGGTCCCTGGGTGGCTCAGTCGGTTGAACATCCAACTTTGGCTGACACCCTGTGAGTTTGAGCCACGCATTGGGCTCTGTGCTGACAGCTCAAAGCCTGGAGCTTACTTAGGATTCTGTGTCTCCCTCTCTCTCTGCCCCTCTTGTGCTCGTGCTCACTCGCTCTCTCTCTCTCTCACAAATAAACATTAAAAAAAATTAAGTTTCTGGATCATCCTTCTAGTAACTACTTTTGCACCCGCAAAACTTAGCTAAACACTTATTTTCCCCTTCTGTTTTACATAAGTGGTGGCTCATTGTAGGTATTGTATCTTGCTTTTTTTTTTTTTTTACCATCCACTCTGTATCTTTGAAATCTTTCCATATCTGTTTTTGAAGAGCTTACTTGTTCTTTTTATTCTCTCCTCTCCCCTCCCCACCTTCTTTTTAAATTCTGCATATTCTACTGTAGGATCACAATTTATTTTACTTTCCCCTTCTTCATGGATGTTTAGGTTTCCAATCTCATTACTGTTACAAACAGTGCTGTGATAACTACTTTGACACATAGGTCATTTCACAACGTGAGAGTTTATAGAGTACGTTCTTAAGAACGGAATTGCTGAGTCACAGGATATAGGATGTGGCAGATACGGCCATTTTGCTGTCCCTGGGAGTACTACACAATGACATCCTATCCAGCCACCTGACTGTTTGTCCACAGCACTGCTAACGATGTCTTGTCCTGTTCCTGCAGGTGTGCTGAATTCATAGGTAAAAGTTCCATCTCAGGCTGGTTTGCCTCTGCATCCCTCTTATTGGGAGTGGGGTTGAGCATCCTGTCAGACACTGAAGAACTCTTCACCTTCATCTTGCTGTAGGTTACTTGTAACAAATATCTTGCCTATTTCTATGGCTTGTGGCCTTTTCTTCTTGATACCTGGGCACTTTTTTGAATACTCAGAAACTTAGCCTGTTATCTAGGAGACGAAGGGCAAATCAGTTTTCCTAGGTTTGTCCTTGGATTTTGACTAGTGGCCCTGCCAGCACACGTCTTTCATGTCAGTGTAGTCGAAATTACCAAACGTTTCTTTTATGGTCCTGAGATTTCATGTCAGAGTAATAAAAAGCCTTTTTCACCCTTAGAGTATAAGAGAATTCAAATATATTTTCTTCTGGCACTTTTAAGTTTTACCTTCAATATTTAAATCTTTGATCTCTTTGGAATTTATCTAAATGTAAGTCTGTCCCAACAGCATATGGTGACTGGTCCATTTTCCTCCCTTTAGTTGAGATGTTGCGTTTATAATATATTGGGGTAAATTTCTGGGCTTTTTCATGGATGCTTATTTATTTATGTGCCAATAGGATACTCTTCTAATCTCTGACAGTCTCTCAGTTTCTTGTAATATTAATCGAGCTAGTCTCCCTCGTTCTATTTTTCCCCCCAGAATTTCAACTGTTCATATTTATTTTCTGTATACTTTGGAATCACCTAGTCCAGCTGTAAAGACACAAAATAAAAATCTGCTCGTATTTTTATTGGGTTACATGACGTTTGTATATTAACCTGAACAATACTGACTGATGTTGGTGTTTCCCGTCTTAGCACATGGTATGTCTTACCTCTTGGTAGAGTTTACTCCTAGGTATCTGGTGGTTTTCTGTTGCTCTTATTACTTCTAACTGGTTGTTTTTTGTAGGATGAAGTCCGTTTGTTTGTATCTATTAATTTTTTTATCCTGCTACCTTACAAAATTATTTTTTATAGTAGTGATTTTTTCATTGGTTCACTTGAGCTTTCGGGGTATATGATCATATAGTTTGTAAACAGTGACAGCCCTACATCTATCCTCCCAGTTTTTATACCACTAAATTTATTTCTCTTGTTTAGTTCCATTGGCTAGTTCTTAGGTACAATGTTAAATAGTAACAATGATAGCTGGCTTCCTTGTCTTGTTCCTGACTCTACAGGGAATGCTTTGAAGGCAAAGATTATTCTTGCCACAAAAAATGTTCCTCAAAATAATAAGCTTAATTCTGTGATAAAATCTCAGTTCACTTAAAATAGGATGCCACTCACAAAGAACATCATAAACTCAGATATGTTCAGGTACCAGCCACTGGGAGGCAGTTCTAAGACCTACCATCCTTCCATATTTCCAAGTCACTGGGACATTGACTTACTGACAGTTCCTGGGTGAGCTGTCGAATCTTCTGTCTCATTTCATCATAGTCTCCATACATTCGCTTCCTTACTTTTTCCAAAGTGGCTCTCACCTGCAGCCCACAAAGATGCTGGTTAAAGATCAAGTTATAACACTTTTACATAAGACTGCCAAAACCCTAATTTAAGGGTTTTAAGAAACCCTAATGGGAAGACGGGCCCACACACACAATTTTAAGTACATGACAGTGGGGAGATTAAGGGAGAAAAATCATCCTGACATCTAGTTAAGAGCCAGTGGTATTGTCCAAATAATAACAATGATAATAAATATGTACTATGATTGTATATAATTATTAATAAAGATTAATTACTAAATAATAAGCTCTGAAGAAAAAATGGTTTGTTGAAATTCACCTATCACCTATTAAACCACATTCAGGTAAGATTTACCTCTTTTTCTTTTTTTTTTTTCTTGATTTACCCTTCTTTCTATTGCACATTTTTGTAAGTACAAAAATTTTAACAAGTTGACTCTATAAACAGGCAGCTAAGAGGAATCAAAAATCCAAAAAGCAAAAAGCAACTTCTAATTTTCTCTATCTCCACTCTGACCAACAAAGAGCAATTAAATACCTGGGATGAACAGCAGGGAATTAGGAGCCTAGAAAGCCCATAAATTTGAACATCAGTTCTTCAATAATCACAATAAGGCATGAAATAGAACAAAAGTCAGGGTGACCCCTAACATCTGTTTACATAATCACTGTTTAAGTTTTTCCTATAGTAGCACTTCTGGAGTGGTAAGGAGAGCCTTACAAATTTTGTAAATAAAAGCAAAAAACCTTGTCCCTGTCTCCTCCCTTCTTCTGCTACCCCTCTGATGGAGAACTCAGGAATCCTCCAACAGAAAAGAAGCCCCAAGGCGTCTGTGCGGCTCAGTTGGTGAAGTGTCCACCTTTTGGTTTCAGCTCAGGTCATGATCCTGCCATTGAGCCCTGCATCAGGCTCTGTGATGAGTGTGGAGCCTGCTTAAGATTCTCTCTCTCTCTTTCCCTCTCTCCCTCTCCGCCTCTCTCCTCTGCTCTCACTCTCTCTCTCTCTCTAAAATAAATTTAAAAAAAATTTTTTTAATAAAAAAAAAGGTAAAGAGGTCTCAAGGGAGCCCTCTAGAGGGAGGCTCCAGAACTTCCAATGACAGAAGGGCTCAAAGGCAACAGTTGGTTGGAAGAACCAGTGTGCTGGGGACAGCATGGGGACACTTCACCTTGAAGCTGCATTTGCACAGCTAGCACATGGCTTTAAATCAGACTGCATGTTTATTCAGGGTGACTGCATATTGGTAAATATTTCAGCAGGGGGTGCAGGAGAGGGGGGTGCAAGGCAAGAGTCCAAGCCTTCACTAGATGAATCCTGATAAGAGTCTACTTTCTTCCTGTCATCTACAAACATTTTAGAAAAATGAGACCAAAAGCACAACTCTTCACTCTGGGTAGACAGAATGGCTTTTACCGTGGCCCTGAGTTGGCTCTGGTACTGCTCACCAGTGGGGACTGGGGGAGCTGGGTGGCAAATACTGCAGGAAGCTAACTGGGCCAGAGTCACTCACGGCAAGGAAGAACAAACAACCTCATAAACATGCTTAGGGATGAGCCAGCGCGAGATGGATCTGAAGCCAACTATAGGAGGTGGAACCTGGAAATTAATTTTTTAATGGAGGCTGGCAATTCAGGTCAGAACCACTCCTGTGACCTAGGCACATGTCACCCCTGGTTCAGAACCAGCCTCCACCTGCTGTTTTTGTCTTGGGCAAATGGCAAGTCTCAGCCTTGTTTAAAAGGCTTACGTCTGAAGCACTGCCATGTTATCCGAGGACTTTAAGTAAGGAGGGACTAAGTATTTCTGTAAGAAAAATACTGGAGACTAGGAATGTTCAAGTTGCTCTTATATATGAAAATCAGGAATGATATATTCTGAATGATTACAAATTGTATTCGGGGATAGGATGACTAGGGATTTGAGATAACACATGTCCTATGCATTTGTGTATGTGTATAGCTCGTTTTGCGTTTATTTTCTCTATTAAGCATTTATTATAATGAATTTATTTACATTTATTATACATTTATTTACATTTATTTACATTTATTATAGTAGTATTATAATACTACTTTTAATCAAGACAAGATTATGTTTTATTCCTTTTAATTATACAAATACCCAAATCTTTCAAGACATGAAAGAAGATGTCCAATAGTTATTTTTAATATTTGATCACAGATGTTCTTTTAAAAAATCCATATAAAAGTTGACAACATGACTTTGTATCTTGCCTGCAAACGCACCAAATAAAATGGGGTGTGCAGGTTTTAAAAAAATTTTTTAATGTTTTTTTTGAGAGAGAGAGAGAGACAGAGCACGAGTGGGGGAGAGGCAGAGAGAGAGGAAAACACAGAATCTGAAGCAGGCTCCAGGCTCTGAGCTGTCAGCACAAAGCCCAACGCGGGGCTCGAACTCAAACTGCGAGATCATGAGCTGAGCCAAAGTCGGATGCTTAACCAACTGAGCCACCCAGGTGCCCCACAAAGCTGGCAGTTTTGACTTTGGGGGCCCCTTCCCAAACTCTGCAATCTACACAGGAGAAAACTGAAGCCCAGAGAGAACAAAACCTTGGCTGGGCCAAAAACAGACGTGGTACCTCTGAGGTAGGCCACTGCCCCACCTGGCTCTGTTTCTCAAGAGCACTTTCTAGGCCACAGGTTGGTGCTCAGAGCCCATGAGCATGAAAGTAACTCAGGTGCTATTTAATCACACTGATTTGGAAAACAAGGGCACTGAGAGGCCAAAATAACCAAAAAGGAAAGGAGATAGATAGATGGATAGATGGAGGGATGGATGGATGGATGGATGGAGAGAAGACAAAAAGAAATAAAAAATTTAAAAGGAAATGCTCCTTAACAACTGTTCTGGTTAAATGTCAGAATTATGGATTCATAATAAAAAATGTATGGATTCATACATTTTTGTATTTCCCATTCTTTCTTCAAAGAGTGTGTAATTAAGAAGAAATGGAATAGTAAACACAAAGAAATGGCATTGATTGGCCTAGGACGGACTGTGTCTAGTGTGGTTGACTTTTCAGCATCTGTTTGAACATAATTAATTGGTCTGAGCCAGCCATCATCAATCTCATTCTCCTCAGCAGGGGATCCATCCAGCGATAGATTTGGGAATGGGCATGTGACCCAGTCCTGGCCAATGAGACATGAGGAGAAGCCTAAAAGAGGGCCTCTAAAAAGAAACCAGAGATAAGCGGCCTCTTCTCTTCCTCCAGACACCATCACATGCTCAGATGATGCCATGAGCCTGAGGATGAAGGAGGAAAGAACCAAGCGAAATTCAGAGAAGTAGGACTGGAGACTGGACGTGCCCTGCCTGGAGCCCACCCACCCGTGGACTTAGCCCCACATGACACAAATTTCCTTTGTTGGCTTTTCCGTTACTTATGGTGAAAAGCAAACGAATTTATAGTTTTCCAAACTTATATATTAAGAGTAGAATATCCAATGTAATAAGCAAAATTGCTTAAAAGCCTCTGTATCATTCATGGAAAGGAGTCATTTGGTCTCCTGAGTACCCCTGCTTAGTAACATCCAGAAGTTCACTCTGTACCTCAGTGCAGAATTACATCCGTATTTTTAACATTACCATAAAGATACGTAGAAATATTTCCACCCAAAAAGGCGACACTAGGAATTCTTCCAAAATGTCTTATTACGTTCACATCGATGCTTCTGACTCCACCTTCTCACATGCTACAAAAAGAGGATAAACAAACAAAAGTCCTTAAATGACTCACGTCTTTGATGTAGTTCATCTCTTCTTTCAGCTGATTGGTGGACCACCCATACACCACCATTTCCTTCTGTTCGTTGGGATCTGATCTCCGCACCACACCGTAGACAACACCCTGGGGAAGTTTCCTGGTCGGTTCTCCATTGCTTAAGTCAGGACGCTAAGACGGTGGAAAGGAGAAAAGGGTAATGATCATTTAGGCCTCGTGGAAACAGCTGTGATAATGGGTGCACCATATATGGCTGTGCGGGCTGTGCTGGCACAGAGGAGCCCAGGGGCAAAGAGAAACAGGGGAAACCCTGCCTGCTCGCTGTTCTCCCACTGGCACCCAGCATGGGTGGAGCCAGCCTTTTACTGTAGAGGAAGGGTACCTTTCTCAAATTTCTACAGAAACCCTAACCACCCACCCAAGAGTGGGCACCTCGCCCCGGAGCAGGGCACCTTTCTCATTCTTACAAAGGTGCCAGACAGACCTGTGTTGTCCATCATGACAACATCAAGTGCCTGCATTCTCACATTTCTAGTAAGCTGGTAATGCTGCTTTTCCCCTGATCTCAGTTCCTCCGTGTGCCCTCAACCTCATCACGAAACACATCACTTGCAGTACAGGAGGCTGAGATAGTGGGAGAAGAATGTGGGCTGCCCCCTGGCAGCCACATTATCCCCTGAGGTCAGGACTGACTCTGGAGCCCGCTCTGAGAAAAGGAGGTGGGGGTGAGTACACAACCTGCTGTGACCATTCATGAAATATTTCTGAAAAGCCAGGCAGAGGCAGCGTGACTTCACTCCAAAACCATCTTCCTGTGCCTTACTTCCTTCACCTGAAGCTTTGCTCAGGGTTGAAATGCAAACACCCTCGGGAAGGCGTAACATGGCCAAGTCCTAACACCCGTGTAGACTATGAAGGCTCAAGAAGTGGGAGAAAGGGAACTTAAGATCTGTTCAGCCTCTACTATAGGTTGGGTGTGTCCCTTAGTACACCTAAGTTGTGAAGACAACCACCCTATGACGTGGCAATTGTCCTCTCCACTTTATAGCTGAGAAAAACAAAGCTCAGAGAGGTTAATAACTTGCTGATAGTCACATATCTAGATTCAAGACCAATTCTGTGTGACACAAAGTATACTTCCCCATACTGCAGGCTCTGTTAGATGCAGGGGGATGGAGTCAGAGCCTCCACAGCATAGAAGGGCGAGAAAAACCCAGGGACTGAGACTTCACAGACAAACCGACCTACGTCCTATATCCCCTTGGGCTAACCCTGGTACTTTGGCAATCACCATGCAGAAGTGTGAATTCCATAAGAGCGACTCTGCCCTCCCACTGATTTTTAAGCCACTTTTGCCAAAATTCCTTCCATGCAACTCACACCATATTTTTTGGCAGGCAAAACTGTCATTTGCATTTTAAAATCATTCATTTGTGGCAGAATGAAAATCTTCTAAGTCCATTTCTTTAAACTTTGTCAAAGAAAAGTCTAGAGAGATACATGGCAAATTATTAACAGTAATGACCTCTAAGGAGGGGGACAGTGGGGTGGGCGGGGATACTGGGCATTGGGATGACTTTCAATTCTGTCTTTATACCCTTTTGTATTGTTTCTCTGTGATGGGAGCTTTTAAAAAAAAAAAAAACTAAAAAACAAAACACCCATTGCTTCCACCCTTCCATACATACTTGGAAAGACATAAGGAATTATGATGCTCTGCATTTACTTCCAGAAAATGATTCCACTTGAGGCCTTCGTGCTTGGGCCCCACAGGCACTAATGCAACTCCTGAAATGTGTACATAAATTTAGATGAAGACGTTGTCAGATGGCTCTTGGTGGAATGATGAGCTGCGAGTCCAGGCCTCTGGTTTCCCAGACATAAAATTAGGAAGAGGAAAAGCTCTAATGAAACTCTCTATGTACCAGGAAACAAAAGCAAACTCTTTCAGTCAGACCCCACCCACTTCCTGAAAAACAAGCTGAGGCTGACAGAAGCAGAAATGCATTTCTGCAGAGCAAAGCCTTTCCCATATGGACCGGCTTTCAGGAAAAGGCTCAGGTGGCCGCACGCAGACCACTCTGCCTCCCTGCCCTGCCGGGACACGAGGACCACCGCCTACGGAAGAAAACACAAAATGTCACGGACAACACAACAAGGTCTATGAAATTCATGGACCTAACGGTTACCCACGTGAAAAGACAGCCAAGATCTGTTAAGTGAGAACCAGTCATTTCCCTATTCTTGTTTTTTTTTTCTTTTAAATGTCTGTTTGTGTGTATAAAACATTGGAAAGGACGGAACCCAGACTTTTAATACCAGTGTCTTCAGTTAAAACAGGATTTCATTTTTTCCTTTATGCCTCTTAGCCAAAAAAAGAGCGGGGGGGATTATTTTTGAATGGACAGCTTTCATTTCAACTTTCAAAAAACTAAACCTAAAAGAATATTACAAAGTCAGGGACTAAATAAGAGCCCAGAGAAGGGCCATGAGGATGGGCCATTCCCCGAGGAGAAGGTTCCTGAGGCAGTGTAAGCAGAAACTGTACTGTGACGGGGACAGGGAAGAGATGTTTGCCAAGAAAGCACAGGGGAGCAATATTTGTTGTCTGCTTTATTATACAGTATTTTCTTTAATCCTCACAATAACCCTACCATGTAAATATTAGTTCTTCCAAAGTGCAACATCCAAGTGCCTGAGTACATCTTCCCAAATCTAAGCTCTTCCCTTGACCACAAAGCCTTCAAAATAGCTAAGAGTCAAGAGTGAAATTGAAAGTCATGTCTCCATGCGGCAGCCCAAACCTCAGGGGCAGGGAAGCCAACACCATGGCCCCCGGTCCGGTCGGGCTACTGGGAAGAGGCAGGCTCAGGATGGGGAGGCCCTTGTCCAGCCTCCTGGGATCCGTCTTCCCCTCTGCCCTCACTGCCTCCTTTCTGTTCCTTTATCAGCAAACCTCTCCTTCTCACCACAGGGCATTATGCGGGCTATTCCCTCTGCACGAGGTGCCCACTGGTGGGCTGAAATGTCTCTCCTTCAAGGCCTCTTCAGACTGGTTAGGCCTCTACACCCTCACCACAACCACAGTGGAGTGATTATTAGTATTGTCATCTATCATCTATGTAAGGCCTGCTCCCCAATCCACTGGGCCTCCTTTGTCTTCTTTTCCATCATAATCCCTGACATCTCACAGTGACAGACACTCGATGAGTTTCTCAATAAATATTTGCTGAATAAAGAGGGAGTTTTAGAAGTTGGAAGAGGTTCTGGGGAACTTCCCAGTATACATAAATACAGTCCAGCTGAAGGGAACACCCTCTGATCTTCTTAGAGGGAGGGACAGGGAGCTGCGGTTTGCCCCCATCATAAAATCTCTAGGAGTTGCAAAGGAGCCCGAGACTGCTATCATTGTGATGAAATGTAAGTAAGCTCTTGGTGAAAAATTGGAGAACACAGGGAGAAGAGAAGAGAAGAGAAGAGAAGAGAAGAGAAGAGAAGAGAAGAGAAGAGAAGAGAAGAGAAGAGAAGAGAAGAG
>NW_024412415.1:23182352-23200940 GCF_014898765.1 Herpailurus yagouaroundi | reverse complement strand
ATGGAGCCTGCTTGGGACTCTCACTTGCTCTTTCTCAAAACAGATAAGCTTAAGAAAGAAAGAAAAGAAAGAGAAGAGAAGAGAAGAGAAGAGAAGAGGAAAAGAAAAGAAAAGAAAAGAAAAGAAAAGAAAAGAAAAGAAAAGAAAAGAAAAGAAAAGAAAAGAAAAGAGCTGGCATGTTTGGCACTGTGACCGTGGCTGAATTTTTCTCCTCTCGGGTCCTTTAAAATATCTCCCTATAAGATAAATATTAGTTTTTTTAGGCATGATAAGAGCATTGCGATTATATTAAGAGATAGCCTTTATCTTTTAGAGAAACATGATTAAATATTTATGATATCTGGGATACAGGGTGAAGGAAGCAGACAGGAGTACAGACAGAGCAGGACTGAGCATGGGTCGAGGGCTTCAGGGCTGGGTGAAGGGTCAGTGATTTATCACATGATTCAGTTTCCTTTTGTAGATGTTTGAAAGTCTCTGTAATTAAATTTTTTTAACTTCTTTATAAGGCTGCTTGGTTGATATTAAAATATCAGATTCTTAAAAATGTCCTAGGCCTAATAAAAGCCTCCTGGGTATGAAACAGTAGTAGGCAAAATTGCCTTGAAAACCAAAGCCCTAACAAATACATGAAATGAAAACAAAGTCCGTGTCAAAGAAGGGAAAAGGTAACAGCCAACTGAAATGCATCCCATAACCCCTACGTGAAATGCAGCATAATTAACAGCAGGCATAATTGGTGAAACAGATAGAGAATCTCTCAGTTAAACTGTTCCCTGGGATGTACTCAGAGCTGACAACTTACTTACATGCTCATGCCTGTGGAAAGTGCCTTAGAAAGATGGAAAAACTACAGAAAAGTTACTCCCCACCTAAATTCCTGCTGCAAGGGCTTTATTGCTGCTGGAGAACAAGGGTCAGAGAGGTAATAGGCAACCGTATTTCCCAAACCAGAAATCAGAATATTTGATCTTACATGACATGAGCTCCACAATGCAGAGACTGAATCTGCCGTGTTCACTGTAGTATCCCCAATACTCGGCATAAAGAGATGCTCAATAAATACGTTTGAAGGAAGGAAGGAAGACAGAATGGAATTGGGTCTATGCCAGAAGATTTGGAGTATCTGGTCATCCGAAACACTGATCTTCACCAAGGAAGAAAATCCTTTGGTGAAGAAAGGGTCTCAGGGAAGAAGTAACAGCAGACACACGGCTTAACATAAATCCAAACCAATGGTGGTAACCCAGCCCCAGAGACCAGGATGGGCAGTGGTCACATGTCCAGTCAGCCCAAATGACTTAGATGGACCATTACATGAAGTAAATGACATGCCAACTAGAAGCTGAGTTATTTCCAAACCTTCTTGCTTTGAACCTCTCCTTCCAGCCAGAGGGCAGCAGCTGATGCAGGGACTGCTGAGCAATGAGCCAGGGGCATCCCACCCATCTTGCAGGCAGAGGACAGCACTTTAGGAACGTGCTGGGGCCTGTCTGACCTGTGTGCCCATCCTAGAAAACTACTAGTCCCTAATCATTACTCACTTGTGACACCGTTTTGTCTCCTTGGAACAAGAACCAACAATATAGCTGAGCCGGAGAGCCTTCCCACAGCCTGGGAGAGAACCAGGGAGGGGAGGAACAGACCAGTCTCCTCAAGGAAATGGAGATCTCTGGCTTATTAAGGTACTTGTCATTTCTGTGAATCTCAGACTGAAGAGACCATTTTATATAAAATCATCATGTCATGCTTGGACACAGACCAATAGTTTTGAATGCTTAACGATGAGAAGGAAAAGAAAATCTTCTAGCCAAGCAGAAATCCCCAAGAGACTGTAGTTCTAATAATAGTATCCTGATAGGAGTTAACTTCTTACAGATATTGTCTTCTAGCTTCTAAGCAGACAACAGCTGCTTAGGCCCAACAACTCCAGGGAAAATGAAAAGAGTATCTGGAGAAGAAAATCAGGAACTCTTTTGCTAGAACTCAGTTGTAGAGTACACACCTTAGATAACCTTGACTGATAAAATATAAATATCCTAGACAGACTCTTCCTGATAGGAGAAAGTGTGCAAGTTGACATTCCCATGGCAACATGGCCATGGCACAGACCCAAGTGAGAACTGCAAATCCACCGTGTACTAGCTGCATGGCTCTGTGCTAGTTATTTACTGCACTGACTTTCAGGGTCCTGAACAGTACAGGGGGGATAATATCACCCACTTCAGAGGCTGGTTCCAGAAATACACAGGGAGGGGACAAAACCCAGTGTTTGCCATGGGCCATACCAGTAGATTCTGATAGATTCTAGCATTAGTGGTGGTGTCATGTCTTTCTATTTCTGAGTACCTAGGATCTTGCTAAAGTCTACGTGTTTGTCTGGATGCTTCTGTCTGTCTGCTTCCCTCTTATTGGGCCTTTTTGCGGTTTTCATCCCAGCCATCAGACTTGCTATGACAGAGGAATGTTCACCCCTTGACTGGCCTTGTTTCTCTGCATGGGGAGACAATCACAGTCTCAGGAGGTCAGGAAAATAGAAAAGAGAAGAGCTGTGTGGTCCAGTGGGTTTAGAAATGATACCCCACCCTTCTGTGGTGTCTGAGAAGGCTCGGGCCTGGGATACTGCTGCAGCAGCCGGCACAGCCCTGGCCTTACTTGAAATCACAGCCACTACACTTTTCTTCTTTTACCGATGGACTTCTCATATGTATTCAGTTGAATAAGGAGTTCCACAGCTAGAGAAATTTGGAAAAACAGTGACTCCAGGCTAATATTTACATTTGCTGGAAGAGAAAACTAAGGGCCAGAGATGACTCGCCTGGAAGGCCACCATAGTGAAGGAACCAGCACTAGAACCCAGGCCTCTGCCCATTCTCATGGGGCTGCTCTCTCTGAGAGGCACGTGGAGTCCTGCACACCCTCAGCACAGCCCTGACCTCGATCTGAATCCTGGCAGGACACTCCCTCCCCTGGCAACAGCCCACGATGTTGTATAAACAGTCACACCAAGGACAAGGACGAGGACTCAGCATGCTTACTCATCCAGGGCTTTTAAGGGAAAGGGGACAATAAAACTGAATGGCAAGGGTTTCCTCCTTTGAAACATTACACTGGGGTATGAAAGTTCCCCATTTTTCATACATACACCTGGACCTGCTCTCCCTCACCGGAGTTCTTAAAGGTCTAAAGAGAGACAGCTTCTTTAAAAACAGAAGTCACTAAAGGACATCTACAATGGCAGCATGTTAACAGCTACTGAAAACATTATCTGCTTCAAATTACCCTGTCACTTTGCAAAAGACTTCACTATCACACAGACTCAGAATCGGGAGAGCTCAGGTCATGTTCACTAAAATTCAAGCATGCAGTGAGACCCCAATTTAACTGATAAATCTGCAACAGCTGGTGTTAGTTCTGTCTCTTACTGCTATGTGTGTGTATATATGTGTATCTAAGAATACACTGCATATAGAGTTACATGGAACAGGGGTATATACACTCACAAAATTCTTTGAAAATGATAGGGAGTTAATTTCAAAATATTCTACACCAATGTGAATTTTAATATTCAACAATTTTGTAAACATTATACTCACATTTACTAATTTCTGAACATGAAATTTGTACCCACAAACTAATAGCATTTCCTCTCCCATATTTTTAATGATTTTTAATATATAAATAAAAGCCCATGACTAATTTATCTGACTTGTTGATACAACTTAAGTTAACATTCCACAGGGGCACCTGGGTGGCTCAGTCAGTTAAGCGTCCGACTTTGGCTCAGGTCATGATCTCAAAGTTCGTGAATTCGAGCCCCGCGTCAGGCTCTGTGCTGACAGCTCAGGGCCTAGAGACTGCTTTTGATTCTGGGTCTCCCTCTCTCTCTCTGCCTCTCCCCGACCCCCCCCCGCCCCCGCGCCCCCCGCCTCATGCTCTCTCACGCTCTCTCTCTCTCTCTCTCTCTCAAAAATAAATACACATTAAAAAAAATGTAAGATAACATTCTACAAAGAAACTTGTTACAGGTTGAATTGTGTCCTGCAAAAAAAAAAAAAAAAAAGTGTTGTACCCCCTAACCCCCAGTACATCAGAATCTGACCTTATTTGCAGATAGGGTGAATTAAAATGAGGTTATTGGAGTGAGCCCTAATCCAGGATAATGGGTAGCCTCACAAAAAGGAGAAAATTTGGAGACAGACACACACACCGGGAGAATGCCACAGGAAGAGCAGGGTTATGCAGCCACAAGCCAGGGACCGCCAGAACCATCAGCAGCTGGAAGGGGCAAGGAAGGATTCTTCTAGAGCCTGCAGAGAGAGCATGGCCCTGCTGACGGACACCTTGAGCCCAGACTTCTATCCTCCAAAGCTGTGAGACAATGAATTTCTGTGGATTAAGCCATGCAGTTCATGGTACTTTGCTACGGCAGCCCAAGAAGCTAATACAAAAACCAAATCTTAAGTCCCTCTTTAAGCACTTATTATGTGCAAGGCAGGGAGCTAGGCTCTGGGAAACAAAATAAAAAGACATACCCTCGTTTCAAATGGCTCTGGGTAAAATATACATGAAGAACAAACGTTAGGAAAACACAATCATCCTCACTGGTCATCGGGCAATGGGAATGTGAGATGCCTCAAGAGGCTCTAAAACAGAAGAAGAATGGGGTCAGAACGCTTTCTAAATGAGAATACCTATGTTCCATTCCAAACGTAATGCAGCCTAGAATTTTCTGGGTTCATACAAATAATCCAGATTTCATATGTTTAAATACCAAAATAATGGTAATGTGGTGATTAAATATCTGTATTCTAAAAAAATACCACCATGTGGAGAACACAGAAAACTGGCATGGCCAAGAGCTGACGGGTAGGGTGAGCAACTCCCCAGAAAGCTCAGTGCCGTGAGAGCATGAGTTCTCTGAGGTCAAGTCTGCCGAGAGAGGAGACCAGGCCTGAGGATATGGCAGATGGATGCTCAGATTTATGGAGAAGAACCTAAGGACAGCAAACAAAGATGCTGCAGGCACAGCCTAAGAGGAAGATGCCGGACAGACAGTTGCAGGAAGGGGCATGACTCTCGGAGGGTCTGAGAGAGAAAAGCAAAGAAAGGACTGGGCTTGGCATTCAAAGAGCTGAGATTTGGCATTGAGTCACTGCCTCTGTAATCAGTATTACAGGGCACTGTGGCGGTCACTCCCATACATTAGCTCAGTTACTCTTTGCAACCAGGCCTTACTGTGCTTCCTTTCAGGGTAAGTAAACCAAGTAGCAGAGAAATAAGTGTTTGGGAGCTCAATTGTGGCCTGCAAAAGGCAGTCTCGGGGCAGTAGGTACCTTCTATAAGAGAAGGATTAAAAGCAGCAGGCAGGAACGGTCTGCCACAGGGCAGGAAGCCTCTCGCATACGCCCCAGGAACCCAGAACTCCAAAGAAAGACACTGCCTCTGCTGTGATTGCTACCAGAAGTCTCCAAACACACCATCACGAAGCTGGGGAAAATATACCATCTGCCATACCCTGCCTCTGTGAGTGAGTGATTCCTCTCCAGTGATTTCAGGAAGAGTGCACAGAATGGCCCAAATGGCAGGGGCAACTATGTGTGGCCAGCTGCCCCATGGAATCCCAGGCCCTGAAAATACACTCAGCACCTTCCATGACTGTGTCAAAGAATAAGGCCCAGGCCTGCCCTCAGGCAGCTACAGCTCTAACAGGGTCCTGGATATTCTCTGAGCAGTGTCGCTTCATCAGAAGCCCATCAGGCCTTTGGTATCTTTCCGCTTCCATACCTGAGCGAGCTCCAATCCCCCCACCTTTGCACACCACCGGCCCCTCCAAGGAACCCAAGTCATCTCACCAGGGAAGGTCATCCAGAGTTCTTGGCACCTTGCAGTTTTGAGGGTTATGGTGTCCCAGGGAGGGGCAACAATGCTGATGGCACATGAGAGCAGGCAGTCCCTTTCAGGGCCTCCTCGCTCGTGCCTGGCCTCTGGCTCCCAGCGACTCAAGCCCAGGAATCTGGCCAGAACATGGTGACGGAACCACTCAGAACAGCCTCACAGTTACCACCCGTACCTTCGAGTGCAACCACCACCCAAGGGCTTCAGTCCTGGGGAAGCAGCCGGCCCTACCCTCTCCCTGTCCACGCCAGCTCTTCTGCAGTGAGTCACCAATGCATTGCAGACGGGCACTTAGGCTGCATACCGGGCCCACCCAGTGTGAGAGGGCTCACAGCACATGCTGTCTTCACAGCTTCTGCCCTGTGCTCCTCGCAGCCCTGAGGTTCTCACGTACCCACAGGAGGAGCCGGGGAGAACCGGAGGGACCCTGGCCCCCATTAGCAACACTTTTGCCTGATTTATACATGAGGGCCCAGAATAACATTTATTTTCATTTAAAAAAAACAAAAACAAAAAAGAGACCTGTTGCTTTGAAAAGTTTGAAAAGCACTGTTTAAGACAAAGGGGCTGATCGAAGTACACGACTTGGTTACCAACTCCCGCTTGGCATAGAACACATGGCTTCCATCCTTGGGAATGCTTGATTCCTCTTAGTGGGGACGCACCCTCCAAGGGTTCATAGCACCAGGGTCAGTGCCCTTCATCAACATCTGCCCAGGCATGCGGCTCAGATCTAACTCCAACAGACCAAATCTCCCACCTCCCGTGCCATGCATATGGGCAGCCACTGTGGCCCTTGTCCTGTCACTCTCTCCAGCTTAGGCCACCCCCTCAAAAAGTGCTCCTTCGGGTCATCTGGGTGGCTCAGTTGGTGAAGTGTCTGGTTCCGGCTCAGGTCACAACCTCACGGTTCATGAGTTTGAGCCCCACATCAGGCTCTACCAGTGCTGACAACTCAGAGCCTGGAGGCTGTTTCAAATTCTGTGTCTCCCTCTCTCCCTGCCTCTCCCCGACTTGCGCATGCACGCATGCTCTCTCTCTCAAAAATAAACACTAAAAAAATTTAAAAACAACAACAACACTAAAAGGGCTCCCTCCGATTCCTCGTGTGCTGAGCAGCCCATAAGCTCCTGATCACAGCTCAGGGCCAGTTCTCTAAAAGAACAGTCAGGGCAGCAGAGAGGGCAGAAGGGGACACCCCCCAGCAGCACAGCACCCCACTCAATCTAGTCAACAACAGGGATCCAGCTGGGTCGTTTGGGTTAGGAGCTTTTACCCCCAAACTTTTTCTTCAATGTTCAAAGCTACACACAGTCGAAAAAATGGTTTGACTATATAACCATAAGCACCATCATCACAAGGAAGAGTCACATTTAGTCCAATAATATCTAACGTGTGGTTCATATTCAAAAGTGTACAGTTATCCCACTATGACTTTTACAGATTTATTTTTTATTTTTTTGATCCCTGATCTAACCAAGCTTCACCTGTTACATTTGATGTTAACTCTTCCTAGCCTCCCTTTGGCCAGCTGTTTTTAAAGAATGTCCCACATTTTGGGATTTGCTATTCTCTCATTACTAGATTCAGCTGAAACCATCTGGCACAAATATCACATAGGTGATACTGTGCTTTACTTGACTGCATCACCTCGGAAGCCCACAGACCAGGTTGGCCCAGTACTGGTAAAGTTAGATTGGACCGTGTGGTTGAAACGCTGGCTGCCAGACTGCACCACTGTGCCTTTGCTTTTTTAATGTTTATTTTTGAGGAAGAGAGAGAGAGAGAAAGTGAGCGAGGACGAGAGCGGGGGAGGAGCAGGGAGAGAGGGAGACAGAGGATCTGAACTGGGCTCAGAATTAACAGCAGAGAGCCTGACGCGGGGCTCCAACTCATGAACCGAACTGTGAGATCATGACCTGAGACAAAGTCGGATGCTTAACCGACTTGGCCACCCAGGCTCCCCTGTGTGTTTTGAGTGTGGAAGTGAAAGTAATCTATGAGGTGATACTCTGGGGCCATGTGAAACTACTGCTCTACAATAACCTTCCACTAACTAGTCTTTGCATCCACTGAGGAACCAACCTGGGGTTATAAAATAGGGACTTTCCAAATTTGTCAGTTGAAGTTCTATAAAAGAGCTTTTGCTTTTTAAATCTCTGATGATTACTGTAAACTACTGAATCTTTTTTTTTTTAATTATTCAATGTGTCAAAGCCCATTACTGTCATCACTTTCTGATGGAATTTTGTTGTAAAGTTTGTTGTAAGTTTTGATGTAAAGTGGTTCCAATTTTGCCAGTGCAGTGAGACCACTTTCAAACCAGCTTCTGGGTCCTTTGCTATGACCCCATTTGGGGGAGTGCCATCTTGCTTTCCGGCATGCGATGTTCCAGGTTCACCAGGTACTTGCCTTGTTCCCACCTGCAACCAGCCATTTTTCTGGATCCTTTGGTGGGACTTCTCCTCTCTTTAAGCAGATAAGCAACTCTACATTCTCTAACCTTGCACCTAATCATAACCTCATTTTCCTTCCTCCCTCCTTCCTTTCTCTGTCACTCATAGTTAAAATTAGTTCAGGCAGCTTGGTCTTTAGAGAAAGCAGGGAAAAGAGCATAAGAGAAGGGAAGGAGAGACAAAGCCCAACAGTAAATTTAGGGACATGATCAACCATTTACCACTCAATGAAGAGCTTCCTTTTCCACAGGTGGCCACGTGTGGTCAACTTCACAGCAAGGCTTGTCATTGTCATTCCATTTATAAAACTTATATGATCATATATTAAATCATTTCACTGTTTTCTTTTATACTTACACAAAATATACACACAAGAAAAATTACTACCTAACCCCTGGCACTCTCATCCCCTTCTCTTGCTCTAGGTGTCTCCATCAGCACTTACTACCTTCTAAACTCCATAAAATATGCTTTATTTAAAAATTTTCATTCTCCTCCCAACTGGAAGATAAGTTCGGTGAGTGACAGGCATGTTTTTGCTCACTGCTTTGTTCACTACTCTACTCACAGTGTAGTATATACTATGGTATACTATACGTACATGCACAGTATATACTATGGTATACTATACGTACATGTACATGGAATACAGTAGGCACCCCATAACTATTTGTGAATGAGAAAAATGGCTTGCCCGGGACAACAGACCCGGAAGTGAGCGGCACCTCCTATGCAGCCTTTAAGTCTCTGCTTCGGTGACTCCCCAGGCAGTTATTCCCTGCCCCGTGGTCCTGGAGCCCTTCTTGCACTTCCGGATCCTAACACTTGAGTGTCACATCAACCTTGTTCATAGGTCTGCCTCACCCGAAAACCTTCGAGCTCCTCCAAGACAAGGACAAGGTCAGACTTATCTTCATGGCCCAGCACTTAGCACAGAAGCTGGCACAAAAATCTGATGACCTCCCCCTCCCTCCAGCCAAGTGCCCTCGCCCTGTGCCCGGGCTGCCTGCTGGGCTTTTCCTCTCCAGGCGGCCTCCACCAGGAGCTGGGCCTTCCGCCTCCAGCTGCTGAGAAAGGCTCAGCCACAGGCAGCTCACAATGGGCCCTTTGACCTAACAGGACTGGGCTCTTTCAGGAAAAACTCGTTCCCTGCCACAGCACCTGCCACTAAGGCCAGCGTCCCCACAGCTTTGAGGCAACACAGAGCCAGCGTTCACCAGGAAACAAGAGCAGGGGCAGGAGGCCAGCAGGGCCAGCCGGGCAGGGCAGTCTGGCTTCTGGGAAGATGGAAGATGGGGTGGCAAGGTCGAGAGGGCTTTTCATCGGCAGATCGCTGACATTCAGACTCTGTGAATACACTGCTAGAGGACCGGGGTGGAGGGGTGGGGGGTGGACACGGGGGACGGGGTGAAAATAAAAGAGAGTAAAGATGAGAACTTGTCAGAGCTTTGCTCGGAGACGGCTTACTTGTTCTTTTCTTTCGACCTTCTTTTCACCTGACTCTGGAGCTGGACTCTCGGGAGGTACAGTCAGCCGCAGTCTGCAGACATTTGCCTAGGAGAGACGGAGAGGAGAAGCCAGTTACAAACCCGTGCCAGAGGTACAAAGAGCTGGGTGACCTTGTGCTTCTCAGTGCCGTCTCCCCCCCTTAGCAATGAGGTGATCGTACCAACCGCAGAGGGGACTCTGAGGATAAGACCAACGTTTGCCTGGCCCAGATCAGGCAACTCACCACCCTGCTGCTCAAAACGAGGACATTACCAAGTAATGTCATAGCATTCAAACAAACAGAAACCCAAAATGACAGATATCCTTATAAAAAGGGGAACTTGCAGACAGACACATATATAGGGAGAAGAGCATGTGAACATGCTAAAGAGAGAAGCCTGGAACAGATCACTCCCACACAACCCTTGGAAGGAACTAACCCTGTTGATACCTTGATTTTGGCTCGAGTTCTGTAACAGTATGTATAGAATGATCGTATCTCACCTGCACTGGTCAAAATACAGCCAGAGGGACAAAGGCCAAAATATACACAGTGGTGACTGGACTGTGAAAGTGCTTTCTCCTTGGCTATATATTGAATTTTTCTCTAACAGACATGCATATACAGAAGCACAAAGTTATTTAAAAGTCTATACACTCATGTTCGTAGCAGCACTGTGCACAATGACTGAAAGCAACACAAATGTCCATCGGTGGATGAATGGATACATAAAATGTGGTATATACACAGAACGGAATATCACACGGCCTTAAAAAGGAAGGAAATTGTGACACATGGTGCAACATGGATGAACCTTGAGGACATTATGCTAAGTGAAGGAAGCCAATCATGCAAAGACATGGGTATGACACAATGACAGCTCTCTCAGCTGTATGACTCCACTTATACAAGGTATATAGAATAGTCAAAATTCCTAGGGACAGACAGCAGATCAGTGATTGCCAGGGGCTGAGGACACAGAGAAGTGGGGAGTTATTCCTTAACAGGTATGGAGTTTCAGTTTGAGAAGATGGTAACATCCTGGAGATGGATGGTGGTGATGTTTACACAACATTGGGAATATGCTTAACGCCATATGTCTATTTCACCCCAATGTCACAGCCAGGATCTGCTGTGATTTCCCAGGGAGAAGTGATCTGGCCACTGGAAAAGCCCAAAGAGGGTCCCAGCAGCACCCAGAATACCCAGCCCCATGGGCTTGTCCCTGTTATAGGCTGCATTGTGTCCCCCTAACATTTGTATATTGGAGTCTTAACCCCAGAACTTTAGAATGTGACCTTATTTGGAAACAGGGTCTTTACAGAGGTTATTAAGTTAAACTGAGGTCATCAGGGTGAGCCCTAATCCAAAATGACTGATATCCTTGGGGTGCGTGCATGGCTCAGTCAGTTGATCATCTGACTCTAGATTTTGGCTCAGGTCATGACCTCACAGTTGGTGGGTTTGAGCCCTTCATCAGGCTCTGCACCAGTAGTTCAGAACCTGCTTGGGATTCTCTCTCTCTCTCTCTCTCTCTCTCTCTACCCCTCTCTCTGCCCCTTTCCTACTCACTCGCACACGCACACTCTCTTTCTCTAATTAAAAAAAAAAAAACTTTATAAAAACAAACAGAAACCCAAAATGACAGATATCCTTATAAAAAGGGGAACTTGCAGACAGACACATATATAGGGAGAAGAGCATGTGAACATGCTAAAGAGAGAAGCCTCGAACAGATCACTCCCACACAGCCCTTGGAAGGAACTAACCCTGTCAATACCTTGATTTTGGACTTGTAGCTCCCAACCAGAGGATAATAAATTTCTGTTGTTTAAGCCACCTGGTTTGTAGTGCTTTTTACAGCAGCCCTAGCAAATTAATATACCCCCTGACCTGGTCTGCACCCATCCACAGGGTGGCTGCTGAGCAAACCACCCTGCAGCCCACAAACCCAGAATGGGATGGGATTGTAAAAGACCTTTTAATTCCAAACTGCCGACCTACAGAGGAACCCCCACCCACCCACCAATGTACCTGCCAGGTGGGAGACTGAGGATAACATTTTCCATGCACAGGTAAAAGAGCCCATGTGGGATATATGTTAGCACTTCCACACACATGGTCACCTACCTTCGAGATACCCCATTTTGCTACCCAGCACCTCCAGCTTCCTGTTCCCTCAGAACTCCTCCCTAATGGACCTGGGGTTGCCCTCAGGGCAGGAATAGAATTCCCCTTTCTCTACACAGGGCCTCCTTCCCTCTGAACCTCTTTTCCTCTGGATCTAAAAACCCCAGCTCTTTCAACTCAGCGACTTGGTTTCACAATCACTCTCCATCTTTAGGTTCCTATGGGCAAGCTTCATCCCCTCATGGCCCCAGGACTACATGCCTCCAATGTGGCCAACTTTGCACCAAACCTTCAGAGCTCACCATCAGTCATGTTGGCCAAAGACAAACCACCCATTCCAGCTAGGGGGCAGCTCTCCCAGCTGACAGGCAGTAGCACCGATGGGAATCCGAGTTCTGCCAGAGAAAGGCAAACCTCTGACTCCAGGCTGCCTGGACCGGTTGAAACCAGCCGGCATTTGCACAAACATCAAAGTGTAACTCACACCAGGTAGGCAATCCAAGTCTATGATGTTCAATAATCTTCTGTGATAGGCTGCTCTAATCCATAGCATAATTTTGCAGAGAAAAGTGCTTTTCTCCTGCAACCCATCCGATGCACACACATGTATACACATAGGTGTGTAAACACATATACAGACTTGCACAAGTGCACACACGCACACACATACATGTGTCAACACCTACTAGCTGTTGTTGCTCCCACAGCAGCAGGCTCAGCCCTGTATTCTGAGCATTGAGGAAAACTGAATCTTACTTAGTGGGAACACCACAGTTATGGGATTAGCTGTCCCTACAGGCAAGGGAATCTTCCAGTGGACCAAAAGCAGGAAGGTGGTAGATTCAGTGTATTTCATTACTAGGTTACAGAGCACCCACTACTTGTAAAATATTTTTAAGGGCAATGAGGGTACCAAGATAAAAAAGAAACAGCCATGTTCCCAAGAGCTCAGAATCCAAAAACATACCCAAACAAAGCAAATAAGAACACTCAGTGTAACCAACACAAAGTCCTGAGAGGCAGGGTACCTTGGTGGTTAAGGCATGGTAGAACTGCATTCCTTATATAGCAGTAAGAATATAAGAAGAACAATAGTCTTAACTGGACACGGGGGTATACTGAAGGCTCCTAGAGGTGACATTTGAGCTAGGTATAGAAAGATAATAAGATTTTGCAGTCCATTGAGGTTTGGAGAATCCATCATCAGAATAACAGCAAACAACTACCAGGCAAGGAATTTGCTCCAGGCTGGCCAAAGGCACGGATGTGCGAATGTTCTGAGACTCCAAGTGGGCCTGCAGACTACACTAGAGTGAAGAGGAAAACAAACAGGCAGGGGCCAAACTCTAACAAGCTACAAATGCCTGATGGAGAAGCAAGGTCTCTAGTGGAAGACAATCAGGAGCCATTCAACAATCAAAGCCATTCCCTTTGAAGGAAGGGACTAACACTAAAATCTGAGTTCAAGGACTCAAAAAATTGAGTACTTCCCATTATATTCCATGTATTACAACATGAACAGAAAGGAAAAAATAGGGGGAGAGATCAAGCAAGCTTTGTGCTTTGTTTTTGCTATTCTTACAGTGCTTAGCATAGTATCAACACATAATGGGCACTTGCTCAGTAAATTAAATGTCAGTATGAGTTTCTTTTTAAGATGAATTAAAACACAGCCTGAAACTCCCCAGAGAGCCTTCCACTTTCTTCAAACCAGCCCCTCTGGTAGGGACAACAGGGAGGAGCAGCTAGTATTCAAGCCTCCTCCACATGAAAATTCACAACAAAGCCCTTGTCTGCAACTCAGGGCACCTGGGAGCTCCCCCAAGTCCTCTGGGGCTTTGTTTCTGACCTACCCACCCCTCTTTGTGGAGGCAGAAGGCTGGGTCTCCATCTATGGGGGAATCTAGAGATCCACATACCATCATGCTCTCAGCCTCAGCACCTGGGCTTACCAAAGAGAAAACTATCCCCTCGAATAAAAAGGGATGGAGAAGATGACCCAGGGATGGGGTGGGGGTGGATGGTGTTGCTAATCAGTTTACAAAGATTTCCCTAAGGAAATTAGCCAAATGTATTTACATTTCTCTAAGGCCTGGTCCACTTTGTGACTGTGGGTTCCTGCCCAGTTCCACCTAACAAGAGCAGGTGTGGTCCCTGTGGTTGTGGCTGGAAGGACACACACCACACTCTGCTCAGCACAATCATAAAATCTTTGGAGTATGTGGGTCAGGCTGTGTGAGACACGGCATGCCCCACCTGGAGTAGGCCTCTTAGCTCTGCTGTGGCCCTGAACTTGCAGGCCTGATGATCTACATCAGGGTTTGCAGGGCAAACCTTTTCTGTAGAGGGCCAAATAGTAAGTATTTAGGTTTTGCAGACCACCATAAAAAACATTCATATCTCAGAGGCAAACAAAACAAGCCAAGAGGGCCAAATATGGCCCAGGGGACAGTAGCTTATCTGCATACAGGGACACTTTTTGTAGGTGGTATAAAGTGCTCTAGAGCCCCTCTTTCCTGTGTCAGGACTGACACCAGACAAAATTCATAAAGACAAGGACAGTGAGCACTCCTCCTTCCTGCCCTCAATGGCTCCCTTCTGGACAAGCACACAATGTGCCCAGGAATGCCATAATACAGACAGGAAATGCAGGTAAGTGAATGCACACAAATAGCAGTGCGACCTGGGGTGTTAGGACTTCCTGCTCTGCTCCCACCTTGCTCCTTCCAAACTTGAAGGAAGCTTCCAGAACACTGTCTCAGGAGGGTATTTCCAAGAAAGCTATAAGGAGACAGTGATAATTCAAGAGATAGTTCCCATTCTTGGCTGCACGTTAGAATCACCTGAGGAGCTTCCTGAAAAATACTGGTGTTATTCTTTACTTTCAGACGTTCTCATTTATTTTTTTTTTTAATTTTTTTTTTCAATGTTTATTTATTTTGGGGGCAGAGAGAGACAGAGCATGAACGGGGGAGGGGCAGAGAGAGAGGGAGACACAGAATCGGAAACAGGCTCCAGGCTCTGAGCCATCAGCCCAGAGCCTGACGCGGGGCTCAAACTCACGGACCGCGAGATCGTGACCTGGCTGAAGTCGGACGCTCAACCGACTGCGCCACCCAGGCGCCCCTCAGACGTTCTCATTTAAACAGTCTGGCTTAAATGAGTCTGAGGCTTAGATATTTTAAGCTTCTCAGTGATTCTACATATAACTAGGGTGAACCAGTGACTTAACCAATGGAATGAAACTCCAACTTGTTCAACAGGATGAGGAGACTGGAATATTTGGAGGCTTTCCCAGAACTCTTCACCTGGGCCAGCACTCACATCCATCTGTCACCTGCTTCCTGCCCAGGTGAGCCAGAGGTGATGGCCTGGCTTTAGCCCAAGCTTCCCTTCCTGGTTTCCTGTTTGCCAATTGAGTGTGAAGTGTGGCTTCTTTAGGACCCTGATGACACACACCTCTTTTTACATACCAATTACACCAGGCCTGGGGAGGCAGGGTCCCTAACCCCTCTCCTCAAGTAGTTAATCACAGCCAGTGGATGCAAGCAATGACGGGGTGCACAGGCTACTAGGGGAACACGGAAAAGGAGAGTTCAGATAGGCTTCCTGGAAGCTGCCCCTTCATCAGAGAGGCATGAAAGAGGCAAGGAACAGCATGAAAGGTTTGGGAATGGCAAGAAATTTGGAATATTTGGAACAAGTGTGGGACGGGAACAAGGAAGCCTAAGGCCAGATCAGAAAGGCCTGAATGCTAAAGTAAGGAATTTGTAGCCGCTGCTGGCAGGACAAAGGGGGCTCCTGAAGCAGAGTCATTGGGCTCTGTATTTTGCATTTTAGAAAGAGCACTCTGGCCTTAAAGTGTAAGTAAGAGTCAGCAGCGTGACTGAAATTTAGCACCATCCCTCACCTCAAGCGGGGCAGAGGGAAATACCCCCGTGTGACTCTTCCGTGTGCTTGGAGAACACTGCAACTGTTCCAGGCTGGGAGAGCTCACTGCGGGAAGCCCTAAGGCCATGACGCAAGTAATTGCTTCAAGTATTTCAGATGGAACCTTTTCAACATGGTCTCTGGTTAGTTAGCCCTGGACCCACAGCTCCTTGAGCTTGATTAGACGATTTTTAAGGCTGACTGACTTGAAAGGCTTTTCCAAGAGATCAGAAGCTGAGCATCTAGGTTTCTTGTGTGCACACTCAGTGCAGACGAACCATGACACAGACCACATATGCAGCCCTCCCACGGGGCACTGGAGACAAGGAACCAGCCAGCATCCCACTCCATACCCTCTGCCGGACAACCAAGGGATCGCTATCTTGAGTTTCCTTAAGAGTCTCCAAGACTCAGGTCTGTTCGTCCTACCTCTGACACAGGAAGATGGGTGAACCAAAGCACAGATGTCATACTTTAGTGGGAGAGGCTTTTGGGCTAAGCGCTGAGGATGCCAGGGTTCCAAAACTTTGCAACTTGGTCTGTCAGGGGCTGGCTCCAGGAGGCCCTGGTGGGGAGCCAGCCTGCTTCCTGGGTGCAGTGGGCCCCCTACCCGCCCATCCCTGGTGGGTACTGCAGCTAGCTAACTTCTCCCAGTCACCCAATGCCATGTCCTTTCCTACAGAGCCCACAGATACAGAAGTTATGCACACAGATGTTTCTGTGAAAAGGAAGTGAGGTAAACACCTGTCTGACCCGTTCAGTGGCCACCTAAGGAAAATTCTTTTGAGCCAGTCAGACAGAAATGGGACCTAGGAGAGTGTGCATTAGTGAAGGAGGGATAACTGGCAGGCCAGCTGGGTTTTGACAGAAAAAGCCCTTGCCAAATAGAAAGAACTATCAGCAAGAGCAGGCTACGAGACAGTCATATCCTTGTGGCCTTTTTGGGTTTGCCTCTGTTTTGTTTTTCTTTTTACGAGCCACCCAGGGGCCATGATACCGGCAACACCAGCCAAGAGTCTCTTATTATCAAGACAGTGTGATGCTGGAGGAAACTCTTGACAGATGCATGCCTCTCATCGCCCCGGCTCAACAGCTGAACGAAAAGTATTTGGCTGCACAAAGCAACACGTGCCTTCCCCCCGCAAAGAGCACAACCTGGCCACACAACTGGCCTTTCATGTCAAAGGCTCATTTAGTGGGATTAACTTCATTTACAAAATTCCCTTCAAAATCATGAAGCAATGTCCATAGTTTTTTTTTTAATGTTTCCCCCCATTCTCTAAGGTCATCCTTCCATCCATGGTTCTTCTCCAGCCAATCTATCTTCCTGTTGTTGCCACAGATAAAACTATTTTTAGCGCGCAACTGAAGGTAGGGTTGTTGTTTTTTTAATTTCACAACCCGTAAATGGGTTGGCATCCGTAAATGCCACTCAGAGCTTTGCTTATCAGCTGACAGAAATTACTCTCCCACCGGTTTTTTTCCCCCCTTTGAGAGATGATTTCAGATAAAAAGGAAGTACAAATTGTAGGTGGCAGCCATTGAACAAGGGATAATTGGTGACAGTCTGGTCTGGCTGCACCTCCCTGGCTGGCTGACTCAGAAAACTCCCTGTTCAGTGTCAGCTGTCACCACCATTGCTAGTTTACTTGACTATCTGGACCAACATAGCCTGGTTCCTCTGCAGTCCCTAATTTGGTAAGCTCTTTGGACAAAACAGAAATGCTATTTTGATGGCTAGCATGTTCTTGTTTAAGACCATCGCTTGTCCAATAACAGCCAAGAGGAAAGACGGGATGATACAGAGTTTATTGACAGACTTTCAACTTCAGGAACAATTTCCATGATTAGTCTACAATTTTAATTTCAAGACATCCCATTCTTATCTTTCCAAGAAATAAACGTTTTTGCCCTAAAGAAAATGCAATGTGCCTTTATGATACAATATATACCAAGAGCTTCATTTAAATGAGTGATATTTCCTCCTTTCAGCATCCCATTGTCAATCACCCCACGAACTCCTAGGCACCCTTCAAGACTGAACTCCAGTATCTCCTGAAAAGGGAGGTCTTCCTCAGATGCTTTGGGAAGAACCCTTCCTGTTAGCTTCACCCGACTTTGTTCACAATGGACCCCACTATAACAACCACTTTGTACGACGGTAGTCTGTGACAATGACTGCCTCCATGGGTAGAGTAGGACCCGACATCTAGCCCTGTATCATCCAGAAGAAAATCTCCAAGTGTTGTTTAAAAAAATCAAGCAACAGATCGTATCTTCTCACCATGCCCCCCATACACATAGACAGGACCCGTGGCATTTGCAAATCATGAGCAGAGCTGGAAATCATGAAGGGAATCCTAGAACCTGTAAAAATCTTCTTTCCTGAACAAGTGCACCAGTACTCATGCACTCAGAACAGCCCTACATGGTGATTCAGCTCCCTGACCCCTCTGGTCCTAGGTACTTTGGTTGTCTTATTCAAAAGGCAAAGCCTTTCCAATAGTCTGTCCACTGTGCTTCTTACAATGAAATACTTGAAAGTGAACATTTGAGAAAAACAATCTTCAGAAGGGCTACCTAGTACACTAATCACATCTGCAGTCACCCACTCTAGCCACCCATCTCTGGAGGAGGACTGGACTATTTCATGCATTCTGGTGGGGGGGGGGGGGGGGGGGGGGG
>NW_024412415.1:23179577-23182252 GCF_014898765.1 Herpailurus yagouaroundi | reverse complement strand
CCCCCCCCCCCCCCCCCCGCCGTGCCTCTATCTAGGCCCAGGGCTGGTTTTTCAGTGACTTCATTCTTTCTCAATCACAATTGTGTTCCAACTGAGCAAGATTTCCATAGAAAAAAAGGCAAATGCCTGTCTTGCAGTAAGGCTGGAACTGTGATTGGAAACCCACTTGGACCCAATGGGGATCTTGCTTTACAAAGCTAATAACTGAGAAGCCAGAGTTCGGTCAACCCTGGGTGTCTGGTGTATACACATGCACACACATACACACACGCGCACGTGCACACATCTGCCCCCTCAGAATCCATCACCTGGCCCACACCCAAGAGTAACACAGGTCTTCCTTCTAGAGCTAAAGGAAGGCAGTACATAAGGGGACTGCTAGTCACCTGGTTGAGGTATGGAAACGTAAACAGGTATGTCTATGAGACTAGAAGATGGGGGTGCCGAAGGGGGTCCTGGCTTGGACTTAAGCATCTGTTTAGCTAAAACTTGGGGAACATGATAAGAGAAATCTCAACCACTGAAAAGAAGCACTGATTGATAAATATGAATATTATGAAGAAGGGATGAACTAAAAAGCCACCGCCCAAGGCCCTGGCAGTGCGCTCTGAGGCACTGATCTTGGAAGAGATACAGAATGGGAAAGATACAACAGCACGTGCCTAGCATCTTTCACAAAGCATCTGGGGAGGTGAGGAAAGATGCAATATTTAAATCAGAATGAACAAAGTGGTTTGCATAAACCCAAGTCCCACACCACTGAGCTCCCAGGTGTCCAGCTGCTGATCTCTACCTTGTCAGGTGAAGCCTACCTTGGCTAAACTCACTCCAGAATCGGTGTTATTCTATCACCAGCGGGGACCAGTGACCTTTGCTTTTAATCGCTGAAAGGAGGCAATTTTGGGTGTTAAAGATATTCATTACCTGTGAGTCTCAAGTAGGCACACCACAGAAATTGTTTCCCTTGCTTTTTAAACTCGTGCCGCCAATAAACGTGGCCTGACAGAGAAGGCAGGAAGGAGAGGAAATTTCTGGGAATTCCACAAAGTTCCCTAAGCCCTACGAGCCGTTGGCTGGGCATCCAGAGAAAGGTCACGGCCGGAGCCGGGACAGGACGGGAGAGCTGAGTCCAGGGTAGGGCGTCGGGGTCGGGGCCCCGCTCCCGCGCGTCCCCAACGCCAGACCCCGCTACAGCCGGACTGCCGGGTCGGGGAAGCGGGACGGCGGCGGCTCCCGCCCCCAGCTACTCACCCTCCTGCTGGGCGCCCCGGCGCCGCCGCCCGAGAGCAGGGTGACGGTGGACGTGGAGCGCAGCATCCCGCAGCGGCGGCCGGCGGCTAGCCCGCAGCTGCGCTCCTCCGGGCGGAATAAGCACGCCGAGCCCGCCCTGCGCGGGGGCGGTGCGGCCCAGGAGCTGCTCGGGCTGCCGCGGGGAGGGTGCGCGGAGGGGCGGGGCCGGGGGCGGGGCCCGAGCGCTCTCGCCCGACCCGTCTAGCTGCATTTTCTCCCCAGGGCGCGGACCTGGCCAAAGTGGAACGCAGTCCTCGGCTGGGGCGCTGCGCCCGCCTAGGGTCTGTTCAGGGGCGGGCGGGAGCCCTGGAACCCCTGGACGCCCAGGCTCTCCCTGCCGCCTGCGGTGTCAAGGTCCACCTGCCTGTTCATCTTCACAGTACTCAGCGGCCCACCTCCACCACCCCCCACCCCCCCGCCCCAAGAGGCTTCCTTCCCCATCCCTGGAAACTTCACCCCGTGTCATTCATTATTTACTGAGTGCCTACCGTGTGTCCCTCCCAGCAGCCAACACAATTGACTGGCGCTGTCTGTCCTCATGATGTTTGCAATCTGGTCGGGACGCCTAGAATAGATGACAGGTGTGGGTGCTTTAGTAGAAGAGGAGATACCTATGGGAAAAAACAACCCGGCCCTAGTTGCTGGCCTGTGCAGCAAAAGACCTCTAACAGAGGTGATGAGTAAGCAGGAGCAAGCCAGGTGTAGAGTGTTTATCACAACTGCTCATATTTATTCAGTGATTACTGTGGGCCCAGCTGGCAAGTGCTTTGCATGTATTACTTCATTTAATCCTCACAGCCACCTTCATTTAATCCTATACCCCCATTTTGCAGATGAGGACATTGACTCACCAAGAGACTAACACAGCAGAAGCCCCACCAGCTGGTAGGGGCAAAGCTATGACAGACCCCACAGTCAGCCCCTAGTGCCTTGCTTGTCCACTCTGCTATGCCCTCTAGTAGAGTAAGGAGCAAGTTACAGACCAAAAGAACCGGTATGTGCAACGATGGGCACAAGGCAAGAGAAGGTACAATATATTTTTAGGTGCTGAAAATATCCCAGTGCAAGGGGCCCTGGTAGAGGCAAAGGTAGAGAAGCAGCAGGATGCTGAGAGAGAGAACCGTCTTGCCCTTGCCCTTGCCCAGGGGAAGGGCAAGCGGTTTGGCCCTTACCCTGAAGATAAAGTGTCTTTCAGCAGGGGAAGGCAATCTCCTTCCACTCACTGTTCAAAGCCCAGGTCAAACACTGCCTCTCCATCAAGCTCTCCAGGACCTTCTTGCCCTGAACACTTACACTCGTGAACCTCACAGCTCTTTGAGATCTTGTATTCTGTTAGCGGTGTGTGTGTGTGTGTGTGTGTGTGTGTGTGTGTGTGTGTGTGTGTG
>NW_024412415.1:23050295-23179567 GCF_014898765.1 Herpailurus yagouaroundi | reverse complement strand
TGTGTGTGTGTGTGTGTGTGTGTGTGTGTGTGTGTGTGTGTGTGTGTTCCCCTTCCCCAGTGCTGAGCTTCTGGAGGGTGAGGGCCAGGCCTTGCCCTTTGCTAAATCCCCAGTGAGGCCCCAACATGAAAGATGCTCAAGAAATATTGCTGAATAAGATTCCAAATGCTCCTGTGAGACTCACTCCTTCTGTAGATGAGGAAACAGGCGAGAGTATCTAAGTGACTTTCCCAAAGTCACATATTCTGTCATCATCACCACCATAGCTGTGCCTGCATTCTAAGTGCTTTGTATGCATGTTCTCATCCAGGGCTCACCATGACCCAAAAGATGGAGACTGTTCTTGTCCCCACTTTGCAAATGAGGAAACTGAGGCTCAAGGACATTAGGTTAATTGGTGAATAGACTGGGACCAGACCTGTAGTGTTCAAACTACAGCTCTACGGCTTTTTTACTACCCTCCCATCCACCTACCCTTCTGAAAAGAGGTCATTCATGAGAGATCTCTTCCTATCCTACTTTCACAGAGCCCAGTATTCTCCAGAGAGTCTTGTAAAACTAAAAGCTGGGTCTGCCCTTCAATAAATAACGGTCAGAATGTGGCTGTTGAAAGCCAGCATGGGTTAGAAATATCTTCTTGGTTATCTTGGTAGAAAGAAGCTAATGATTATTGTTGTTTTGTAATTTGCCCTGAGGAGAAAGGAAATGGGCTGCCATTCAGACAGAGCCCAAATAGCCTGGCATCATCAATGTTTATTTATATTATGGCAACCACCCAAGTGACCACCCAGGATGGAGTCAGCATTTGAAAGGAAGTGTGGTCCGAGGATTCAATTTCCCTCCATCTACCCAAATCTTTTTCATATTATTAATATAATACTTTCCACACGTATTATAGTTTCGTACAAAAGCGGCAGACTAAACACCAGCTTGTGAGCTCTTTGTTGTAACTGGATCTTGTTTACCTCTCTGCCTCCCCAGTACCTAGAACAGTAACTGGCCTGTTGCAAGTGCACACTAAATGCTGAATGGATGAAGAAGTTAGAGAGCAATACTTCAACTCACTCAAGGTCAAGCCAAACAGAAACCAAGATCCTTGCCAACCCAGCTTCTAGGGTAGGCTAGGGTCTCCAAGCAGTTTGCCAGCTGAAGCAGTCAGAACCCCAGGATTATCCCAGCTACGAAAGCTCCCCACGTTGGCTTCACTAAGGGCCATTATGGGCCGATACCACAGCCCCTCCCTGCCAGCCCAACACATATGGAACTGCAAGAGAGAGGAGAGTGGGGAACCTCCAAAATGGAAGAGGAGCAAAAGGAAGGAAAGTGGGAAGACAGTCCAGGATCGAGGGATCAATGCAAAGTGGAAAAGAGGATCTAAAATGGAAGCAACATCCAAACAAAGTCATAGTCACAGGTTTCTATGAACAGTTCTGGGAGAAGATAGAAAGGAAAGATTGACTCCTTTCAAAGGGGAATCAAAGCTGAGAACTTCTGCCCTGGCCAGCAGTCCTCCACGGTCTGCAGAACTGAAGGATTGGAAGGGACCAGGACATAAGAAAGATAAGCATAGGGCTCTGGGGTGGAGGGTCACCCTCTTCCCTATCGACATGGCTCCAGTCTACTCCGAGCCCACCCTGAGCTTTGGTGACCAAGGATCACTGCTTGGGGATCACGGGAACAGGAGCTATGACAGAAAGGTCTTAGCTGCCACCCTTCCCATCCACAGTACCAGTTGCACATTCCTACGAGCTGCCCTGAATTTCCCTGTGGAAGCACAGGCCTATAGAAAATTCTAGATGTCTGTATAGACACCCTTTATTTTCTTGAAATCAATCGCTGAATTGCCCCTCCTTCTTTTGCCCTACTTTTAGAATTCTCTCTCATCTCCTCCCAGCCTCTGCTTTCGGAATTGTCGTTGCTGCTCTCTGCTGAACCCTCTCCAAACTCTCTATTGGCATCTTTAGTTGAGGGGCTTATGGTGGGACCCACTTCTCCAGCAAAGTCCTGACAAGCAGAGTCTGTCGTTATCTCTGGGCAGAAACAATCAGAAAGTGAATCTCTGGACAAGGATACAGAGTAGGTGAGCCCAAGCAAATGATGTTTTGTGTCCCCCTCACTCTTACATCTCTGAAGCTTCCCTTTTTTTCCTCTGCCATTCAGCTGTCACAACATCCCAGAGCCCTGGCATAGTCTCCTGTTCTGAATGCTAAACAGAGGCTAAACTTTCACAATAAAAGAAGGACACATTTCCAACCCAAGGATAAGGGTATTGAATTATAGAGCCCCTTTGGATAAAGTAGGACAAGAAACACCTCATATTCACGGGGTGTCAGAGAAGCAGAGAGCAGGCCCTAGAGATAAGGAAGGCAGACTGAGAGGAACCCAATACCCTGGCCAAGTCACCCAGATACACAGCATTTATCAACCTGTCTAGACATGGGGCTGGCACCTGCTGGTGGCCCACTCAGGGGAATACAAGTTTATTGAAAATAATCCTATACTTGCCAGTTAACCCATGAACAAACGAACCACTGGCAGAGCAACAATAACCCAACTCATTGAACAAATATGGACCAAGGGCTTACTGTGTGCCAGGCACTGGGGACACAGAGATGAGTAAGACAGCCCCCATTTTCTAGCAGCTTACTCTCAATTTGGGAAGAGAGACAGATACTTAGTAGAGTAAAACGATATCTACCATATCTACAACACTCACGGCATTTAAAAGTGTCGAAATACATCACCGCATTTAATCTTCCCAGCATCTCAGGGAGGAAGGTGCCATTATGTCTCCTGCTTCGCAGATGAGGAAATCATACCGCAGGGACATGAAGTGACTTATCCATGGTACCAACGCTAGTAAGTGGTAGAGCTAAGCTTCAGCCCAGGCAACATGACTCCAGAGTCCTTGCGTTTGACAGTTCACCTCCTCTACAGAGGTAGAAGCAGACGTGAAGCACTGTGGGCAGAGGAGAAGGGGGTCCAAGCTGCTGCAGCAAAGAGCAGAAAGGCTTCCCAGGGAAGGCAGCACAGGGGCTGGCCCTGAAGAATGAGAAGGAAAAGTCAGGACACTGGGGCTGAGGGGCCAGAGAGTCTGGGAGATACATGTTAGCCAGTTCAGCTTGAATTTCGGAGCAGAAGGGATTGGCTACCCGAGGTTAGATTGCAAAGGGCCTTGAATACAGCCGAGAATCAA
Organism: Herpailurus yagouaroundi; assembly: GCF_014898765.1. Classification (NCBI taxonomy): domain Eukaryota; kingdom Metazoa; phylum Chordata; class Mammalia; order Carnivora; family Felidae; genus Herpailurus; species Herpailurus yagouaroundi. The sequence continues at coordinate 23,176,371 of NW_024412415.1, read as the reverse complement.
TCTGTGGGTGATGGGGAGCCACTGAAGGTTTGAAAGCAGGGCAGTGATGTACTCAGGCAGCAGAGAGAACAGTCTGGATGGAAGGCAGAGACTCCAGAGCAAGTATTTTGGTGCCTACTGATATGGTATTGACACGAGATAAAGAGGAACTGTGCTAGGGTAGTCAGCAGTGGTGGAAAGGAAAGGAGGTAACAAATTCAAATGACAGAAATTTAACAGAACTTAGAGACGAACCAGAAGCTGGAGCATTTTTTTGAACTGTAGGTCACCCTAGTGAGTAGTCAACCAACCTGTACGGATGCTGAGGGAGAGGGAGTCAGTGGGGCTTCGCTGTACATTAAACAGAAGGCGTCATTCTGGCTTTTCCAAGTAGTTAAATGGGCTTGTGGTAGAAAAGTTGCAGGTGTAAAGGCGGAAATCTTACATATTTATTCTTTCAGGAAGACAGCCTACTGACTGTCTTTAAGAGGAAGTGAGCTCCACCCAATGTCAAAAAAAAAAAAAGATCATAACAGAAGGAATAAGTCAGATGAGAAATGTTAAAGGAATTAGGGACCTTCCTGAGCAGAAAGGTACAAAGAATATCCCGTTTTGTAACCATGTGCTTCCTTCCATGAGTAAGTTAGATTTACCCACTCAATTCCCAGTCAGAGAACCAAAAGGAAAAAGAAAAAAAAAAAAGAAAAAGAAAAGATTTGCCCCAAAGCTTCTGAATTGGTAACTTGTCAGTGAATCCCATTTGGACCGATTAAAATATGTGTAATACCTGTACTTGAATCTACACCAAAAATGAAATAGCTAACTTACAGTGGAAAATATTTGTGTGCTTTTTAAAAAATAAAAGCGCCCTGAGATGTTTCTGTAGGTATACTCATGTAGAACATCTGATACATCTACTTATGCTATGACTACCTTCTTCTCCCAGAAACAGACTCTGAGCCAAAGATCCATGTGCTTACTGAGGAGCTGCCCCCAGAGGAAACCAGGAAGGGAGTGGAGACACAGGAAGAGGAAGAAGGAAGCAAGGGCACCATTTTAGGGGAAGCTCCAGATCCAGCCTGATCCCATGGACAGCTCTGGGGTATAAACTGCACCTCCGAGTCAGTCCTGCCTTAAGATAAAAGGGTGTTTGTACTTCTACACTAGCCAGTCATTCTGTGGTACGGGGGTAGAGGGTAGGAGAGGTGTATCACTCCAAGCTCCGTGGTAGTCTGGAAGGGCAGGAACCTCCATGTCTATAGGAAATCCTCTGTACCTAATAGGTACAAACTATTAGCATCGGAACACATACTTTAAAAAGCTGGGAAAGAGACACAGAGCTGGTAAGAGGGCCAAGAAGATTTAGGTGGGCACCAACTGTGTCCACTACATCATGTATTATATCTATATAAAACCTGGATATACGTACAGATACCAAGGGTATATAATATGTCACTGCTCAGAATAAAGATCTCTCGTGCAACAACAACCATAAACCACTGTGTGGCCTGGGGAGTCCAGTTTAAAAGAAAAAAAAATCCCAGTGTGAAAACAGATGCTCTGAAAGATTCAGAGGAACGCTCAATCTACTGAGGGAAGAGGCAGGATCCAAAAGATCAAGAGGCTGGAGAATCTGACAAGAAGGAATGCGATAGGAATAAATCTATGGTTCAAAGTCAACAATGGCCCCAGTAGCAGACACAGGAAACCCAGCTCAGCAGAATCAGGTGCCAAAGATACCTGTGTAACTCAGCTTGGCCAGTAACTCCACAGAAGCCAATCCTCCCATGACCCAGAACACCCCATCTAATTTCACGTTGCATTCAGAGTAAGGCAAGGTCTGGACCAGAGAGGCAAGGGGCCCTTCTCTGTGGCACTGGCCCCACCATGCCTACAGTGTGGCCTTTGATTCTGGTGCCACAACTAAAAGAACACGGACCGCCCACATGATTCCTGAATAACCTAACACAGATGGTCTGTGAACTTGGCACCAAATAATGGGGGATGCAGGTGACACAACTGGGAATATTGTCTCTAGAGAAGGAAAGACATGGAGACATGTTAGGTGACTCTAAGTCTGTCCTTGTGACAAGAACAGTTATACGTGTTCTGTGTGACTCAAAGTATAGAAGGAGGCCCAGTAGGTAACAGTTACAGGGAGATGGGGTTCAAGAGCCAGAGCGAGTGGAGGAGAGGGGATAGAGGGCAGAACTTGGGGTGGGGGGAAGTAACGAGCAGGTCCCACTCCAGAAGTAGGCAGGGCATTCCCTATCACTCCATCATCAGTCCCCAAGCCTGCTGTGCACTGAAGCCACTTGGGAACTTTCTAGTAATACGTTTCTGGGATGACGACCAGAAATGCATATTCTAATAAGCTTCCTAAACTTTCCCTCATGCTATCACCCAGCATTTGTGCTCGGACCAGTGTCTGGAACCACGGGTGAAGACATCTCATCAAGGATGACTAGAGGGAGCCCAGATATCAGGTGGGGAAGGAGGCATAGAGAAGATGAATGTATTCCCTTGAAATCCTGGACATCTGTGGCCCTGGGACTGTGGGATTCTAGGTTTCACAGCAGAGAAGTCAGTGTGAAGAACACTGTGCAATAGAGAGCAGGGGCTTGGAGCCAAACAAACCTGAATTTACACTCAGGCTCTGCTATGTATCAGCTGAGGGGTCCTGGGCAAGTCATTCCTACTTTCCAAACCTCACTCTTCTCCCCTGTGAAATGGGAGGTCACCCTACCACCTCGGAGAGTTGTTGTGGGGCTTGAATGAGAGTATAGAATATAAACGAAGAGTCTATAGCACGTGAGGTCCCTTCTAAAGAAAAGCATGAATCGCCTGGTCATGAAAGAGAATGGAACACTCCTCAGCTTTGGAACAAATTCTTCAAAGCAAATATATGGGATGATCCGTACCAATGCTGATGTAAGACATTCAGAAAAGAATAAAAGGCATTCTTTCCCTAAATGTGGTTTGCTCAATTAAGAAAGATTAATATAGAGGGGCACCTGGGTGGCTCAGTCAGTTGAACGGTGACTTCAGCTCAGGTCATGATCTTGCAGTCAGTGAGTTTGAGCCCCACGTAGGTAGGGCTCTGTGCTGACAGCTCAGGGCCTGGAACCTGCTTTGGATTCTGTGTCTCCCTCTCTCTCTCTCTCTGCCTCTTCCTCTCTCTCTCTCTCTCATTCTCTCTCTCTCCCAAAAATAAAGAAAAACATTTGAAAAAAAAGAAAGATTCATATAGAGAACTTATCTACCCTTAGCAGGTATGAAAGAGGATCATATAACTTCAAAACAAAACAGCATTCATTAGCTTTTAATGAAGACCAACAATACTCATTAACATGTTTTCTGCCTCTATACTTCCAGTGAATTTATGCGAGCAGGCTTCCCCTATAAGTGCTGAGGCAAGTATAACGTTTACTATAAGACTTGACATGGGGGGGCGCCTGGGTGGCTCAGTCATTTAAGCATCTGACTTCGGCGCAGGTCATGATCTCGCGGTTTGCGAGTTCGAGCCCTGGGTCGGGCTCTCTGCTGACAGCTCAGAGCCTGGATCCTGCTTCGGATTCTGTGTCTCCCTCTCTCTCTGCCCCTCCCCTGCTTATGCTCTTTCTCTGTCTCAAGAATAAATAAAACATTAAAAAAAATAAAAATAAAAAGACTTGACATGGGGATATGAACAATTCTCTAAATACAGTTTATTCTGCTCCAAGTACTCACCTGGTGCCATCCCGTCTGCAGGGGTCTTTCTAATATGCCAGTAGTCGGGGCCTTTGTATGTGGTTGTTGTGAGGGTTGTTCACAGCAGCAGGGCTTCAGGCTGTGCGAGCTAATGTTCCCCTTGGTAAGCTGTTCCCCCCGGCATAGGGTCGTGTCTATTGGAGGAAATGATGCCATTTCTTAATTTTTTTTAAATTTTATTTTAGAGAGGTGGGCGGTGGGGTGGGGGAGTGGCAGAGGGAGAGACAGAGACAGAGAATCTTAAGCAGGGGCCATGCTCAGCACGAGGCAGATGCGGGGCTTGATCCAAATGACGGTGGATCATGACCTAAGCTGAAATCAAGAGTTGAACACTCCACCTGCTGAGCCACCCAGGTACCTGAAAGGATGCCATTTCTAATCCACACACAGCCATATGGGCTAGGTGGTCCTGCCTGGAATGGGAGAAATGGGCATCAGTTATTTTTGTGAAAGATCCCCTCCCTACCAAGAAACCATTCCTGCCATAGCCTTCTGCAGTTCAGCTGATAGAGATGCATTCTTCCAGTAGCTCAAGCCAGAATCCATGGAGTCCTCCTTGATTTCTCCCTTTAATCTCACACCTTACCTTTTATCTCTTTACCTTTACCTTCAAAATATGTCCAATGTCTAAACTCTTTCACATCACCATCACCTCTCCCATGGATTCTTGAAATATAGCCTCCTAGCTGGCCTTTCTGCTTCTGCCCCTGCCCTCCCATAGTCCATGCACAACACAAAGGCCACTGTGATCCTTGTAAACCCACAATCCTGTGGGCAGGCCCTTCCAGTGGCTTCACAGCTCCTCCTACAAAAGCCCAAGTCTCGTGCATTTGGTTTGTGTCTGTCTCTCCTAAGATCCAAGGTCTACGAAGGCACGGGCTTTAGTCTGTTTTCTTTGTTCCGCTAACCCAGAGTCGGCACCAGTGTGCCTAGCACTGAGCAGGCATCCAGTAGAGCATTCTTGAATAAGTGAGTGGTCTTCACCATGGTCCCCAGGGCGACACATACGCAATCCGTGCAAGGTCCCTGCACCTCTGGATGGGAGTGGTGTTGGTCTCCATTGCTCACAGGATCTGCAGAAACATCTACCTCTGGTCCACACCTCCCTCTGATATGGCTATTTCAGCCTCCTGCCCTGCAACAGGTCAGCTCATGCCCTCCCCTTCAGGAACAAATGTCACCCATCTCTCAATAAGGCAGAGCTTTAACGAACAGAAGGAACTCCTGATTTTAACCTACACAAAATTCCCTACAGCAGGGGAATAGAAAGGCTGGGGAAAGACAGGGGAATAAGGAAAGGTATCTACAGCAGGAAAAGCAAGGGACAAATTAGTCACTCCATCAGTTGTGCTGGGACCCACTTTAACACATGACGGTGCTCATCCCCATCCCGCCATCATCCCCTCAGTTGCGAGTGAGCCTTTGATGTCAGAGACTCATTCATCAGCAGACACCTGTGTGTCTCGCAGATGCAAACAGTGATCAGTCCAGGTGCCGATCCTCCAAGCCCCGCTTAACTGTGGTGACAGGGCAGAGGTAGGGGGAGGGCCTGGGGGGCTGCTGCTTCTTCTGTTTCCTGGACACATTGCCTCTCTCTCTGCCTCCCACACAAACATGTCAGCTCCCTCTCAGCCAGGGTCGTGTCCCATGACCCTCCTTGACAGCCACTCAGCTCCCCATGCGCCTTTCAGAGCTAGGGCTGCGGGAGGTGGGGGGCAGGGGGGGTCAGGGTCACTTGAGCCCACTTGAGGCGGATGGGTTGGGGACAGGACAGGGTCTGCTCACAGGGGCAGCAAGGGAACTTCAAGTCTGCGTCCATCTGCAGGGGGCAGATGAGATTGAGTTTAGCTGAAGGACAAGGAACAACTTGCAATCATAGCCCCAGACCATCCATCAGAAGCAGGGAGTTGAAGGCTAAACAGCTGTACGTTCCACCAGGTAGGCTGAGACCAGCAATGAGGAATCCCCGGAGAGGTCAGGGAGGGAGGCCACCAGGGAGCTTCAGGGCTGCAGCCATGGAACCAGGCTCAGGATAGATGACCAATATGTCCTGGTTTGCCTGGGATCTTCTCGTCTCAGGCACTAGAAGTCTCTGGTCCCAGGAAACCCCATCAGTCCCAGGCAAACCAGGACCAGAAGCAGGGAGCAAACCCCAAGAGCAAGGCCAAACCATGGTGTGTGGGAGGGACACAGGGAAGACACAGAACAGTGACTCCAACAGAGTGACCCAGGCATAAAGCCCAGGTGTAGGAACCAGGACAGATGACAGAAATTTGGCTCAGAAAGATGTGAGGTAAAGTGCCATCAAGGAGGTTAAAAGGTATTCCATTAAAAAGAAAAAAATTTTCCATAGTCAAAAAAATTTAAAGAATCGAAGTTAAAAGTAGGCATATTTAAAATACAACTTATTGGGGCGCCTGGGTGGCGCAGTCGGTTAAGCGTCCGACTTCAGCCAGGTCACGATCTCGCGGTCTGTGAGTTCGAGCCCCGCATCAGGCTCTGGGCTGATGGCTCAGAGCCTGGAGCCTGTTTCCGATTCTGTGTCTCCCTCTCTCTCTGCCCCTCCCCCGTTCATGCTCTGTCTCTCTCTGTCCCAAAAATAAATAAAAACGTTGAAAGAAAAAAAAATTAAAAAAAATAAAATACAACTTATTGTCTTAAAGTAGATGGAACATCTTCCAAAGATATGTAACTATGCAGTGTTTCCCCTCCTCACCCTTAATAACTCATAGGTTGAGCTCATAGGAAGCTAGCAAGACACAAGCAGCTGGAGAGACACTTTTCTAAGGCAGCTTTCCAGAAATATGCCTAATCTGGGAAGAGAAGTTCACACGGAATCTGATTATGTAGGTTAATAATTGTCAAGCTCAGAGAGATGGAAAGACCAAGCCTCAGTTCTAGATGGCATAGCCAATATTGAGCTCTGCTGTTTCCCACGGTGGTGAGTCTAGACTCATCCATTTATCAGAGGTTAATGTGCTGCAGCTGAGTACAATTATTGGTCATAACAAGTGCCCCAGCTAGAGGCCGGCTTCCGGATGACCCTTTCCCCAGAGAAGAGAGGGTTCCCACTAACCCAGGAGTGCAGTGAAGAGAAGCCACTCATCCCATAGCCAGATCTGGCATTAAACACTGAACAGGTGTGCAACGAGGTAGAGGCCCCCCAGTTGTGATTTCTATGGCTTCCACATTTAACTTGACCATGATTGGAGGACAAAAAGCTGGGTTTGATCTGATAGGGAGGAGAAGTGCAGAGGGTTCTGGAACAATGCTTGAGTGCCTGGCACCAAAAAATCAGTCCTTTTTTTAAAAATTTTTTTAATGTTTATTTATTTTTGAGAAAGAGAGAGAGAGAGAGAGAGAGAGAGAGAGAATGGGAGTGGGGGAGAGGCAGAGAGAGGAGACACAGAATCGGAAGCAGGCTCCAGGTTCTGAGCTGTCAGCACAGAGCCTGCCACGGGGCTCGGACTCACTAACCGTGAGATCATGACCTGAGCCCAAGTCAGACACTTAACCCGCTGAGCCACCCAGGCAACCCCCCGGTTCTTATTAGGTATGACATATAGACTTTCCTAAGGACTGGTGGAAAGACTAACGACGATGGCTTCCGGTGATGGCTCTGACGCTACCTGTCTTGACCTGAAGCCATGTCCCCTCTGTGGGGCTTCACATCTACACGCAGTAACTGAGGGCCCTCAGGCTGGACGTGCTCTGGGCTGCTTTGTAGCTATGACAGCCAAAAGCCTTGATAAACCAAATCATCCCCAAACACTTCCTTGTTGTTATCTACTCAAGTTAGAAACTGCCATTTTCTCTAAATCACAAACAATCTACTCTTATAATAGCCCCAGGGGCACCTGGGTGGCTCAGTCCGTTAAGCATTCGACTCTGGATTTCAGCCCACTTCAAAATCTCTTGATTTGTGCTCTGCGCTGACAGTGCAGAGCCTGCTTGGGATTCATTCTCTCTCTCTCTCAACATAAATAAATAAACTTAAAAAAATAACAATGGGTCAGGCCTCTGTGGCACTGGGCAGTATTGCAAGCTAGGTTCTGGAGAAAACTAGATACAGGTCCTTCACTGCATTTTCAGTTCAAAATGCAGGAGGAGCTGCCTGAACAGTATTTTCGACACCGCCCCACATCCTGCAGTCTGGCAGGCTTGGACTATTTTGACTCTCTGGAACACACTATATACCTTTACCTCCATGCCTCCACAAGTCTTAGGTCCCCTGGGACACACACTCTGAGGTAGGCACGTGTGTAGGACAGGCTCAGGGGTGCCCCGAGGAGACATGTCTGTCCTGGAGTAGGGGAAGCAGGACTGGTAGAGGGAGAGGCTGCCCTGTGATACAGTCATACCACAGGCCTTGGCAGATCCCATGGGGCGCTCTGGAGCTAGGATGGCCCTTCAGAGCTGTACTCAACTGAGGCAAGGGGGCTGGGCCTTTGTACCCATCTATAGACCAGTCCCCTAGGGAGGAGACAAGGGCAATTTCAGTGAGCTGTGGACACCTGGGAGGACCCTGAAATGGAAGGAGGGAAGCAGAGGGGAAGGCCTGGGGGCAAGCGGAGCCTGGCTGGGAGAGCAGTGTCCTGCTTCAGATGTCATTAGTGTCTTAGCCCTTCATCATCTTTGCGGACGTTATTTCCACAAAGATCTCTGAAAACACTGTCCCAACAGTGTTTATTATCTCCGCCAAACCACATTCTCAGCGAATAAGAAGACAGACATATCATAAATGCCAGCCGTTTCCTCCCGCCCCAGTTTAGATTTCAGGACAATGCGTTTATTACTGTTGCATCATGTGGCCACCACATATAGGAAACAGCCTGATTAGAGGGGGCTGGGGGACCTGGCTCGCCTGCATCCTGTCTCCCACAGAGCCAGACCCAGCCGGATACTCCACTAGAAGCCCACTTCCGCCTTCTCTATCCCCTCCCTCGACAAAACCATCCAGGAGGAAAACGTTTTCCTGTCTTGGGTGGAGAGAGAACTTTGTCCTCTATATGAGGGTGAAAGGGGAAAGTACACCATGAGTGGACACTTTCAACTCTCCATTTTTCCTCGTATTGTATATTTCAACACAGCCTGCCCGAACATGGCTTTGTTCAACGTGTTTATATTCAGATTCTGTGTATTTTATGTTACCGTCACTTTATTTCATTCTGCCAAAAACCCTACAGGGTACAAACAAATCTGACCTTGCCATGAGCTAAAACTCCTTAAAGCATCACTATCTGTTATAAATACTTGAATAAAAGAAATCCTCCAAAGTTCAGCTGGCCTGCCATTTCATTCTAAATGGACAGTTTGAGATGAGGATCAGGATAGAGACCACCTTCAGTCAACTAAAAACCAAAATAAATAAATAAAACCAAATAAATAAAAACCAAAATAAATTGCATTGCTTGGCAGAATGAAATATTTTCATTTGCTTATTTAGCCATCTAGTCATTTACTAACTGGATGGTAAATGTATCACATACATTGTATGGTATTGTATGTATTAAGTCCTTTAATTGTCTTAGGGCTGTAGGAAATGCAAGGATGTGTAGGAATCATCCCTTGTCCTGGAGAAGCTTACGGTAGAGAAGTGGGCTGTAGAGAACAGGGGCTGGGATGCATGAAAGAATTATTCATTTGAGCCTAGGATGGTGGCAAGATCCGTAAGGCAGGGAGAATGGCGGGGAGGGTGGCTGTACATGGCACCTGTGTTGCCCTGAATTTTGCCACTACGCTTTGTCCCAAAGGCACTGTGGAACCATTGAAACATTTTAAGCAGAGGAGTCCCACGGTGCCATATTGCCACCAGACTGTAAGTGGCACGCCGAGACTACAAACAAATGAGATTGAAGGCAAAAGAGTGTGGCTTATAGAATCATGTATCCCTAGCTCTCAGCACATCCACACAATAGAGGCTCAATACATGTTTGTTGAAGAATGAATGAGTGCATGGAGGTGTTTCAGAATGGCGGAAGAGATGGGACTTCTGGAGATGACAGGAAGTGGGGCCTCATGAAGTTTAGGAAATGTTTGGAATACCCATAATGGGAATCCAGGAGTTAATAAGCAAATGATGGATAAAATGATTGCCAGGCGGCTCAACAGCATTAGTCATCAGGGAACTGCGCATCCAAACCATAACGGGGTGCCACTTCAAATACGCTGGAATGGCTATAACCAAAATGATGAATAATAACAAGTGTTGGCAAAGATACGGAGAAACTGGGAACCTCCTGGTGTGCTGGTGGGAATGTAAAATGGCTCAACGGCTTTGGAAAACAGCTCGGCAGTTTCTCAAAAAGGTTAAACATAGACTTTAACATAGGAGCCAGCATTTCCACTTATGATATATACCCAATAGAAATGAAAACCTCTGGCCACTCACAGATCTACATACGAATGCTCACAGCAGCACCATTCATAATAGCTAAGAAGTAGAAACCACCCAAATGTCCATGAACTGATAAACGAATAAACAAAATGTGTTATATTCATACTGTGACATTGTGACTTATAATAACAAGTATATATTTGGTCATCAACCTTATTTCTGGCAAGAAGCCCCTAAAACCCTTGGAATTTCCTAAGTGATGAAAGTCAAAATGGTGTCTTTTGTGATGGTAATAAGGTGACTTGGGGACCTTACCTAAGGCTGAGGCTGTTATGCCCAGAATTCGTGATCCCCAAAGACCACCAGGGAGCCGAGTCCAATGCAAAAGCAAAAGAGCCTTTATTCGAGCTAGCTCGAGCTCAATCCCCTACCTGCACTGACGCAGCGGTGAGATACCGGGGAGAGAGCGAGTTTCAAAAGGACAAAGGTTTTATTGGGGCCTAGGGGCAGTTAGTGAGGTAATGGCTGTGGCCTCAGCCGATTGGCTGGGGAAGGGTCCGAGTCCTGTTAGGCAGGTGAGGGGGGTGGGTACTCAAGGGGAGGAGGCGTGGTCAAGGTGAAGGACACAGAACAAGATTGAGTTGGCCAGCGTAGGCCCGCCCTTTCAAGGCCTGATTGCCAGGGGAACCAACCTGAGGATTCAAGGGCTGGAACTTTCGGTCCCAACCCCTGACCTCCAGGAAGGGGAGAGGAGCTGGAAGTTGAAACAATTGCCAGAGACCAGTGATTTAATCAATCATGGCTGTGTAATGAAACCTCCCATAAAAACCCAAAAGGGTTTGGAGAGCTTCCGGGCTGGTGAACACATGGAGATTTGGGGAGGGCACCATGCCTGGAAAGGATTTGGAAGCTCTGTCCCTTTTCCCTATTCCTCGCCCTGTCCTTTTATGGTAAACTAGTAATCAAGAGGTGCTTTGGTGGCTCAGTCGGCTGAGAGTCGGACTTCAGCTCAGGTCACGATCGCCTGCTTCGTGAATTCGAGCCTCATATCAGGCTCTCTGCCGGCAGCTTGGAGCCTGCTTAGGATCCTCTGTCCCCTTCTCTCTACCTGCCCCTCCCCCCTTATGCTTGCTCTTCTCTCTCTCTCAAAAATAAATAAACATAAAATATATATATTTTAGGGGCGCCTGGCTGGCTCAGTCGGTCGAGCGTCCAACTTCGGCTCAGGTCATGATCTCACAGTTGGTGAGTTCGAGCCCTGCGTCGGGCTCTGTGCTGACAGCTCAGGGCCTGGAGCCTGTTTTGGATTCTGTCTCCCTATCTCTCTGCTCCTCCCCTGCTCACACTCTCTTTCTCAAAAATAAATAAAGATTAAAAAAATTTTAAATAAATGTGTATATACACATAAAATAAACTGGTTATTAAGGAAAATGTTTCTCTGAGTTATGTGAGTCACTTTAGCAAATTAATCGAAACCTAGGAGGGGGTTGTTGGAACCTCCAATCTGTTGCCAGTCGGTCAGAAACACGGGTCACTTGCAAATGACGTCTAGAGGAGGTGCAGACAGTCTTATAGGACTAACGCCTAGGGCGCAGGGGTGCAAGAGCATCTCGCTCCGGGGTCCCCCGAACAGACCAGATTGTACCACTGGCTGCTGACAAGATCCAAAGGCAAAGAGACGAGCAGGGGGTGGGAACAAGAATTTATTTCAGAGAGGCCAACACCGGAAGATAGCGGACTATCTTCTCAAAGACAGTTTCTAAAGTGCTGAAAACACTTCCAGGTTTATGTGAGGAGAATGTGGGACAGAGGTCGGTGGGTACAGGAAGGTAGGCAGTACAGGTCAGGCGGATCACTGTCTCGAAATCACAGGCTACCTGAGGGCAGTCATTATTGCTGGAGGGGGTACTTTTGTTTTCCCTCCAGGATGCTTTGCCCCCTGGTCTTTGGCCTAAGTTAAGAGATAAGCTGGAAAGACTGAGGTTAAAATACAGTAGCTGAAGTCCTCTTTCAGACTGAACCTGTGGAATCTGATGTTATCTCCAGATAAACAGTGGAGAAATCAGAAGGGATTTCAGTTGTAGGACACCCAACTAGTGTCGGAGCATTGCTTGTTGGAGTGGAGGAAACTCTCCCCCCTATGTCAGAACTGAGTCCAGAACCCAAGAAACATACAACGAAGTATTATTTGGCCATAAAAAGGAATGAAGTGTTAATACATGCTACGACATGGGTGAACCATGAAAATATTTTCCTAAATGAATAAAACAGTCACAAAAGACCACATATTTCATGGTCCCATTTACGTGAAATGTCCAGAGCAGGTAGATCTAAAGAGGAGAACAGTAGGTTAGTGGTGGTCTTGGGCTGCAGGTGCTTGGGGGGAAATGGAGATTGACTGCAAAAGGTATGGGCTTTGTTTTGAGAGTCATGAAAATGTCCCAAAATTGATTGTGTTTATTGGTTGTACAACTCAGAATATACTAAACCCACTGAGTTGTACGCATTTTTTTTTAAGTTTATCCTTTTTTTTTTTTTTTTTTTTTTTTTTTTGAGAGACAGCGAGCAAGGCAGAGGGAGAGAGAAAATTCCAAGCAGGCTCCCCACTGTCAGTGTAGAGCCCAACGCGGGGCTCAGACTCATGAACTGTGAGATCATGACCTGAGCTGAAATCAAGAGTTGGCTGCTTAACCAACTGAGTCACTTAGGCGCCCTGAGTCGTACATTTTAACTGAGTGAATTGTATGGTATGTGAAATACATTTCGATATAACTGTGACAAAAACAAAACAAAACAAAACCCAGCACAATGACACACATATTTGTGGATAGAATGTTTACATACACACATTCACACACACATACCCACTGATGGTCAGGCCATGGGGAGGTCCAATGTGGGAGTATAGTGACGCCACAGCCAATGCAAGCAGTTTGATTCTCTAGCTTTCTCTGAGCAGCCACAACGGCTGAGGGAAGAAAGCAGGTGGAAAGACAGTCAATAACAACTACGGATAACTAATATTTGCTGAGAGCATCTATGATCCAGGCACTATAGAAAGCTTTACCCACATTATCTTATTATATGTACACACACACACACACACACACACACACACACACACACATAATTATTCATCATGTCCTTCCCTACGAGGTAGGTGTTCTCATAAACCTCAGTTTACAGATAAGGAAATTGAGTTCCAGATAGATGAAGTAACCTGCCTGCAGTCTCACAGGGAAGGTGTGGGGACACTGGCCAGGCAGCCTGCCCCTGAGCATCTGCCCTTAATTCTGATGGATGCTGCCTTCCTGAAGGGTGGGGGCTGGAGGCACAGATGAAGGTCAAGGAGAGTGGGTTGGCAGCACTCTAGGAAGGTCCAGGTGCCGGTGGTCTCAACGAGGGTGAAGAAATGGTTCTGTGAGTGTCGGGGTGTCATGTGGGGCTGCAACGTAAACTAAGGAGCTTGTGGCTACAACTCTTAGTTCTTGGAGAGGGGATAGTTTAAAGCTTGCTACATTCCAATGTGTGGAGTCAGTGAGGCTGAACAGACTGCATGGGGGTCGGTCGTGGGGCTTGGACAGTGATGACAGGTTGCTCATCATCCCACATAGCGAAATGATTGAAGTTTTCCAAATCTTGAAACTCTATGGTTTTTCGAGGGAGGTACATACCAAGGACATAACCCCTAGGGGAAAATTGAAGGAAACTCTGTCACTTACCAACCAAATGTGGAGACTAAACACGCAAGAACCAGGACCCTGAAGGATACTGTTACTTCTGCCAGTGGTTCCCAGACTTGCCAACACCAAGGGCATCTTTCAGTGATATCCTCTCAGAATGGCACATTTGGCAAGATGTTGCCTATCCGATCACATCTTAATGAGTAATTTGTTTTCAACATTTTCATTAACCAGAGAGATTTACAGCTGCCAGTTAGAGCTTCTGACCAGCTGAGTCCGCCAACCTGCTGGCTGGGTTGCTGGAAGCTGCAGGCCAGGAACCACAGATGTCATCAGCCAAAGTGGCAATACACGTGAAACTGTAGAATTTTTTTTCTGTCATGCTATCCAGGAGAGTGGAATGGCCCGCAGTTACCCTGAGAACATCTTCAGGCTCCTAAGGGCACACAGGCCTATGTCAGGAACCCTGTCCTTGCCTCATCCCTATGGTTAGGGCTGGCTCATTACAGGCCGGGTGGAGGTTGGGGCAGCTGTGCACTGGGCCAGGGTTTGGGACGCTGGAGAACAAGGTACTGCTTAATTAATACCAAATTGAAGGCTAAAGCACTGAGATTACATAAATTGAGATTGACAAGTCTGTGTGATTTTGTGCTTTTCAATGATGGAAATACCTTAGGTCTAGAGTCTAAAATGGTGATGTCCAGTCAAAATATAAAACAAGCCAATTCTGTGATTTTTTTAAAACGTTTATTCATTTTTAAGAGACAGAGCATGAGTGGGGGAGGGGCAGAGAGAGAGGGAGACACAGAATCTGAACCAGGCTCCAGGCTCCGAGCTGTCAGCACAGAGCCCAACGCAGGAATCGAACCCACAAACCATGAGACCATGACCTGAGCTGAAGTCAGACACTTAACAGACTGAACCACCCAGGTGACCCAGTTTTGTGAGTTTTAATTTTTCTAAGAGCCGTATTTCAAAAAAGGGAAAGGAAACATAAAATTAATGTTACTACTGTATTTTAAGTCAATATATCTAAAATGTCATTTCAACATTACTATTAATGTTACTGTTTATAATAGTAAAATAGTAATGAGAGATTTGATATTTTACAGACACGAAGTGTTCCAAATCCAGTATATGTTGTACAATCACAGTACATTTCAACTTAGCCTAGCTACACTTCGAGTGCTCGGTAGTCCCATGGGGCCAGTGGCTACCCAGCTAATAAGAGGCGGTGTGGAATTGGGACGCCTTCCTCAGGCCCTAGCAGTGCCACCCCTGCTGCTGCTCAAGCCATGTTTATTCCGACCCAAGGAAATGCCTTCTCTGAAGATACCCTTAACAACTGCCCAGGACATCTACTTGCCCGGGGCGTGGCTGCCTAATGATGCAGCCAGGCATCTGCAGGGACATACCAGCCCCCAGAGGTCCCTTACAACACGTTTTCCTGGTCACTTAGGGTAATCCCGTGGCCTTTCAGATGCTTGCAGCCAAGGAGCCTAACAGCCTACCTTCACGCGGAGGCCCCAGAACACGTTCATTTAAGGCGAGAGCCACAGCCTCCAGGGACTCAGCCCACGTTCTGGCTCCTCTTCTAGATGGCCGTGAGGTCACTGCAGGTTCTCCCCACAGCCCCTCAGCATCTCTGGGCATTTTTTTCAGCTCAAATTCCAAGCCCACTGCAGGAGAAGGGCAAGGAAGGAGCCTGAGCCCCCTCTGGCTGATCTGTGGGAAGCGCCAGACGCTGTGCCCTGCTATGTATCTCTTCTGCGCTGCCAATGAGGACTTGAGGCCTCGATGGGCCTGTGCCCTGTCCACCTCACACCTGGAGCCTTGTGTCTCCTCTAAGCCCCACGCTGCCCTCCAAGTCTCCCCCGGTCCCTGGCTGGTGTCCTATGTCCCTTGCTCTGCACACAGGGCAGAGCTTAGCTCCTGGCTTCCTTCCACCTTGTTCTAGTTGGGAAGCTGACTGCATGCCCAGCATCCTTACTTGGTTGTGAGCTCCTTGATGCTAAGAACAGCATTAGTCGCCTTTTATTTTCTCAGCTTTCTCCCCACCCACCTCCCTCCCTGTGCCCAGTTAGTAGGTGCTCAATACATGTTCACCAAGGGAAGGAAGGTCAGGACTGAGAAAGGGAAGGACAGTGGAGAAGAAGCATCTGTAAGACAGTCATTTCAAGTACCAGATAACATCTCATCACATTGAATTCTGGACCAGCCTTGGCTCTAGCAGGACCTGCCCAGCCAAGGGGACCCAGGCAGCTGTTGCTCCTGTCATCGGAACTACGGCTGCCATGGTGCAGGCAGAAGCAGCCCAGGAACCAGGAACGGCGTCTTTTCCTAGGAGGCCACTGGTATTTATTTGAGCAGTGAGGCCCATCCTTCAGACCCTGGATTTCCTAGGGGATCGTGCAATTCCAGTTTGTTCCTGCTCACACGTCTGCTGCAAAGCTCGTGTCTGTGAGCAGGACGGAAACAGTCTTAAAGAGGCATGTGGACAATCGAAATCAACACCTTTAGAGATTGAGGAAATGGATCTAACACCACACTAATGTTTTGTGAGGGCCTAGTTATTCCAGGTGGTCCGCTGGGCCCTGGGGCAACAGTGGTCAACAAAATAAACAGAGACCATTAGTTCGTGGAGTCTCAAGATTGTTGTGTGAATTGCACAAACCAGACTCAAAAGAAAATCAGAGTCTTAAGGCAAATATGTACTAAGCATTTAAGAGGCAAAACTGAGACAATGAGAGGTTTGGCTTCAGACAGAATTGGATTCAAATACTGACTCTGGACCTACGAGCTGTTGACTTTATTTAAAAGAAATCAAAGTTTCACAAATTTCTGATTTTAACGGTCCGAAAGGTTCTACGAGCTTTGCCTACGACTGAGCACTCTCCTGCTCCATCCTCTACTCCCTGAATCCCACTCTGTAGACACAACCACTTTGAACTCTTTCAGCGATTTCTTGGTATTTAGCTCTATATATTCAAACAACACATTTATGTTGCTAGACCTAGATTTTATTTAGATTTTAGATCGTATCAACCTTCCACATGGAAGCTGAGGTTTTGCTCTCTTAAATCTCCTTGCCCACCTCCCCTCCTCCATTCGGCGGAGAGAACTATGTCCTCATTTTGGCTGAATCGATACTCAGGGCTTACACCCTATTGCCATGTGATTATTAGGCCATGAAGTGCACTGTAGATTTTCTTTCTTATACAATTGTTCATTTTTCTTGGAGTTAACAGTTATCACTTTTTATTTACTTATTACTAACTCATCACTAACTTCCCTGCAAAAGTAGCAATCCCTCAGTACAACAAAACTCATTCTATCCTGTATCAGTGGCATCTTCTTTCTGGACAGTCCCCACCCCACGTCCTGGCAGAGCTCTCCAAACTCCTGCTCCGGCCTGGACTGGCTGCTCTCCATGCCGGCTCCTGAGAGCCACCCTGGGGCTTCCCTTTCCATCATCTTGGGGATTCTCAGAATGTATCTCCTGGGATGGATCACCTACTTTCTTTATCCTATGTCTTCCTCTCTCTTGGATAATTTCGGAGGAACACAACTAAGGATAAACAGGAGTCTAAGTTTTAAAGACTTTGCAATCAATCTCGATTGATGATTTGGGTGTGTACAAAATTCTGGTATAGAGAAATCATTCTCTCTCAGAATTTTGAAGTCTTGCTCCATGGTTTTCGACCATCTAGTGCTGCTTTTTTTTTCTTCTTTTTTTTAAGTTTGATGACATTCTGACTCCTGATAACCCCTTGCTCTCCACAGAAGAAGCTTTTAGGGTCTCCTCTTCACCCCCAGTGGTCTGAAAAGTCATGATTACTTTCTTTGTTGTGGTCTATTTTCATGTGTGGCGCTTGGTACTTTGTGGACCTTCTCCATCTATACATTCATGTCCTTCGGATATGGGGAAATTTGTTGAATTGTGTCTTTGATAATTTTCTTCCATGTTCTCTTATCCTCCCTCTATGGAACTCCTATTATTTGGATATTAGACCGCCTGGATAGATCCTATAATCTTATTATGTTTTCTCTCCTATTTTCCATCTCATTTATGTTATTGTTCTACTTTCTCATTTCCTTAACTTCATTTTCTAACTCTTTAATTTTTCCGCCCGCTCTCAAACTTTGAAGTTCCAAAGATTATTTCTGCTCTCTGTTCCCCATGACAACTTCCTGTGCTTGAGTATATATTCTCTGAGGGTCAATCACAAGACCTTGCTGTTGCTCTGGTGGTGGTTCCCTTCTGCCACCTAGACCGCCTGTTAATTCCCAAGTTCATCTTAAATCTTTTTTTGCTTTTGTCTCTTTGATATTAGTGATCTCTCTCAAATGCCTGATAACCCTTGGCCATCCACTCATTTAAAAAAATTTTTTTAATGTTTATTCATTTTTGAGAGAGAGAGTATGAGCAGGGGAGGGGCAGAGAGAGAGGGAGACAGAGAATCCAAAGCAGACTCCAGGCTCCAAGCTGTCAGCACAGAGACCGATGTGGGGCTTGAACTCATAAACTGTGAGATCATGACCTCAGCCGAAGTCAGATGCTCAACTGATTGAGCCACCCAGGCACCCCGGCCATACACTCATTTCTGAGAGTGGGGTACTGACTAGCAGATGGCAACCCTTTGTGTGGGGTCAGGATCCCTCCACTGTGGGATTCACCAGAGTAAATTTTGGGTCACTTTCACTGAGGAACCCCCAATCCTCGGCATTCAGTTCTATGCCCTGTGCCAGTTATCTTCCCCAGGAAGGAATCTTCCAGGCTCCCATGTGGAAGATACCAACCAGTGATCCTGGAGCTGGGTAGGGGAGTGGCCAGTGGTCTCACTGGTCAGTGCATGGACCATCCCCAATGTAAGGAAAAAGCAGTGATAAGCAAGTAAGTTCCACCTGCTGCTTGACCAAAATTCTAACGATTTCATCTTGGGGAGTTACTTTGTGTCTCTGAGCCTCTTCTTCCTTCTCTCAAAAAGGCTGCCAATAATGCATACCTCACAGGGCTATTTTAGGAATAAAATAAGGTAACATTTAGGGGTGCCTGGGTGGCTCAGTTGGTTAAGCATCCCACTCTTGGTTTCGGCTCAAGTCATGGTCTCACGGTTCGTGAGTTCAAGCCCCACATCGGCCTCCATGCTGACAGTGTGGACCCTGCTTGAGATGCACTCTGTCTGTCCCTCCTCTGCTCATTATCTTTCTCAAAATAAATAAACTTAAAAAAAAATTTAATGATGTAACATTTATAAAGCACTATAATAGTGACTCTAAGGCATAGGATATATACTCAGTACATAATGGTTACTATTCTCAGTTACCAGATCCACTCTGAGAAAATGGCATGCAATGTAGCAAAAATGCTCAGCTTATGATCAAGTAGAACTTCCTAAACTCATAAAAATTAGACACTAGAAGTAATCATTTGCCAAAGATATCATCTTTCCACACCCATAAAATCTTTAGAATATGATGGACAGACAGGACATGATGGTTATTTTAGATACAGTCCTTTGTGGAAGCAGGAACTGGGTGAGATGGCCTCTGAAATGACAAGGAATCAATGCATTTCTGATGAGTAAATAACATAGGGAAATCAGACTTTGGTAATACAACAGCCCATTGGTCCTGGGAATTTTAAATGTTTCATTTCCAGGTGGTAACTTATTGGAATATTAGAACTATCTCTGAGTGATACAATTCCAGGACCAGAAACATGCAGGTGGGTTATTCCAGTAAGCGGTACAGGGTAGGACTGCAAATTGTATTTGCATTAGAACTAGAAAATAAATTTGAATTTAAACAAGGGACATCCAGCCCTTAGATTGACCACGAGGCCTTCTAACTAGGATTCTGGACTGCTCAGGCTTGAGAAACGCACATCTCCCTTAGGAGGTGGGTTTTAAAGGGGGTTTTTCTACAGCATCTGGTAGCTTTTTACCCAGGGTGAGTCGACATAATAAGAAGTTCACACCAAGAATACTTGGGAATACATAAATTTTGGTCAGAGAGAGAGAGACAGAGAGAGGGAGGGGAACATAGCTTCTCTGAGGAGTGATCATGCCTGAACATTTTCAGATAAAATCAACATACACATTGATGCTAATGTTGGGGGAAGACAGTTGTATGTAATTTATAGATGATGAAAAAACATTTGACAAGAGTCTTCTGCAAAGGCTGTCTTTTTAAAGAAGCCATGGTTGTGAGGAATGTTCTCTTAGGCATAGAGAACTGACTTATGGGCAAGAAGGAAGGAACACTCATGAACAAGAATTGCCCTTGGAGGAGAACTGGAAACCCCCAAGGCTTCTAGATCTTTGGCCTTAGACCACTTTTTTGCTTCTTTTAAACACTTTTAGTTATTACATCCTCAACATTTAGGAAAAGGAAAATAAAATAAGTAAAAAGAAAAATTCCTTGAAATCCTACCAATCTTAGCTTTTTCATAAGTGATCTTTGTATAAGAGGAAAGGTTTAGAAAATTCTTCTGGTTTGAACATGGTATTATGTTCCTACAACAATGCCAAGCTTATGGCCTGTGAACAGAAAGCAGTCCCCTAGGGCCGGATTAGAGAGGGCCTCAAAACCTAGTCTACTCTGTTATGGGTCTATACTCTCACCAATACAGATGCCTTCTCACCAGGAAAATATTCAAAGTTCCCTGATGAAAGGCCAACATCTCACTGGCCATTAACATATCTCAGCAGAAATTACTTTGCTTTAATAAGGCCAACAGCTTTAAAAGCAGAGCAGAAGGTCTGAAGGAAAGGGAAGTAATACAGCACTTTGTGAACTGCAAAGAACTATGCAAGAGTGTTATTACGGGTCCTAAGCATGCGATTCTAGGTAAAAGCGTGATCGAGCTGCTGCACCGAGGTCATTAGACTCATAGGCCACCAATGCCAACAAAAGTCAGGTATCAGTGGGAAAACTATGAGTCTCTAGGGACGACTATCTAAACAACATGTGCAAACATGAGACATGGAGACCCTGTATACCTGTCACCTTGTCTTGCAGAAAGATAAGAGGATCACAGCTGATTGAGATTGTCCTTGGCACTATGGAATTGTGAGCTGGGGAGCCATTGGGCCATTTGGCTTGTGAGCGCCTAGCTTTTAGAGACTGTCATGATAACTGCAGTGAAAAATGCATGAAACCCTCCTTCAACGCTGGTGTGATCATAAAATTATGCAGGCACTTTGGAAAACAGCTTGGCTGTTCCTCAAAATGTTAGGCACAGAGTTCCCTTATGACCCAGCAATTCCTTTCCTAGGTATACTGTATACCCAAGAAAATTGACAGCATATGTTCAAAAAAAACCTTGTACACTTATGTTCATAGCAGCATTATTGACAATAGCCAAACAATGGAAACAGCTCTAATGTCCTTCAACTGATGATTATACAAACAAAATGTGGTATATTCACACAATGGAATATTATCAGCCATAAAAAAAGAAGGAAATACCAATACTTGCTATATGGATGAACCCTTGAAAACACCGTGCTAAGCTGAAGTCAGACACAAAAGCTTACATACTGTATGATCCCATTTATGTAAAAATGTCCAGAATAGGCAAATCCATAAAGACAAGAAGCTCATTAGTGGTTGCCAGGGCCAGGAGGATGGGGGGGGGGGGGCAGGATGAAGGGGGGAAAGAGGAGTGACTGGTAATGGATATGGGGTTTCTTCTGGGGGTGAGAAAAATGTTCTGAAATTAGATAGTATTGATAGCTGTACAACTCTGTGAATGTACTAAAAAATCAAGGAATTGTACACTTTAAATTAAAAAAATTTTTTTAGAGAGAGACAGAGAGACAGAGCGGGAGTGGTGGAGGGGCAGAGAGAGAGGGAGACACAGAATCCGAAGCAGGCTCCAGCCTCTGAGTGGTCACCACAGAACCTGACATGGGGCTCGAACCCATGAACTGTGAGATCATGACCTGAGCCAAAGTCGACTGAGCCACCCAGGTGCTCCAAGGAATTGTACACTTTAAATGGGTGAATTGTATGGTATATAAATTATATCTCAATAAAATTGTTATTAAAATAAAATGCGTGAAAATCCCCAAACTGCTTACTTTTTCCTTTCTGATATCCAGAAAAATCTTAGCCCCCATCCAAATACACCAAATATACATCAACAAACAGCCTACAAGAAAGGGGGAGGGGGGTCGAGCAGAGGGGAGTAACCTGGGTGCGGAGCTATTCCACTGTGGAGCAGCCAGTGCATTTTTCTTTCATCACTGACAGGGGCTGTGTCTAGGCATTTTCATTATCAGTGAAAACACTGCATTGACAAAACAACATAATCAGAGGGGTGGGACTGGCCCCCCAGGTTACACCTCCGGCTTTGGTTGCCTGTTTCCGGAGGGAAGAAGGCCAGTTCCTACCCTGGCAGGTGTGTGGAGCAAGAAGATGAGCTAGGAAATATTGATGCTGATGGAAGAGACAGGTGGAAGTATACCTGGCCAGACACTGCTCTCACAGCACAGAATGCCGCTCAGTCACAGGAGGAAACAGAAGGTAGAAAACTCAGTCTGATGCCAGGAGCCTTTCAGATGGGTCTTTGCCTCAGCCTAAATGTCCATCAACTGATGAATGGATAAAGAAGATGTGGTTTATATATACAATGGAATACTACTTAGCAATGAGAAAGAATGAAATCATGCCATTTGCAGCAACGTGGATGGAACTGGAAGTATTATGCTGAGTGAAATAAGTCAGAGAAAAGACAGATAACATATGAATTCATTCATATGTGTATCTTGAGAAACTTAACAGAAGACCATGGCGGGGGGGGGGGCCCCAGGGAAGGGAAGGGGAAAAAGTAGTTACAGAAAGGGAGGGAGGCAAAACATAAGAGACTCTCAAAGGGGAAAATGGGTGATGGGCACTGAGGAGGGCACTTGTTGGGATAAGTACTGGGTGTTGTGTGTAAGCGATGTACCATGGGAATCTACCCCAAAAACCAAGAGCACACTTTATACACTGTATGTTAGCCAATCTGACAATAAATTATATTAAAAAAAAAAAAAAGATGGGTCTCTTCCTCAACTGATTTTACCTTCAGCTGACAATTTGACTTCCACATACACAGCTTCTAGCAAAACACCCAGCACATGTGGGAACCCAATGAAGATGTGTTTCATGAATTAAAAGCAACATCACTTATGATAGCAAACAAAAAAGAAACAACTTCAATGTCCTACAAAAGACTACTGCTTCATATACATTATAATGAGGCAAGTTATTTAATCTTTCTATGCCTCAATTTCTCTTTTTTAAAAAAATTTATTTATTTTGAGAGAGAGAGAGAAACAGAGAGAGACCGTGAGAAGGGCAGAGACAGGGAGAGAGAGAATCCAAGCAGGCTCTGTATTGTCAGCAAAGAGCTCGATGTGGGGCCCGAACTCAGGAACCGTGAGATCATAGCCTAAGCCGAAATCAAGATTTGGATGCTTAACCAACTGAGCCACCAGGTGCCCCTGAATTTTTCTTTTCGCTAAAATGGAGAGAATGGTGCCTATCTCATATGCTAATCATTTGGATTTAAATGAGCTTATGTATGTAACTTCCTAGCATACAATAAGAACAAAATAAGTGTTAACTATTATTGTTCCATGGAATACCGTGCAGCTCTTAAAACTGTGTTGAAGAAATACATTTTTTTTTATTTAAAAAAAGTTTTTTTTAATGTTTATTTATTTTTGAGACAGGGAGAGGCAGAGCATGAACGGGGGAGGGTCAGAGAGAGAGGGGGGACACAGAATCTGAAACAGGCTCCAGGCTCTGAGCTGTCAGCCCAGAGCCCGACGCGGGGCTTGAACTCACGGACCACGAGATCATGACCTGGCCAAAGTCGGACGCTTAACTGACTGAGCCACCCAGGCACCCCAAGAAATACATTTTAAACATGGGAAAATTCATGGTAATTTGAAAAGTAGGTTATGTGATAATGCAAATAGTATGATTCCAAATTTTATAAAATAAATATGCATAGAGAGAAAAAATTCTAGACAAATATACATGAAAATATCAATAGTTATTCCTAGAGAGTGAAACCTCCTCTCTCCTCTCCTTCTCCTCATTCACATTCATACTCATATAATTATTAATCTGTATTTATTAACAATGAATATAAATTATTTGAATAAGTGAAAAAATAAATATTCCACTTGAATACAAAAAAGCATTTGACACAATAATTCCAATTTTGAGATACTGTTTTAAGAAATAATTCCAAATACCAAAGAAAATATTGCCTATAAAAATTAGGTAAAGTATATTTTTTATACATTATAGAATAATATAGTGGTTTTTAAAGATGTTCAAGATGATCAAAACATTCAAAATGTTCAAAAATGTCCAAAAACATTAGAATAATGTTTTTGTTTTTGTTTTTGTTTTTTAGAGAGACAGAGTGTGAGCAGGGGAGGGGCAGAGGGTGACAGAGAGAGAGAGTGAAACAAAGAAAGAGTTTTAAGCAGGCTCCATGCTCAGCAAGGGGGCTCTATCCCACATCCTGGGATCATGACCTGAGCCAAAATCAAGAGTTAGACACTCAACCAACTGAGCCACACAGGTACCCCTAGAATAGAAAATATTCTTGATATTAAGTAAACTAGGATAAAAACATTGATCTCAAGCCTATAACAAAAGAGAACAAATATCACCAGCAGAATAAACTAAAAAGAATTAGAAAACAATATTATCAGGGAAAATGGTCATTAGCAGAAGGCATATTTGACTTTCTGTCCTTTGTTGATTAAAGTTAACTCCATTTTTCTTTTTTAAAAAAAATTTTTTTTTTCAACGTTTATTTATTTTTGGGACAGAGAGAGACAGAGCATGAACGGGGGAGGGGCAGAGAGAGAGGGAGACACAGAATCGGAAACAGGCTCCAGGTTCTGAGCCATCAGCCCAGAGCCCGACGCGGGGCTCGAACTCACGGACCGTGAGATCTTGACCTGGCTGAAGTCGGACGCTTAACCGACTGCGCCACCCAGGCGCCCCAAGTTAACTCCATTTTTCACCTTTGACCACACAGAGTGGATTCTTTCTCAATGATTCACAAATTAACTTAGAAACTTCTAGACTTATTAGAATGTCTATCCTTCCATAGGTGGACAGTATTCTATGATGTAGAACCCAAATCATCACATCTACTTGTTCTAGGAGGAGAAAGGCCCAGAGGAAATATGATTTCAATTTATAAAATCATAAAGTTTAGTTTAACAAACCCCTGACCACTTATCAAAATGTGTGACAAAAGTCATTTCAATTCCAACATTTATGAGACCCTCCTACAAAGAAAGATGAATACTGAGACACAGTCTTTGTCCTGGAGGAGCTCACCACATAATGGTGAAGGGAAGAAACAACTATAATCAACTAAGCACAGTCTGAGAAGGACTCCATTAGAACAGAGGGTCAAGGGAGCCCAGAGAAGGGAATGATTTGGATCTAAAGGGTCAGGGAAGGCTTCATACAGGAGGAGACTTTTGCACTAAGCATGGGTACAGTTTTGGCAACTGGTTGAATAGTCAGATCCCAAGCAGGGATGATGTCCCTCATTGAACAACTAACAGGCACTGTGTAACTGATCACTCTTAGAGTTCTGTGTTGGTTCGTGAACAGGTCAATGTCAACCAAATGACTTGGAGATGCTGACGGGGATAACACTTGCATGAAGGAGCAGACATTGCAGAGATCCAGGGGGGGATGTGGCAGGATGCCAACTCACTCAGGAGGGCACCTAATTGCAGCCTGTTTCTGGATCAGGACTGGTCTCTGCTGAGATATGGTGGGCAGTGTGCCATGAGTTCTGCTTGAAGGAGGACCCCATGGCCACAGCCTAACCTGCCCATTCTTGACCCCACATTTCCCATTCCAAGTTCTAGTTTACCTTACACTCAGACAAAAACCTTGTTGCAAGAGACCTTTAAAGTTATGAAATATACTCCTTCTCAAGGAGGGACTATTTGAGGAGAATTCTGAGAGCCAAGCAGATGGTGTTTGGGGTTGAGTTGGGAGTGGGGACATCCAGGGGAAAGAACAAGATCTAAGACACTAAGCACTCCCTTCTACAACGTGTCCTTGCATATTGGACAGCTTGATGTTGAGGTTAGTTTGCATGTCATTCGGTAGCAAATACCTGCAATGAAGGCTTACAGAAACAGCCTCCACAGATTCAGTCTGAGGACTCCTGGGTTTGGCCACTGTGGTGACTTGTGCCCTCTGCTGCCACCCAGTGGATATACGGAGAACGGCAGGTAGGAAATGTAATCCAGAGGTTCTCCACGTGCATCAAATTCTTGGCTGTTCTGGAAACTCTGGGAGTGAGGCCAGTAGTCTAAGTTTTAACAAGCCGTCCAGGCTGCTGTGATGCACACTCAAGTTCAAAAAGCACTGATTTGAAATAAGTAGTGATTTGCACCCTAGGATGTTTAAAATGGATAATCAGAGAATTCTCAGTCGGAAGAAGCTGATTCTCCTTATTGATAATCAAGGATCATACCTTTTATAAGAGCTAAGTGTTACCAGCCACTTAAAAAAAATATTCATCTCCTTCTCAAAAAGGACAAGAAGGCATAAAACTCAACACTCTGGTTTTTGTTGGTGTGTGTGTGTTTGTTTATCCAGAGTCTCTTGTGTATAAACATCCTCTGCTTCCCTGTTTCTGGGAGTGGTGTTAAAAATCTTCCAAAAATATGTTCCCAAACCTGTTTTCTAGCCTCACCTCCAATCATTCCTCCACTTCATTTATCCTAGACTCTAACTGGCTGATTCTCTGAATCCAAGGCAGTCATGAGTTCACCCTGTACTTTCTACCAAAGCGGCACCCGTATGAAAGACTAAAATTTCCTCCACAAAGCCTTCCCTAATTGCCCCAGCCAACAGTGGTCTTTCCCCCATGAACCACAACACATTTCACCTATGTATTAGTGCTTTGAACTCTGTCCCTTGTTTTGTTGTTGTTGTTGTTGTTGTTTTTTAATTTCTTACTGATCATTTCTTATTTCTTTGATTCCAGGGACTGACTCCTACTTATTTCGATGTAGGCCAGGGCAGAGTAGATGCACGGCAAATGCCCTTTGAAAGGTACAAATGAGTAACTTTGGTCTCATGAAATAGCAGCTCACAACAAATGTTAGAATTAAAATCGGTGCAATGCAAATATTGCAACATAGCAGTAACCTAGGAGCCCCAGATGATCTGGGGTAGGCTGGGAAGACAAACCTTGGTATTGTCCAAAGTCCTGTTTGGGACTCCACCACTGATGGGTTACAGGGCTCACTCATCTGCTATCATGGCCAGAAGGGAGCACAGCTCTCCCCTGCTGGCTACTGCAGCTGTTGGGCAAGGACTCACCCTGTGAAGCCTTCCATCCCATCAGTCTCTTAGCCCCTTAAAGAGCCCAAACTAGAACACAGAGGCCTTTAGAAAACTTCACACCTGCAGCCACCATTAATATCTGGTTGGGAATGCCACTTCCCACAGACCCTGAGCCTTTGGTCCCAATCTTCTGTTGCCATCTCAGGAAAATGGGGTTGACCCTGTATTTTCTCTCCTTCCAGGCTACTTGCCTCAATGATCCCCATCCTCACTGCCTTTCCTAGTAGGTGTCCCTATATTTAAGATTTTGACCATGTGGATCTGCTAGAGGAGAGAGACCCACTGGGTCTGACACTAGAACTGGGCAAAGGGTGTCCTTGAAAAAGAACCTGAAAGAAAGCCAGTGGGAAGTCAGAGAGTAAGGAATCTAGGACCTCCCCAAGAAAATGTGTGAGAAGCAGAAAATAGTCACCAAAAGAGGAACCAAGAGATGTGACACCTGAATGGGTTGGTGGGAAAGGACAGTCCACCAAGTTATCTGGGCCTGGATCCCTTTGCAAGGCCTAGCCCTCTTCAGACAGACCTTGGCCTCTTGTGGTGAAGCCTCTCATGTGTTTGGCACAAAAGTTACTGGAAAAAAGAAAAAAAACTGTTATGACCAGCTTTCCTTCAGTATCACCTCACTGGGTCATGAGCTCCAGTCCTGAATGTAACCCTGCTAGAAAGCAGTTCAGAGTCAGGTGTCCTTTGTCGTGGGGAAGGTGGGGAGGAGGTACCCTGGGGGACGGGGCAGTTCCAGGGTCCACACTCTCCTCACCATCTTTCAAATTCTTTAAAACTGCTTTTATTTACTTTTCTATGAATGTGTCCAGTGGGACACTTATAAATTCTGGGGCCTGGATGAAAATCAGGAAGTTGGCTTGGAAGAAATCGAAGAAACCAGAAAGAGTGGTTGCTTCTGGGTGGAGATTGCAGAAACTAGAGTCAGGGATGGAGGAATTTTTTTTTTTTTTTTTTTTTTTTTTTTACTGTTTGTTACACTATTTGCATTTTATGTTCTATGGTACTTAAAAAACACACCAACCTTAATAGATAAAAATTTAAAGAACACCTTGTGAAATAAGCCCCACTGACAATACAATAGGAGATGAACCTGATCAAAGAGGTTGTCCTATTACTCAGAAGAGAGGTAAGTTAGCAAAGCTGAGGGATAGAGGAGGTGGAGTAACCAGCACATTTGTACATCACTGGTATCTATGCAAGTTGGTAAACCCTTCCGAAAAGCAATCTGGCAACACTTAGAGAGACTCAAAAATTTGTTTTTCACTTGACACCCCCGGAATTTCACTTCTGACAATCTACCAAAGCAAGTAATTTGAAATACGGGAAAAAAAACCCTACAGATACAAAACTATTTACTGTAGGAAGGCAAAACTGCAGATCCTAGATACCCAATAATATGGGGATGGTAATTAACAGGTGGTATTCACTCAATGGCTTGTTACGCAGCATTTTTAAAAGTGATAAAGAGGGGTGCCTGGGTGGCTCAGTTGGTTAAGCGTACGACTTCAGCTTGGGTCATGATCTCGCAGTCTGTGAGTTCAAGCCCCGCGTCGGGCTCCGTGCTGACAGCTCAGAGTCTGGAGCCTGCTTCGGATTCTGTGTCTCCCTCTGTTTCTGCCCCTCCCCTGCTCATGCTCTGTCTCTCTCACTCTCAAAAATGAATGTTAAAAAAAAAAAAATGATAAAGATTATCTAATATTGGGAAACATGCCTTTTCTAATGTTAGGTGACAACAAAGCATATATAAAATCTCATAAACACCATGGTTGGAGTTATGTTTAAAGAAACTGCACAAGGAAAAAAGACCGGAAAGAAATGTGCTAAAAATGCTCATGATGGCTGCATCAGGCTGGTGGAGTTATTTTCCAATTTTTGGTAATACAGTTGTCCAATTTTATATGGAAAAACAAATGAAGAAAGAAATGAGGTCTTTCAGTCCCTCTCCCTGACAACCAGGAGCACACAGGAGGCCTCCTGGTAAGTTGAGGGGTGATCCTATTTGCAGAAACTTCAGGCCAGAAAATGTCTGCTGAAGGAAGAACACACACTACAATGATGCTTCTACTGCCATACTGTTTGAAGAGCTCTTCCTGGGATGGAAGGATTCCAGCTATGATGTCACAGTTAAAAGGGAAATTTACCAAATGAAGCTCACATTGGGACCATCAAGGTTCCAGACAGAACACAGCAAAAGAAACATGGCGGCCAGCTCCCAGCTGGCCCTGAATGATGTGCACAGTGCCCTCCTCACCATCAAGACAGCAGCCAAAGAACAACAGTAATTCCAGGCCTAGGCTGGGTGTTTCCAGGAATGACAGAGGATGCCCACCCATGGTTCTCCTGGGGAGATACACAGTGAGACCCAGATCTTTGTGAGCCTGGAACTGGACACAGGGGCACCACAGACAAGCCAAAAATGCCACTTCCCAAACAGGCAAATCACTGGGTGTTCCTTCAATATTCTTTAATATTTGTTCACCACATTTGAGGGACAAGGGTTAGGGAAGGAGAAGTAATATCTCTGGGGCAACATTTCACACTTAGGACATTCCAATTCAGCCAAACCAGGGCCCTGCCTGTCTGGGCTCACCGTTAAAAGGCAGCTTAGTCACCATGCCATTAGTCAAGTATGCCCCGTGGCAGTCTCATGACTCCCCAGTGCGGGTGTTGTCTCTCCCTCTATGGGTCTCACCTCCAACCATCCCTAACTCCATTTAATCTGATACACCTGGCTGATTCTCTCCATAGTGTGTGTGTGTTTGTTTTTGTTTTGTTTTGGGGTTTTTTTTTTTTTAGAGGGAGAAAAGGAAAGAGCAGGGAGTGGGGGACAAAGGGGATATCTTCAACTTTATCCATAAAATTTTATTTACAAATGTGAAGCAAGGGCACCTGGGCGGCCCAGTCGGTTAAGTGTCTGACTCTTGACTTTGGCTCAGGTCATGATCTCACTGTAGTGAGATTCAGCTCCATGTTGGGCTCTGCACTGACAGCATGGAGCCTGCTTGGGATTCTCTCTCTCTCTCTGCCTCTCCTCTGCTTGCTCGTTCTCTGTCTCTAATAAATAAATAAACATTAAAAAAATAAAAATAAAATAAACATGAAGCAGATACGACCAAATGTTTACCACCATTCATTCTTGATGATGGGAACACAAATTCCTTCAAAAACCATAGTGGAAACTCCTCAAGTGAAAATTCTCAGCGATTTGATGTCATGTTAACCCTGCACATTTCTGTCTTCCTCCTATTTGGTGCTTCCTAAATGTTTTTGTTGCTGATGTTGGTAGCCAAGTCACAGGGCGAACTTCACAGTCGGCCTCCTAACTTCCGGGAAGCAAGCTCTGAATGCAGGCTGGCACCCCTCAGAAAGCCCACACCTGCCTGCATGCCTCTGACTGTCCAGGGAGTTAACGAGCCCTGGTTTTCTTGGTCAAACCTAACCTTTCCATGGGGCCTGGGAAGGCCACCCAATTTTAGTGAGCCCACAAGCACTCTGTACCTTCATTTTAGAATCCAGCAGCAATGAAACACACAAACAAAAGAAAAATTGTCATGAAGGGGAGGAGGCTGTGGGGTCAGTCATTCATTTCAGAAAATGAAGCTGGTTGAGGATGCCATGTGTGGATCAGGCACGAATGTTGCTTGGGAGAGTCACAGCTCTGGACTGTAGCTGCTCAAAGGAGGAGGCTGCAGGGAGGTTGAGTGGAAGCCAGTTCTGTTTTCTGATCCTTTATTATCTAAATGCCAAGAGAGGCTGGACATCCTGGATAGTGACATGGACTGACTCCTAGAGGAGCCAGGAGCACAAGGGTTCTTGTTACCTGTGACAGATCCAGTTTCCCTTGTCTAGCTTTGCAGGTGCCTATCTCCAAAGAGCCCCGAACTTGTGCCCACTGATAGGCTGGGAACTGCTAGGAACCACTGGCACCTGATGAAAGGCAAGGCAGCCCCAGCCCCAGCCATGGAACTGAGCAAACCTAGGAGCTGCACAGCAGGCTTATCAGTCCTGCTCTTTCAAAGGCTGGAGGGCATTTAACCGGAGACATCTGGTTTATCTTAACTTCCAAGCCCTTTCCTGGAAAACAAAGTCTGTCCTGGAAGGAACAGAGGACCCAGAGGTTAGCCAGGCTGGCAGCCTGCAGCTGGCAGGATGGGGGCATACAAAAAAGGAAGAGACAGGCCTCATGCTCCAAGTGCAGACTTACAGTCCAGAGGTTGGGGCACTGTGACCTCAGACAAACCATCCAGACTTTGTGGCTAATGGCCTCAGCTAGGGGTCAAGGGTGACTATTTTGGAGGGGAAGCAAGGGAGAATGGTCAAGTTACAGGGAAGCTCTAGGTTGGTAAGAGCAGCAGACCAGAGACTTCAGCGCAGCTCCATTTACTAGCTGGTGACTTTGGACAAGTTTATCTCTTTCTGTACATGTTCCCTAACATGTGAAAGGGGTAACACTACCCACTTCACAGGGCACACATTAAGTAAGATAAAGCGCAAAGATTCCTGGCCCATGGGTGTTTGCCCAACTGCAGATTCCACTCTGTCAAGGGATTTTAGATGTTAACAAAGAATCATTCCTATACATTAAAAAGTATCATTCACCACAGTCAAGTGGGATTCATTCTGGGGATGCAAGACTGGTCCAATACTCTCAAATCAATATGATACATCATATCAACAAAAGAAATGATAAAAAAAATGATCATTTCCATAGATGCAGAAAAGCATGTGACAAAGTATAACATCCATTCATGATAAAAAAAAAAAAAAAAACCTCAATAAAGTATGTTTAGAGGGAACATACTTCAACATAATAAAGGCCATCTGTGAAAAACCCACAGCCAATATCAACCTAAATGGGGAAAAACTAAGTGCTTTTCCTCTGTGGTCAGGAATAAGACAAGGATGTACACTCATCACTTTTACTCAACATAGTACTGGAAGTC
Organism: Herpailurus yagouaroundi; assembly: GCF_014898765.1. Taxonomy (NCBI): domain Eukaryota; kingdom Metazoa; phylum Chordata; class Mammalia; order Carnivora; family Felidae; genus Herpailurus; species Herpailurus yagouaroundi. The sequence continues at coordinate 23,144,272 of NW_024412415.1, read as the reverse complement.
CTAGCCACAACAATCAGACAAGAAAAAGAAATAACAGGCACCCAAGTTGGTAAGGAAGAAATAAAACTTTCACTACTTGCAGATGACATGATACTGTATACAGAAAACCCAGAAGATGGGGCGCCTGGGTGGCGCAGTCGGTTAAGCATCCGACTTCAGCCAGGTCACGATCTCGCGGTCCGTGAGTTCGAGCCCCGCATCAGGCTCTGGGCTGATGGCTCAGAGCCTGGAGCCTGTTTCTGATTCTGTGTCTCCCTCTCTCTCTGCTCCTCCCCCGTTCATGCTCTGTCTCTCTCTGTCCCAAAAATAAATAAACGTTGAAAAAAAAAATTAAAAAAAAAGAAAACCCAGAAGACTCCAGCAAAAACCTACTAGAACTGATAAATTAATTCAGTAAGGCTGCAGAATACAAAATCAACATACAAAAATCTGTTGCATTTCTATGCGCTAATAATGAAGTAGCAGAAAAAGAAATTAAGAAAACAGTCCCATTAAAATTGAAACAAAAACAATACCTAGGAATAAACTTAACCAAGAAGGTGAAAGACTTGTACTCTAGAAACTATAAAACACAGATGAAAAAAATTGAAGACAAATGAATGTAAAGATATTCTATACTCAAGGATTGAAAGAAACAAATATTATTAAAATGTCCATACTCCCCAAAGCAATCTACCGATTTAACTCAATTCCTATCAAAATATCAAGAGCATTTTTCACAGAACTAGAACAAACAGTCCTAAAATTTGCATGGAAACACAAAAGAGCCAGAATAGCCAAAGCAATCTTGAAAAACAAAACTTGCGGTATAACAATTCCAGATTTCAAGTTATATTCCAAAGCTTTAGTAATCAAAACAGCATGGTTCTGGCACAAAAAAAAAAAAAAAAAAAAAAAAAAAAAAAAAAAAAAAAAAAAAAAAGACACATAAATCAATAGAAAAGAATAAAGAGCCCAGAAATAAATCCATGGTTATATATGGTCAATTAAACTTTGACAAAGGAGGCAACAATATGCAAAGGGAAAGTCTCTTCAACACATGATGTTGGGAAAACTGGACAGCAACATGCAAAAGAATGAAACTGGACCCCTTTCTTTCACCATACATGAAATAAACTTAAAATGGCATAAGGCCTAAATATGAGGTCTGAAGCCATACAAATCCTAGTAGAGAGAACAGGCAATAACTTCTCTGACACTGGCCATAGCAACATTTTTCTAGATATGTTTCCTAAGACAAGGGAAACAAAAGAAAAAATAAACTATTGAGACTAGATCAAAATAAAAAGCTCCTGCACAGCTAAGGAAACATTAACAAAATTAGAAGACAATCTACTGAATGGGAGAAGATATTTGTAAATGACATATCCAATAAAGGGTTAGTATTCAAAATATATAAAGTACTTACACAATTCAATACCAAAATACCCCCAGATAATCTAACTTAAAAATGGGCACAAGACATGAACAGACATTTCTCCAGAGAAGACATACAGATGGCCAACAGATCCATGAAAAGATGCTCAACATCACTCATCATCAGGGAAATGCAAATCAAAACCACAATGAGAGCTCATCTCACACCTGTGAGAATGGCTAAAACAAGAAACACAAGAAACAACAAGTGTTGACAAGGATGTGAAGAAAAAGGAACCCTCATGAACTATTGGTGGGAATGCAAATTGGCGCAGGCATTGCAGAAGACAGTATGGAGGTTCAGCGAAAAATTAAAAACAGAACTACCCTATGATCCAGGAATTCCACTACTGGAGATTTACTAGAAAAATATGATAACACCAATTTAAAAAGATACATGCACCCCTACATTTATTGCAGCATTGTTTACAATAGCCAGATTATGGAAGCAGCTCAAGTGTCTATCAGTATGAATGGATAAAGATGTGAGATATACATATATAGAATATTAGCCATAAAAAGGAATGAATTCTTGCCATTTGCAAGAACAAGAATGAATCTAGAGATCGTAATACTAAACAAAATAAGTCAAAGAAAGACAAATACCATGATTTAACTAACATGTAGAATTTAAGAAACAAAAGAAATGAACAAAGAGAAAAAGAGACAAAAAAAAAAAAAAAAAACAGACTCTTAACTGTAGAGAACAAAGTGATGGTTACCAGAGGGAAGGGGGATGGAATAATGGGTGAAACAGGTGATGGGAAGTAAGAGAACACTTACGATGAGCAGTGAGCCACGTACAGAATCGCTGAATCTATACACTGACACTAACATAACACTGTATGTTAACTATACTGGAATCTATGCTATTATTTTTCTTCATGAGAATTATTATCTTTTTAAGTTCATGGATTTATTGAAGTAATCTCTATACCTAAAGTGGGGCTCAAATTCATGACCCTGAGATCAAGAGTCACCTGCTCTTCCGAATGAGCCAGCCAGGCTCTCTTAACTATAATGGAGTTTAAACAAAATAAAAAACCAAGAAAGAATCACCCACAGGGCAAAACTGATTAGATTTGTAGACTCCCTTTGTGGCGTCCTGAAGGGGCGTGCTCTGTCTGTTGTGTGGCTGGGGAGGCAGGTCTATCGGCTTCCTTGACCAGCACACACAACCCCCATGCCCAGCTCATACATCCGATTAAGGTGACCAGGCGTCTGGCTTCAACAGCCAGAGCCCTTCCAGTCCTGGAGACAGCTGGGGCGGAGGGACCTCTTTCCTTAGTGATTAGCTGCTGCACACGGCTCCAAGTCCTGAAGTTGGCTCTGCTCAGACTTCCCCCTTCCCTAGACATGCTTTGGCCTCTGCTCACTTGCAGGGATCCAGGATCCAGAGTGCTTTCCCCCTGGGACCACCCCTCCCAGCCAAGCGAGACTATGCCATCACCTCCAGGAAGGCAGCCCACTGCTATGCAGCCCAGGGTTTTCAGATTCCAGCCCACCCACCTGATGTTCTTCAATGAGCTACTCTGAGGTGAGGGGTTTTATTAGTGACCTCAGTGGACAGTGTTCTGTTGAGAACAATCTGCTGATTTCAGGCTGCAAGTGCAGTTTTGAATGTAAGACTAATAGGAAAGGATAGTACACAATGGAGGTTATTGTTAAATACTGCTCTAGAAGGATCTCCCCAGAGAGCAATCTGGGGGCTGGGAAGATAAGTGTTCGCTGAGAACCACCCAAATTCCAGGACTTGCTGATGTTCCTGAAAGACCACCTTTCATGCAGTGAGAATGTGGGGAGGCCCAGTGACCACCTAGAGCAGCCATCCCACCCCAGACTGGGAACAGAGAGGTCAGGTTAGCAAAGTAGCAAGAGGCCACTGAGGGTAAAATAAGAGATCAGCAGCCCAACAACAAGTGGCACCAGAGACAGGAAGTCAGATGAGCAGCTAAAACTCTGTGACTCACCTCATCCATGAGATCTGTGGCTCCAAAGGACTGCCGTGCTGAGAGTGGGGGCAGGCCACCAGTGGTTGAGCTGCCTAGAAACCAACAACTGAGGGAGTATCTGAAAAAGGAAAGATCCAGGGGCCTGAGGGGTCCCTAACACAGGATCACATGAAAGACCTCTGTCCCCTGGGGTGGTGAGTGTGGGTGAGGGGCAGCAGAGATTCCTGGGGGTAGAGTGGGAGCCCCAGAACGAGACCCAGACTCCACTTGTGGCACTCCACCTCCACCCACATGTCCTTGGGAAGGCCAGCAACTAGACATGGGAAAAATACACAAATTTGCTATGTCATAAACGTATGAAGGACTGAATAATTATAATTTTCATTTAGCTTAATCATCACCATTTTATTATTATACTGTAAGCTCCTGAAGGTGCCTGACTGTGGCTTAAACCTTTTATTTGCTGCAGCACCTGACCCAGGGCGGCAGCTTCTGCTCACAGGCTGGCTACTGGCTCCACAGGTGAGCTATAGCCAAACATCTGAGGCTTCTCTGAGCCTCAGATTCCTTACCTCATGAGGTTTCTGCCTTGCTCTTAAAATTGTTTAATTTTGCTTACCCAGGAAACCTCTGGAATCATGCTCCCCATCCCCAAGGAGTTGTTGACAATCTGTTGTAAAGGCAAGCCGGATTCTGCACAGTGGGAAACTTGCAAACTTCCCCCCACAGGGTAGATATTATTGTTGAATGCCTTTGGGAACTGCACTGGCACATTTTTTCCAGCCCTGATAAGCCTGGCATGGGGTACACACTCAAATCTCGCCCTGTGGAGGAAGACACGCGTGAATGCCCACAATGATTTTCAGTGCCAGGTATTTGACAGGTGTGAGAATGCGGTCAAGTCATTGCTGATCCCTCCGCAAAGCCTGGGACTTCTGCCTCAGGGCTATTTAGCCCCTAACAGGAACTTGCTGTCAAGTCATTTCCCCCATCATGTGAAAATTTCGAATAGAAAACTTCTTGGCTTGTGGTGTCTGGGTGGCTCAGTCCGTTAAGCGTCCGACTTCGGCTCAGGTCATGATTTCACAGTTTGTGAGTTCAAGCCCCACACTGGGTTCTGGGCTGACAGCCTGCTTCAGATCCTGTGTCTCCCTCTCTCTCTCTCTGCCCTTCCCCCACTCATGCTCTCTTGAAAATAAACAGAAATTTGAAAAAATTAAAAAAAAACTTTCTGGCTAATGACTGTCTACTAACAAAGACGGGATCACTGCTGCTATCAAGTTCAAAGAAGAAATGCCAAGAATGTGGAAGAGGGTGCCTCAGGCCTGGAAGGACTTTTCCCTTTGGTTCTGGGCTCACCTTGGGTCTCCTGATCCCACCAAGAGACCCTGGCAGGGGGTCCAAGGAAAGAGCCTAAATCCAGTTTCAAAAGCAGGTAACACTAACAAGAGCACCTTTTACTACAAATGAAAAATAGATACCTCAACAAACCTGACCTTAAGGAAAACACAGGGGCACCTGGGTGGCTCAGTGGGTTAAGCATCTGACTCTTGATCTCAGCTCAGGTCTTGATCTCACAGGGGCATGAGTTCAAGCCCTGTGTTGGGCTCTGTGCTCAACATGAAGCCTACTTTAAAAAAAAAAAAAAAAAAAGGCAAACAGAATTTATGCAAAGCCTTTGAGGACTAATTAAAATTAGAGAATCTCATTTAATATCTGAGATGCTCCATTCAGTCAGAATAAGAGGAGTCAGGGGCTGCAGAATAGCTGGATGGGCAGGATTATTTACACTGTTGGGGGAATCGACAGGGCAGTGGGCACAGCTCTGTACAGGCCACAGCACCCACCTGCAGTGAACCAAAGAATTCAGTAAAGAGCTGCACTGGAGAGCTGCACTGAGGTGGGGGAGGGGGGTAGGCAATGTTGCAGGAACCCACCAGGGCTGCCAAGGGACCCAGAGGAATAGCAATAGGAAACCAGGACCAGCTTTAGGACCAGAGGCACAAAGGGGAGGTATGGTCACCCAAGTCCTGTGGGTGCTGGAGTCACGAGTCTCCATAGGAGCCACAGCCCAAAATGTTACATGAAGCATGGAGTGACAACAGGGAATACCCAACCCCCACCTGCTCCTATGGACTGACCCCGAACAGGGTGGCCATAGGTCATGGAGGAGGCAGCCTTCAGGCAACAGGGCAGAGGATGTATGTGAGGACAAAGAATGAGCAACATAGGTCCCTTCCATGGAGAAGTAATTCTTTCCTGTAAAATGGGGACCCTGGTACCTGCAGTCAGCCTGTTGTCGATCAAGAGAGATCATGTGTAAACGCTGATTGTTGGAGAACCCATTTTAGTTTAGGTACAAGGAATAAACAGGGAGTATCTGTTTATTCTCAGTTACTAACACACTTCCCATTTTGCCTTGTTCTGCAAGTGGGCAGTTTGGATGTCTCAGCACATCACCAGCAGCAGGCATATTAATTCTCTCAGTGTTTATCACTGACCCACACCCACCCTTTTATTTCAGAAACGGGTCCCAGGCATGACAAGTTCCACTTCCTCAAGCAGTTTCCAGCCATTCACCTTGCTGTTTCTTGGTGGACAAAGAGCCAAGCTCTGGAGCAAACAAGGGAGTCAAAATAATGGGAGAGTCAAGATTCCTGCTGGGTGACACCATTTATTGAAAGGCAACCTTGCTTTATCCAGTTCACGCACATGGAGGTAGATGTGCCCGAACGTCTCTTCCCCATGACAAACCAAAGCAATCAGACATACCCAAAAGCCGTAGCCCGACAGAATAAGTCTCTTGCCTTTGTCAAATGACTCTCTGAAGCAGGAAAAAAAATTATAAAGATATACGATGATTGTCTCCTCGGCATTGCATTTGGCCACGTATTTGTTTATTAAATAAAATATTTTTTTCTTTTTAAGCTAGCTAAAGAAAATATTCTTGAATAGGGTTAGTTCTTAAAGCAACAAACAGAAAAAAATGAGTATATAATAAAATCAAATGATAGCATGTCAGAGCTGGGAAGGACCTTGCACCATGGTCCTCATTTATTCCAGGCAATCTCTGGAGCACAGGCCCCATCAAGGTCACCCCTGTCAAGGTCACCAGGGCAAGAAGAGCGAGGACTTGAAAACGCCTCTCAAGTCCCAGTCCAATGTTGTTCCCAGCCCACTACACCACATGCTTCACTGCTAGAGCCATTCTTATGTAGGGTGATGTGTTTGTTAACATCTACAGCGGCCCATCTTTTCCAGTAAGGATTCAACCCTTTTGAATGGTGATCTCTGTTCTCTTTTCATGGGCACCTTTGCTTCTTGCAGCCAGACTCATGGCTACCACAAGGAACTGGCAAGAAAGAGAGACAGTGACTTTCTCACAAACCAAGATGGACACTCGCCCCCAAAGTTCTTGCATCTCCGGCCTTTCTCATCTTCCACCTGCAGTTATGAGTGAGCTGAGGCATTTTTAGGCAGACTTCTTGGCAAATTCTAAGGATGGTGGAAGAAGCAGGGAAACCAAGAATATACTGAGGGTCGAAGGGAATTCCAGTGAACCAGGCTTGTTGTGTCCCCAAGAGCACAGAGGAGCTCCAGGGCTAGGTAGGGAGGGGCTCAGCCTCTGCGTTCATTTATATGACTGTTGTCATCACCCTCTTTCCCCTAACTGCACTCCAGGAGGGGATTTTGGTCTGCTTTATTTGCTGCTGTATTCCCAGGGCCAAGGACTGTGCCTGACACATGATGGATGCCCAATATTTGCTCAATGAATGAGTAGCTAAAGGGAAGAATCTCTCCACACCTCAAATAAGTAATTAGAGGCAAGAACCACTCCAAGCCAACAGAGGTGGAAGAGGGTTTGACTCAACTGGAGTGGGGGAGGGGGGAATCCTGGGGTAGGGGATGGTGACACCTGCCCTTAAACCCAACTGATTACTCTGAATCCTGCTCAGTGGGCTCTGTGACCTCAGGTAGGTAGCACATTGAAACACCCTGCTCCTCTTGGTAACTGTCATAGAGTTCTCTGGTCCACAGGCTTCCCATCTATTAGAATGCCTGGGGACACTGTCAAAGCAACTGAACACTATTCTCTCTGCCCCACTATGTGTGTGTGTGTACATACACACACATCTTACAGTGTTCTCTCCCTGGTGTGGCCCTCCTGAGCTGTTGGCTCTACACTCTGGCCCTCACCTATAGGGGCCCAACTGTGACTGGATTTGGCCTCTGGCCATACCTGGGAACAATCAAAGTGGGAGGTGACACTAGAAAAGCCAGGACGAAGTACTGGGATACTGCATATTCCTGATTCCATGTTCCCTATAATGCTGTCCCAGCAACATGGTCTCACCACAGACCTCAGTGAATCCCAATTACAGTATGCCTGGTGCAGGCCAATGTCCCTCTGTCCCAGGAAGCTGGGAGGAGCCTTCCAGTTTGTACAGAAACACCTCCTCTCTGACTTTCATGTTTTCCCTTGCTTTTCTGACATAAACTCGAAATCCGACTCAATCTGCCCCTTGTCTACACATCCCCCCAGCTTTCAAGAACTTCCTTCTCTTCCTTCCTCCGCATACCCACACATGCCTGCTTACCTCCTCTCCTCCCCTTCCCCGTGACCTTACTGGACACCACCTTTTCTTCCTCACATGGTTGTCCAGGAGCCTTGTCCCCACACCGTCCTACTCCCCACTAAGCAACCCTAGGCAGAGGAGGCTACTTGGAGGCCTGATGTGGGCAGAGGGAGGAAAGAACCAATAAGAAATGACAGTAAGACCCCATCCCTCTAGAAACTACATCACTTGCCAAAAGCCTTACTTAAAAGTCTCCCTACCCCAACTGTGGTAAAGACATTGCAGTTGGTGACCAGGAATTGGTCTCAGCAGGGTTCAGAAATGACAACAAAATTCTAGATAAAATAAGTAAGCAGGGCCACAGATACAAGTGATCCTCAGACTTTCTCTCCCTCCATAAGTTATTTACTAGGACCACTTGAATTCTCTTCTCAGAATTAATTGTCCCTTAACACCACGACAATTCCTTTTTTCCAACTCTCATGTCCAAAGTAGTCTGTATTCTACCCTCTCTCTCATCTAGGTCTTAATAAAAATCTAATAGCTCCATGTTTTAAAAAATAGTAAGCTAGAGGTGTGGAGTTTACAAACAAGCCACCCTACAAAGCCTCTGTAATATTCCACAAGGCAACAGAAGCAGTCCATGAGAATCTGGGTTAAAATATGTACACTTTATACATCCTCTCTCTCCCCTGCACAATTGCTGTTAGATAATAACTAGCACTTTGGACCCTTTTCCTTGGTGGGGGAGGGAGGAGGGGCAGGAGCAGCACTGCAAACGGTGCCAGCAGATGGCGGTGCAGAACCCGGGCTTCCGCCTGCCAAATCATATTCTCCAAACCCTGCAATGAGTGGTGGCTCCTCTGCCTCTGGAGTCAACATTTAAGCTGCAGTAGCCACCTGCCTGAGCTGGGAGAGGCGTGCTACCCCTTAGAGACTCTGGGAGGACCGCGACGTGGAGGAATCAGCCTGTCCTGTGACCAGGGGACGCCGGGTCTCTGTTCCGCGTGGGCGCTGCCGCTCCCACTCCCAGCCGCGCGTGCGCAGCTAGCTGCAGGTCCCCGCTGCAGGAGGCTGGCTGAGGGTCTCCGCGAGGCATGACGGGCCACCTCCACAGCCCTGGAAGGGGACTCAGATCTGGCTGATGGCAGTGCTGTCCTTGGGAAAAGTGTGGCTCAGCGGCGCCTCGTGGAGGCTCCCCCCGTCCGTGCTGAGGTCATCATCGTCCGTGTCGTCCAGCACCTTGCTCGGCAGCTTCTTTAGTCTGCTGAAAGAAGAGGGGGCATGTTTCCAGGCCCTGGGCTGCAGTTCATCTCTGTTCAGGGGATGAAGGAAGGGTCTTGGGTTCCTGTCTGTCCACCCCACTGTCTGGCAGAGAAGCCCATGGGCTAGTGTGCACCTGACAGTTCCTTCAGCAGCAGGGAGCAAACTGCCCGTGGCAGGCTGGTGTTGATAGGAAGGGCTGGGCAGGGCTGGGACAAGTTGGGTAGTACTGATTTTTCCTTTTGCCTCAAACTACGATATGTCTCGTCAGGGTGCTGTTGTTGATCCACCCCCCCCCCCCTTTTTTTTAAATTTTTTAAAAATATTTATTTATTTATTTATTTATTTATTTATTTATTTATTGAGAGAGAGAGAGAGAGAGAGAGAGAGAGAGAGACAGAGAGACAGAGAGACAGAGAGACAGAGCACAAGTGGGGGAGGGATAGAGAGAGAGGGAGACACAGAATCCGAACCAGGCTCCAGGCTCTGAGCTGTCAGCACAGAACCTGACACGGGGCTCGAACCGACGGACCATGAGATCATGACATGAGTCAAAGTTGGAAGCTTAACCGACTGAGCCGCTCAGATGCCCCCGTTGTTGATCCCATCTTAAATTTTGGGTATCTTGTTTACCATGGGCTGTTGGCATTTATTTTTTATAATATTTCATTAATTATCTATCTTGATTACTGAGATTTTTGGTTCCCCCTTAAATGGTGCACCCTAATGTCAGCCCTGGGGTCAGGTTCTTGATAGAAAGGCCCTGTTTACAGGATTCTTAATGGGCTGGGGTCTTCTGTCCGTTTACAAGAGAACCACCTATGCCATCAGCATAGTCAGCCTCTGAGAAAGGCTTAGCTCTATGGATGAACATGAATCTAATCTCACCCTGCACCCCAGTGACCCTGGGGCAGGTAAAGTGACCCCCACCCCCAGTCCCCTTATCACAGCAGGGGAGCTTTAGAAACAGCTCTCTCCTGAGATAGTCTAGTCTTCATGAGGATAAGAACCCAAACCTTATCTTATTTTTCCCTACAAGCAGGAGTCCTAAGGGCTGGCCTAAGAGCTGCCTTCTCCATGGTGGTATGAGCTGGGCCTCCTGCTTTGAGCCTTGGTTACCCCTTATGGCTAAGAGGGATGAAGTGCCCAGCTGACATCAGGAGACTGGCTTGGGGATGACACATATGAGACCTGAATGAACAGATGGGGTGACCCAAGCGGATGCAGCCACTCTCTAGGATGGGATGACCCCTCAAGGCGACAACAAGGAACTGGCTTCAGACACCAGGAGTGAAAGCGCCAAGTTCTCCTCAAATGTCAGAGGAATCACGGTCCCCAAGGCGCCACCACGCTCACCCACCTTAGGTCCTTCTTCATGGAATTGAGCTGTCCCTGCAGCTGCTCGTTGACATCCATCTGTTCCTCCAGCTCCCTCTGCAGCTTCTTTTTGGAACTTTCTAGTCTGTCAATTTCCTCCTCAGCCTCCTCCACCTGTCGCTTCATTGCTTTCAAGCGCAAACTCAGCTGCATTGGGAGAGAGGGCAGGTTGGGTGCTAGTTGGTCGCCCAGTCCAGCCGGGAAAGAGAAGAGTCCAGCACAGACAGGCCAGCAATCCAGCCACCGTCTCCCCAAGAGACCGAGAGATGGCAAAGGGAGCAACCAGTCTCAGCTCAGGGGCTAGGGCTTACTGAACCCCCTACTGAAGTAGGCTACAAAGGCCACACTGTTCTACGATGTGCCTGGGGTGAGGGGAAGAAGGGACTCAGCCTCCACAACTCCATCGCCCTCCTACCTGGGGTGTAAAATCCCATCTGGGAATGAGGGTCCCTCACCTGGTCCTTCTGATCAGTCAGGGACAGGTGCTCATCGTCCACCTGCATCACCAGCTCCTTCACCTTCCGCTCCAGCCGTCGGTTGCTGAGCTGGAGGCTGGCCCGCTCCCTGGAAAGGTGGGGGAGAGAGAATGAGACCCTCTCATCTCAGCCCCTCAGGAGGCCCAGGGCAGTCTGCGGAGGAGGGGAAGCTCCAGCCAGGCAGCCTGGTCAACGTGATGGTTAGGGTGGGAGAACACGACAGTATGGGATGAAGGGGCTGTTCCTGGACAGGGGAGGGAAAGGGTGCCCTACGAAGGGGAGTGACCCGCCTAAAACCACAGAGTCAGCAACAGGCAGAGCTGGGACTGGAGCTGCCCTGAGTTCTTCCAGTCCCAGACTCTACTTTTACAGCAGAGGGTCCCTGACTGCCAGGGTGTGAGCATTACAGATCTCAGGCTGCTCCAGCCCAGCCCCAAAGTCCTACTGAAAAACAGATAGTGCACAGTGCCATATGCACACGCACCTCACCCCTTCCAGGAAGGTGAGGGGCCAAGAGTGAGAACGGAGGCCAGTAAAGCTCAACCCTGGTGCTGGCCCCCAGGCTGTGACCTTAGAGCTAGCTGCAGAGAATCTGCTGGAAATGAGCGTGGCCCTCTCATCCCAATGCCTCCCATCCACTGTGGGGGTCCCGCCAATCTCTGAGATGGCACTTGCCCTCTGCTCCAATACCTCTGACCCCCGGGGCAGAGTCAACCTCCTGCCTCTAAACCAGCTCAACCTCAGTAGCTTATGAGGCAGCGTGGTCTGCTAAGGGGTGGGGACAGGGGCAGCCGCATGGTGGGGAAGCCGGGGACTCAGGAGTAGGCTTCCTGTGCTGTCGTCCTGCTGATGTATATTCAGCCTGGTCACCTTCCTCAAGCACTCACTGGGACGGGTCTCGGTTTTCTCATCCACTGTACCTGCTCTACCCTCCTCACGTGAAGGCTCATGAGGACAAGAGACACAAATAGGAAAGCACTCTGCAGTGTGACCACCCCTACGTGCCAAGCCTCTGCACCGCAGCTGGTCCTGGTGGGGCTCACCTCTCCTCACTCTCCAGACGGTCCTCCAGCTCAGCGATCCTGGCCTCCATCTGTACCACCAGCCCCTCTTTGCTGGACCTGTAGGAACCTTCCAGGTGGATAATCCGGCTCTTTAAGTCTTTGTTCTAGAATCAGACGGGGGTGCTGTGAGGGGTGTGTGTCTGCCGCACTCTCTGTGCAGGTTTATGGGGTGGAGCCAGCATTTGGTGGGCAACTGTGATAAGGCTGCCTTTTGTGACAGGGTGCATGGCCCCAGGGGACCTAGGGAAGCCAGCAATGTCTCCAGGGAAACAAGAGCACTCAGCTCCTGGCAGGCCGAGAGAAGAGGTTCTACCATATGCCCTTAGGAGCCCAAGTGAAATCTTTGGCCATCCTAGGACTCCTAGATGTCAGGCAAGAGGCGTGGCCTTCTCTTCTGTCAAACCTATTGGGGGTGGAGGAGGCAGGAAAAATAGGCTCCTCCGCCAATAACATACATAGTATTCAGTGAAGAATTTACGTCAATGGCATGTAAGAGAAATGATTCAAGTAAGCTTTGAGCAACTCATGGCTTTTTCATTTCTTTTGCGTTAAAATTTAGCCCTCTTAGGATCCAGAAGACACCACCTGCAATTTCTCCTCCCCAAGCTGCTCAACCTCCAAGCAGATTTAATATCATTGGGAAAACCTCTCTGGAAAAGACCTTGGGAACACCTCCACCTCTCGGGCGGGTTATGTCCCAGAGTTCTTTGGATGCCACGCAAAGACGACCCTGTTGGGGGTGGGGGGGGTGGTCTAGTCCAAAGCCAGCCTCACCTGTCTCTCCAGGGAAATCTTGTCACACTCTAAGTCCTGCTTGACAGCTCTCTCCTGGAGTAACTCGCCCCTCATCTGCTCCATCTGCACCAAGCAGAACAAAGCCAGCAGTGAGACACGCTGTCTCTAGATCCTTCAGGCTCAAATGGTTCCCGGGTACCAAATTCTAACTGCCAAGCCAGCTCCTCTTCATCAGGTCATCTCCTCTTGGGGGCAGGAGCTGTTTCGCAGATACTCTTGGTTTCGTGATGATTGCAAAGATAATGACACAAAAGGCAGTAATGGTCAGAGCAAACCCTGCTGCTATGGACTGAATTATGTCCCCCCCCTCCCCCCCCCCAAAAAAGATACAGACTCCTTGTATCTAAGATATGACCTTATTTGGAAATAGGTTTTCTACAGAGGTAACCAAGCTCAAATGAGGTCATTAGGGTGGGCCCTAATCCACATGACTAGTGGCCTTATAAAAAGGGGAACTCTGGACAAAGGGACAGATATGCAGCCGGAAAAGATGGCCATGTGAAGAGAGACACAGGGAGAGTGCCACGTGGAGAGAGAGGATTGGAGGGAGACATCTATCGTCAAGGAATGCCTAAGGGCCAGAAAACTGCCGGAAGCTAGGAAGAAGCAATGGAGCGTCTCTACAGGCCCAAGGGGAGTATGGTTCTGCTGACACTTTGATTTCAGACTTTTGGGCTCCAGGACTGTGAAATAACACATTTGTGTTGTTCTAGGCCACCCCACTGGGGGCATTTTGTTACAGCAGCGCTAGAAAACTGGTACACCTGCTTAGCACTCCACAAGCACTAGCCTGTTACGTCCCCACAACACCCCCAGGAAGTAGGCAGTACTATCTCTGCTCGGGGCACCGGGGCTTAGAGAAGCTCATGAATTTGTCTGGAGACCAACCACTCCAGCTAGCTCGCCCAGGACCGAGGATGTTCTCAGGACACAGGACTTACGATGCTAAAACCGAGTCCAGGCAAAGCGGATGAGTCAGTGATCCAACCTGACCAAGACCTACAGAACTAGTAACGGGGGGCAGTAGTATCCATATGAGTTCCTGACTGCTGCATTACAAGTTCAAAGTTCAGAAAAGGGTTCTACTACAGTTAGCATACCTAAGAGGCTGCTAGATTTCTCCCTTCGTGTGCCACAAACAAAAGTCAGCAAGAATACTGGGCAGCTCCAGGTGACCTGGCAAAGCCTAAATACTACCGAGGATTTCTTCTGTATTAAGAGAAAATGAGGCTAGCTGAGCAGCACCCAGAAAGAAGTCCTATCGCCTGTCTCTGTTTCCCATTCCCAGCGGGCTTTAGGCAGCAGTGAATCAAGCACCAGAGGCAGAGGCCCCAGACCCTGTTCCCAGGACTGTCCAGCAGAGGGCAGCCTGAAGAGGCCAGGAGAACTGACAGGGGAAATAAAACCCACCCCCTCCCCTATAAGGTGGGGGTTCAGCCTGGGTAAGAGGTGTACACACGGGAGTGCCTGGATACCTGGGGAGCATCTCTAACAATCTCACCAGGCTGGCCTCCACTGGGATTTTCATCACCTGCACAAGCACCTGAGGAAAAGAAAAGCTCACCCCTCCCCCCCCCCCATCTGCCTGGAAAGCAAGACCCGGGGGTCCCGGGAGTAACAGGAGACACGACCCTGTTGGGCCACACTTGCATCTCCTCCCTTCTCCCACAGTCCCTGCACTGTGCGTATGGTATGTCTGGCCTGGAGTGGGTGACAGGGAGTGCCAAGGAATAAGGCAGGCGATAGGCAGGGCCTGGACACAGAGGAGGCTGGGACTCTGCCCACAGATGAGGGGGTATCCGTGCAGTCAAAACAAAAAACATTCACATTCTTGCATTTCTGACTGGCAGGCTTCTAAGTCAGCAGGGTTCAGAATTTTACAACAGGAGACACTGATGCCCAGGGCAGTTATACATGTGACCGGAGATAGCAGGACTAGAACCCAGATCAAACCTACTCACAGCCCACGACTCCACCTGCCCTGGCTCTCTGGACCAACATGCTGAAAAGGCTTCAAATGGATCTAGGGTTCGCATACAGCTGTCTTGTAAAACCCAAGGGGAGAAGGCAGTCTCCTTAGGTCATCCTTGCATGCAGTAGGGGGAAAATGCCAGCAATGCAAAGGGTCAGCAGGCAGAGCATGGAGAATTCTGCCCCGTGACCTGGCTCCCTCCCTGCATGGCCCCAGAGCCCTTGAGAATCACATGCTATAAAGGTGCCGGAATATTCCCGTAACTGCCACAAGAGCACAAAGTCCACAGCTAATGAATGCGGGCTCACAGCCCACTCGGAGCGGGGCCTTTGCACACACCACACCACGCACGGAAGTGTCAGCACGGCCGGGCCACGGGACTGCAATGTGCCTCCCGGGAGGAAGCGTCGTGTTCACGCCCCTGGGCAGAGGCCAGGACTCCACTGAGAACGCGGTTAAACTGTCACTGTGATGGGAAGTAATTACACAGACGAGCAGTGGCCGCCTGGCTCTTCTGGCTCCGGGTTCACTTGCGTGTGACCTGAGGCGCCTCACCTTTGGGAGGCAGACTCGTCTCTACAACAAGGCACTCGAACAAAACAGCCTGTGAAGGCCCTTCGAAGTGGCCAAAAGCAATGTACAGTGAAAGCACATTTTGGTGGCTCTGCCACCCTCTGGGGTGCTGTGTGGCTCTCCTGAGGAAGCCAGAGGCCCCTGCCCCCATCCCTGCCAAAGAGGAGTCACCCCATCTCTCTGGACTCTGAGGAGTGTCCCCGGAAAAGGCTTTGCCCTGTCAGGTGCCAGTGAGCGTGTGTCTGTGAACACACCAGCTTGCCTGCTGGGGGACAGCGGGTCTTAGGATGATGGGATGGGTCAGGATACACTACACAATCAGCCCCAGGACGCTTAAGACCAACGCAGGACCTGCCCTCAGTATAGCCATGCGGGGGACAAAGGAACCAGTCCTGTATATGCAGCACATGGCAGAAGTCACAGCCCAAGCTCACAGGACCGGGGAAAGAGACCCTCAGCGGCAACCTACCTGAGAGGTCTGAGGGGAGCAGGAGAGGGAATAGAGCTTGCCAAATCAGGGCCACTGGTGAGTCAGAGTGGCAGGTGGAAAACAGGACGGGCTGCTGGAGGAATTGGACACGCAGGGACAGGGGACAAGCAGGTTAAGAGATGGGGGACAGGGAGCAGTCACATAGGGCCCGTCAAAACAGGTGACAGGAGCAAGCATGGAGACTGCACTCACTAAAGGAAATCTTGAGCATCTTTACAGTGCTGTCTCATTTTGTCCTCACCCCTCTGGAGGAGGTAGGTCCTGTTAATAGCCCCATCGGCCCCTGGAGCCCAGGAGAGGCTGTGGACACAGGCACGGAGACTGGGTGACACCAGCTGAAACCGTGGGACTGATGAGACCCCCAAGGTGAACTGTATGATGAGGACCCAGAAATGTGCCCTGGGGAGCATGCTCCCCCAACTCCATTAGGGGAGGCCGGGAGGAAACCAGGGCACAGCCCTGTCCCCAAAGCCAAGAAGGCTGAGGATTGAGGAAGGTCAGGCATAAGGAAGCCCAGGAAAGAGTACCTGAGCAGGACAAAAAGTCCACTCTGGAAGGCTCAGCAGAGGGGGGAACCCAAGCACAAAAACTGGGAAGGGAAGGTGCCGGGCATGAAGAGGTGGGTCAATACCTCTCCTTGAACTCCAGTGGTGACAAGAGTCACCTATAACTGGAGGGCTGGGGACATGAGGTTCCCCAAAGAGGACTGCCACAGAGGGGCCCCAAACCTATCAGCAGGCAAGGGTGAGAATCATGGAGGAGAGGAAAATTCTAGATGCTGGACAGTAACGAGAAGGGAGCTGGACAGGGAGACTGACCGTGTACGGGGAGGGACAGGATGCAGGCCTGGTGCCGGGGGAAGCATGGAGTAGGAGAGACCGTTCTCTGAGCCTCTGAGAGAGCATAATGCAGGACTTAGGGGAGGCAGGCGCCTGTAGCTCAGAGGCATGGAAGGAAGAGAGTGAGGGAGGGAAGGAAAGGAAAATTATTTTCCCAAAGTGTGCGTTAAGGAAGAACTGCAGGTTAACAGTTGCTGTGAGATACAAGGCCAAAAAGTACCAAAAGACAGTAATAGGCCAGCAGAGCAGAGGCAGAGGTCTCACTGCAGCTGTTTACAGCATCTGCTTTTAGGGGGTAGGTGGTGACTGCTACAGCTGTGCTCCAGGCCTGAGGACCGAGCAGGGACATACCAAAAAGCAAAAGCCCCCGGTGATAGGCGCGGTGGGGCAACTGCAAGTGTCCTGGGCATGTTTGGGCCCTTCAATCCTCCTAGCACTCTGTGAGGCAGATATTATCACCCCATTTTCCAGGTGGGAGGTTCAGGAACTTCAGAAGCAGTTTTGGGATTCTCACCCAGGCTTTCTGGCTAAAAATCATTCACTCCTTTTCTCCCTCTTAGCACATGTGGGAAAACCCCGGTCTCTCAATGAAGGGCAAATCCCACAAGGAGAGAGCATTCTGGCGGGAACTTCCACAGAGGAGTGAGGCAGACAGTGCCAGGGAGGGACTTGAGGACCACCAAGGGGCCATGCAGTGCTGAACCCAGACCGGGAGTTCAAGACAAACCTGCAACTTAAAGACGCAGCCGGTGCCCAAAGCCTTGTTCCCTCACTGCCCCTTATTGGAAAATCTGGGTCCTACCAGGACACGGGCCTCCCAGTGCAAACGAACACTCAGAGGGTGAGCATGCCAGAGGCCTCCACAGGTTCAAGACCTCCCTGGAGAGCCCAGGGCAAAGGGTGAAACTCCAAAACAAGCAAACACACAAAAAAACCGAAAAACAAAAACAAAACGGTAATTATTTATACTTCACATCCCCTCAAACGATGACTATTAAAATGCAAAATATTTGCACTTAACAAAATGCACTATTAAATGCAAAATAAATCAGAGCAAAGAACAAGAAGGAACAAATGTGCAACCATAAAACCTAACAGTTAATGTGACTGGGCCATCAATTTTTCTCGAGTCTTTTGCAATCCAAGGCTTTTAGCAGGCAGGACAAGTTTCCTTCGGTTCTTCAGAAAGAACAACCTGACAGAAAATTCCAAAATAAATCCACTGCGTGGAGCATTATACAAGGAATACCATGTGAAGTGACGGATGCCACTCCCGAGGCTGGGTTTTAGCTCTGCTCAATACAGTGATCTCTAGGATGGGCCCAATGACTTGAGAAGATTCTAGATCAGATCCTTCTTCCTCTCACCTGCACTGGCAGGAAAGGAAAGGAAAGGAAAGAAAAGGGGAAGGGGAAGGGGAGAAAAGAAAAGAAAAAAGAAAAAAGAAAGAAAAAAGAAAAAAGAAAAGAAAGGAAAGGAAAAAAGAAAAAAGAAAAAAGAAAAAAGAAAAGAAAAAAGAAAAGAAAAGAAAAGAAAAGAAAAGAAAAGAAAAGAAAAGAAAGGAAAGGAGAAAAGCCTCTGGCTTGGCCAGCTTCCTCCTTTGGACTAGAGAAGTAAATCTGAGTCTGGGAAAATACTTCTTTATAGAAGTTTAGTGCTTCATATGCTGTTTACCCTTCAACTATATTAAATAGACCAAATAAAAACTTCCAATCAAATTAGAAACAGAACAGGAGCTGAAAGCAACAGTTTATCACAGCTGGACTGAAGGAATGCTAAACCTAGAACATTCCAATCAGAAATAACAGTATCAGACTCCAGTGGGGTTTATGTCAGAGGCACCCATGACCTGAGCCAGCACTCAGGATTAAAAGCAGCTGCTCTGGGTTAACAAGAAGCCAAAGATATTTATGACTGCTAATAACAATATTTCATCCCATCACCTATGTTTACCACTGGGCTGTAAAGGGCCTTGTGACCTACACTCCTGGCTGGTGTTAAAAATACCAGGAAGATCCTCAATCATAAGAGAGGAAAATCATTATTAACCAACTATACACATTGGGTTTGGAGCAGCCCATACAGCAGCAAGCAGTTCTGAGAGTAGGATTGTTTTAATTACAAGGAAAAAAAAAACCCATTTTGATTCTTCTGTCACTGACTACAAAGGAGTACCATATCCTAGAGGATGCATCATCCTGGTGCAGACTGAGGAGCAGACTGGAGCCCACCACCTAGGAATGACTGCACAGGCCTGCAACCTTATCCACTGGGACTTATCCTATAGTTGCCAAGGCAACAGCAAAGCCTCACTCATCCCCTAGAAAGAACATAAAGCCACCCAAAGCTCTCCAGTTGGTATTTTTCCTCTTGTCTGACAGCTGCCCATGTCAGATGAATCACCTTTCCACCAGGATGGGTTACCTTGGCCTCTGTGGACAAGAAAATGCCTCTCCATTTAGGCCCAGCCCTACTGTTAACTGTTGGTATTCAATCACCAGCAATGACACAGCAATGCCCAGTGAGCTAGAACATCAGCCTGACACATTTAAAACCAATGCTGGGCCTCTTTCACTATGTAAATTCTGGACTCACAGGACAATCAAGAGAAGATCAGGTGAACATAAACCCTCATCCGTATTAAGAGACACCATGGCTTCATCTTTCACTTGGGAATAGAGGCCCTAAATGTATTTGGGGGAGGGGGCAGGTCTTTACCAGTCTTAGTCTAATGCTGGGATGATGGGAACAGGTGGGAAGCAATGGTTTTGGAGCCAAATCCTAGGTTCCCCTCTTACAAGCTTCGTGACCCTGGGTGGCCACTTACTCACAAGGCCTGGAAACAGCGACAGAAAGCATGAACAGCACAGGGCACAGCACCCAGCACTTAGGGAATCCTCAGTAAAGACAGCTATTGTAAATGGTTTTGGAGGAAAGAGAGCAAAAAGGATTTCTCTGGATTTAAACAGACCAAACCCAGTAAAATATCCACTATTTAAATGAATTTTCCTTCAATTTACAAGTTAGAAACCTTCCTGCATATGGTGAACCCATATTTGGTTTCAAAAACAGAAACCTCTGTTTTATAGAATAAGCTGTCACTTTATCAGCTCTAAATTCATCCCTCTCCTTCCTGTTAGCCACATATGAAAACAAAACCCAAGCATCCAAAAATTTGAAAAAAACTTTTCTATTAGGATTCCCTGAATCCATCAGTCTGAAAAATAACATCCTGAGCATGTATGGAAAAGGCCTTATTAGAGTTCATAAATAATGTGTCCAGCACTTGTTGAGTGTCAAATGTATGCATAAGAGGAGGGGGGAAAAAACATGGAAAGGATAGAATGTTTGATCTCAAAACTGCCTTTCCTATTTTCTGTCCCTGGAAAAAGCCCAGTTGAGCTTCCTCCTGGTCTCCCGTTCACCTGTCCCAAATCAATCACATTAACCTTCCAGAATACTATGTAAGCTTCTCTGTCTGCTCCACAACCTTCGATGGCTCCCCACTGCCTTCAGGATAGGGTCCATTCAATACCCTCAACCTGCCTCTCCAAATTCATCTCCTATTATTTCCTTATGGAAACCAGAAACCTAATCAAGCCATAGCAGTCCATTCATTGCTCCTTGAAACACTGCAAATATCCTACGTCCCAATCTTTGTTCACACCATCCATTCTATCTAGGATTCCCTTCCCACTCCTTGGTTTGTCTAAATCTTACCCTTTCTTCAAAACTAGCCCCATGGTCTTCCCTGCTATGATGGCCTTCCTCTAAGAACTCTAAGAACTCCCATGGTCACCCCTGCTATGATGGTCTTTCCCTCATCACCTGCCTACATCTCACACTTGGCATTGAGTATCTGCACTTTGTCTTGTTAGTTACCATTTCTGGGGGCATGGTCCATCTCTTCAAACACAGCACTCAAGGACAGGGACCACTTTTGATCATTTTGCAGCCTTACCACTACATGCTACTTATGCACACAGTAGGTATCTGTCACACCTTACAGGCACTGGTAGATAGAACACTGGGGAGTCAGGAGATCTAAGGCAACTAACAACTAACTTGCTGTGTGAAGTGGTAAGATCGTGGGTGGCCCTAGGCCTCAGATCTCTTGTGCACTGCACGAGAAGTCTGGGGAGAGGAACTTGGAACTCCTTGCCAGATCTAAGATTCTCTGAAATGGGTTGGCCATTTACTGATACTGCCGGACAACTTTTTTCCCTGAGCTTTTCCACAAAAGCCTTCCCACAAAGACTAGGGGAAAAATGAGAGATGTTTGGGGGGAAGCGAAATTCAGAAAGGGAGCTTGTAAGAATACAGGATTTAAGTAAGAGCTGTAACCTTTTTCTTTTCAATTTAAACAGAGCAAGACCCAAAAAGTATAAATTCCCCATGTCTTCTCTTTTCAGAGCCTGATAGCAGTTTGCTGAGCGTCCAGGGCTGACGTTATAAATCAGCTTGGAGATATGAGACAGGCGCCATTTCCTGTTCTTTAGGAGATGTCCCTGTTAAGGAGGTGTCATAGGTCTGAGGGGGCAGAGAAGAAGGCATCTTAGTTTTGGAAGTTTCCCCTTTCTCTAATTCTGGCAGGAAGGCAGCAGGCACATGGCCCTAGATGTTATTAAAGTAAGCAGATTGAAATCAGGATCCAACCATCTATACCCTTCCTTGGAGCCTTTAGGAGAGGGGGAAAAAAAAAAAAAGGCTCAGATTAACCTTGACATTGACTGAGAATTAAATGTTTTCCAGTGAGGCAGGTATTTGGTCAACCCATTTCTCTCCACTATGCTTCCTCACGAATCCAGAGGCAGCAAAGGCCAGAAGAGGGGCCCTGGGCACTGGATCAGGAGACAACACTTCAAGTCAGGAGTTTTGTTTTGTTTTGCTGTTGTTTTTTTTAGCAATTCCTACATGAGTTTGAACATGATGCTCCACTCTTCTGCTTAAAACAGATACCAGGCTTCACCTTCCCTCCCTACCTCAGAGAGGGCAGGGCGCAGAAAGGAAACAGAAGAGGAGAACAGAATGAACAGGACAAAGACGCTGGAGACTGCGGAACCCTTTCTTCGGACTTGCAGCTCAGACACAGGGAAGGATGGGGAATTAAAGAGTGTCTCAGACACTTGGTTATATGCAGCCAGTCATGGCACCTCAATGTTAGAATTTGGAGAAGCCTCCAGGAATCTCCTGAACAAACAACCTCACTTTCATAGACTTTAGAGACAGCGCTCAGAGAGGCTAGGACTTTCCTGGAGCTCCCTGGGGCTGTTGCAGGAGTCAGGCCCTGGACTCAAAGTCTGGTGCTCTTTCCAACAGTTCTATGCCTCCCGTGCTCAGGTGAGAGAAGGAAGAAGAGGCCAAAAGAAACTGATTTAAGCGATTGGTGTTCTTAGTTTTAGGCCATCAGCTGAGCAGAGGGAAGCAACCACTTTCTGTGTCACTGGGTCTGTGTTTTGGTTTTGGTGTAAAACATGGGGTCTGGGAGTCTGTTTTCCCTGCCTGGTTAGGGACTGGATGACAGACGTTCCCCCCATTCCCTGCAAACATCATGAGAAGCATTAGCAAAACAAATTCATGGCCACTTCTGTTATCACGAATGCTCAGCAGATCCTGAAATGCGCTGTGGCAATGTGGCCGCTCAGCCAAGCTGGCAGGAACATGTCACCAAGCAGCTTTTATACCAGTGTAGGAACTTAACAAAATGCAGACTTTAGCAAGAACCCGTGAGGGCTCAAGTGTCAAGGCTGGGCTCCCCATGTGGACTTCAGATTTTCACGAGAATCTTCTCTGAGCTTCTGCAGCTCCGGCTGGTTGGGCTGCCAGCCCCCTAAGCAGGATGCTACCAGCACAGCACAGAACACGCAGGCAGAACTGAATCTGAGCTCAGTGGGAAGGGAGGACAGAGCCTCGGATTGCAAGTTCTTCACTCTCAGAAGCAAAACAGCAGGACTGTCGTGCTTGTTTGCAAAGAGCCTGTCAGTAGGGAAACAGTGGCAAATGGAGAAGAAGCCAGTGATTCCCCACTGACTCTGAAGAGGAGCTACCAGCTTGGAATGGCACTGTCCCCAATCACTGGCACCTCCAGTTTTTGGGCATCCTGAGGCGGGGCAAAGGTGGCGCATGTGGATAAGTAGAAGAGTGAGTGACCTGAGGAAAGTGCTGCTTTGGATAAAGATTTTGCCCAAATTAACTTGCTTTCTCAGATTTTTCATTTTAATCCTTTATACAGATATTTTTTTTCAATTATACGCAGCATCATCCAAGGCTTTTAGGTTTTATTTGCATTGTTTAATTAAGAAGGTGCCCAAAGCAAGTCAAGTGGCAAAGAGCTTTCCAAATGTCTATGTACAGCTTCTCCAGAACCATGTTCAGCCCAGCATACAACTGAGTTGTCACTGAGAGTACATCCCTTCAGAGGTTTCTACAGGCAGCCACATGTATCATTTGTAAATGAAAGGCTGAGGTTAGAGAATACAGGTTCTCTTCAAAACTGCCACTGCGTATTTTGAATCCTGTCCCATAATGGTTCCACGTGTGACCACTCTTAACTTCTTTTTAATTAAAAAATGGGAAAAAAAATTCAGAACCCTTGGGATTACATGGAGTGTAGTTTGGGAAATGAGTTCTATTATCTACGGCGTGAGGACAGAGAGAACTGCCCCTGCTATCTCCAGGTGCTGCTGTACGGAGAGATCAAAGATACGGGGAATTCCTTCCCTTTGAAAACTGCAAAAAGCATTCACTTGGAAGGGACTGTTATTGTATGGTGAATGCTTCCTAGGTGTCTCTATTGCTTCTCAAAGGAAAAGTCTGCACCACATCATTCACTTTCCATGGCACTAACACAGTGTCAGCCACAAAATTTCACGCAATTGTTGGTTGAACTAATGATTCTTAGAGCCTCTGCTCTAAAAGCACTTTGCCCATCATGGCCAGTAGATTGTTACCCATAACCACTCTGGAAACTTCCACCTTGTGTGCTTTAAGTTATACGTTATATCTCCGTCTTGGTGGCTTACTATGGGGAAGACTACTCAGTCCTCCATCGTTTCCAAAGAGCAAGAACTTTTCTTCCCTCCTCTGGCCAAATCCATGGGTTTAACCTCTCACATTTCCTTTTTCACGAAGGACAATCCATTCATCATTCAACTACACACAGTACCTGTTCCCTGCTCCGAGTGATCCTCTCAGACAGCAAATCCGAATTATTTCTTTCTTCTTCCAGTTCCATCTCCAGCTGAGACACCTTGTCCTAAGAAAGAAGGAAGACACAAACACGCCCAATGGAACTTGCACTGACCCGGGTTAAGGGCAAGTACTGCCCTGTGGAAAGAAAACCTCAAGGGAAGATCAAAGCAGGGGATCCTTAGCGTTTGGGGAAAGGATGTGTCTATTTCCCACAATGCCCAAAAAACTGTGTTTTATTGCTTTCATAAGGTAAAATGTAATTGTGCATTTCTAAAATACATATTACCCCAAACCCTAACATAAGCACTAGGGATATTTTAACATGTTTCCTTCATGTCTTTTTCCCCCCTCATGAATCAAAGATCTACCTAAGGCTAAGGTCTCCAAGTTACCTGTTAAAAGGGAATGTGTGTACTCAGCTATCATCCAAGACATACTTCTCTAAATATTCCAAGCTCTGGACAATGCTTTTCTCTCTCTGCTGCTCAGGGTTTCCTAAACCTTGCAGGAGTAAAGTCTACGACATACTTTTGCACCTGCCTGTTTCTTCTAGGGAACCTCATGCACTTTGCACTGTGGAGTCCCAAATATGCACCAGAGTAACACAGAGACAGTGGTGGTCCATTCTGTTAAACCAGTCATTACAGAAGAACTGTCATCTCTTTCTTCCTCGCTGGGCCTTCATTTAACACCACGGAGTGCTAAGAGAAAAGCATTTCAAAGTAGCTGTGTGTACGAAAAAAAGAGGCTTCTAACACAAACCACTCTGCTTGTGGGGTTTGCGCACATGTTTCTCCTGTCACTAGCCAATTTGTCATATGTCTGGGTTAACTCAGAGCCACGCACGCTAAAAAGCAATTAGCATGGTGAGTTTTTAAACACGAGTCTGTAGCATCTGTACGTAAACACTGTCTCTGCAATTGTCAAAGTTGGCTGACAAGCTATGGACGCCTCTGTAAATGCCAAAAATAAGACTCACAGAACTCATGCGAATGAGTAAATGTCTGTGAATGCCTTCCCTGTTGGTGAACAAAGTCTTTCGGGAACCTAGAAAGCTCCCTCCCCGGAAGCTGAGAGTCCCAAAGTCCAATCTGGAAAGGAGAGCTGGGTTCCACACCAAGCCCCGTGTTTGTTCAGTGGTTCCTGACTCCTCCAGGGACAGTTCTGCCTTTGTCAGAAATCACCAAGGGTCCACAAGTGCTGTGTTTACATAAAACAGCCTCTGAGTTTCTGAGTCTAAAGAAAACGCCCAATTGTTGAGAAAGCCCTGGAATCCCGAGAATTAACTTGCTAAATGCAGCGAAGGAACAGGAAAGATATTAGTCCCAGCAAGACAGTCCTGCCAGCCGCCTATCAGGGGAGGAGACATGCCTCCCATGTGCGTCACAGAGGTAGGCCCTTGAGAGCTACTAGTCCTGTAACTAATGGAGAAATAACTAAACCACTGCACAGGGGAGAGTGAGGCCCAGCTATGTCACTGCCTCTAGACCTGGAGTTGGCAAAAGGTTTTAGTCAGAACATTCTAGAAGATGACACCCCAACGTTTAGGTAAAAGCACCTCCTCACACGGTTCTCTTCCTGCCTAAAATCTGTACAATTCAAAACCCACCAGGAGCATTCAGGGGGCCACTACACCAAAGGTTCTTACACCACTGCCTGATAAGGCTTTAGCCTGCTTTTAACCAGATTGTTTAGGTCCTTGAAAAATCACTTCCTAGTTAACCAGGTTGACCTTAGCTTTCCTTAAAATGAGCCCCTCTAATGAGATCAGAACGAGGACAACAGCAAAATACACAGCAATCCTACAAAAGAACAACAGAACTGTAACCAGGTTATTCCAGCCTCTAACAAGGGCCCATCTAATAAAATCTTTAATGGTTGAAACATCACTCCCTAGATAAAAATTGCTACTAAGTCTCTTGGAGGTTTTAAAAGTTATTTCTCTTTATTTGCAAAATCAAATCAAAAATTCCATGGGTTTTAATTCAAACTATCTCTCTCTGTCCTTAAGCACTTTTATCAAAACTTTGACAATTTTAACTTCTCCCCTTGATGTGGGGCTGATTCTCTTTCTCTCTCTAAACTCCATTGAGATGTGGGTGTGTGTGTGTTGGGGGGTTGTTGTGGTTTGGGGCTGGTTTTGTTCTTGAGCATTACTCTGTTTTACAGGCTCAGGGAGACTGACGTTAAGGTCCCTCCTGTCATGCTCGGTAGCCTGCTCATGTTCATATTCAAGTCCTTGATTCACACTTATCTGCCGTGTTGTGTTTTCACCCTGTGAACTGATCACCTCCAGCTGGCGATTCCAGTGAGCACATCCTGACCTACTGTCTGGGGTTATGTACATACGGTGTATCCAAACAAGAATTGAGCCACACAGTTTGCCACTAGCTTGGGCAAGGTGGATCATCTGTCAGAAAAAACGGGCCAGAGTCAGGAACAGGAATGGAGCCATGTGGTGAGGCAAGTGAGAGCCGGCAGTTAAGCAGTGTGGGTGCAAGGCACAGCTCAGCCCCTCTTTAGATGTGCAGCAGTCCTACCTCTTCTATAGTGGGAAGCATCTCCAAAGCAATCAACAGGAAATGCTCTGTCTGTGTGCCCTTATGTAAAGTCACCTGGCCTCTTTGGGGCTCTGTTTTGTTTCCTCTTGAAGACAACAAGGGCACTGTTTCCGTCATTCCTTTCAGCTCTGATGTCCTATGCGTCTACCAACTACAAGCTTCTTCCTCAAATTGAGAAATGACTACAAAGGTCTGGCTGTTCCAGAAAGTAAAAACCAAAGGCTTAGGTGTGCACGGCTTCTCTTGTGTCCCATGCTCGCCCTCCATAGGCCCCAGCTCACACTCACGCGGCCTACAGACCTCCATCTGCTTGACGAGTCTGCTTCGGTCATCTTTGAGGTGACTCTTGGCCTCCAACTCATACTCCAGGTCCTTCAGGGTCTGCTCCAGAAGTTGCCTTTTTGTAAGTGCTTCATCCTGAGCTCTCTGGTGGTCCCGTAACTCTTCCTCCATCAGACGCATCTAGAAGGAGTGGGCGGTTATCTGGGCTGTATCAGGAGCACCTGGACAGCATTTGGACAGTGCAGAGGCTGACCCCAGCAGTGATCAGGGGATGCCCACGTACTGGAGATCAGAAGACCCTGAGCAAGTTCCAACTCCCTCTGGGTCTCAGTTTCCTCTTCCTCTAGCTACAAGTAGTAATCCTTTGGGTTCTAAATTCAATGTAGTAGATGTTCGTTAGCATCTTGAAATTAAGTGTAACAGAAAATATCAGAGTAGAGCAGTACAAGTAGATATTGCTTTGTGAAACCTTTGTGCCAGATATTCATATATTTGTATGGACGTACCTATTACTGGGTTGCGATGCGAGATTTATTTCTTTCCACATAGGTCATAGCCAAAAACACTTGAAAGTCACTGAACTAGGTAAGTGCTTCCTAGAGTGCAATTTATTACCCACCTGTACCGGCATCATCTCAGTGGAGGGTCAAAATCAGGGGAAAATAATAACTGAACTAATGACCCCAAAACAACCTACGGACACAAAATCTAATAATATAAATGTGCAGTATTAGGTGAAAACCTCTGCCTCTAGAAGAAAATCCTGTATCAGCTGTCATAATTTACAGTGTTTTTTTCATCCACAAGGTGGCACTGAACTAAAGGCTTTGAAAAACGTGCCACAAAGAGATTCATACACAAGGGGCTGTCCATGTTTTCTACTTCTCTGGAAGCTCCCTGAGGGAACCAGCCACCTCAGCACACAGTAGGTGTTCCTTACACATCTGTGTGGATTGATTCAGTGAAGACAAAGGCTATCTGTTTTGTTTCCAACTTCCTTCCCTCTTGGAGCTGGGGTGAAAGCACTCTTAGGAATAACTACACCAGGGGTTTATTTCCTTCAGAGAGTATATGACAGTGAGTGGCAAACTCCATTAAAGAAGAGCATCCTTTGGGGGTGCCTGGGTGGCTCAGTCAGTTAAGCTTCTGACTTCAGCCTCAGGTCATGATCTCATAGCTTGTGAGTTCGAGCCCCGCATTGGACTCTGTGCTGACAGCTCAGAGCCTGGAGCCTGCTTTAGATTCTGTCTCCCTCTCTCTCTGCCCCTCCCCCAGTTGCACGCGTGCCCGCGTGCACTCTCTCTCTCCCTCTCAAAAATAAACGTTAAGAAAAAAATTTAATTAAAAAAAAAAAAAAACCAGCATCCTTTGAGGGTATTTTCACAGAGAGTTGGGGAAGCCTCAAAGATGGTCTTTGGGGCGGCCCAGCAGGTTGGCCTAGTTTCGCAAGTCCAGTGGAAAGACCTAAGGGAATGGGTTCCTGTCGTGGAGGCTGATCGCAACACCGGACCTTTCTATGACAACAGCATAGCCTTGAGGAAGATCTCTCCAGTTACAGACCTTCATCTGGCTTGGTGGTAACTGAACCAGAGCACATTCTCCTTGGGAGAATCATCCCAAGGAAAAACAATGATGGAACATTCTTTAGATACTATACTATAGCGCATTAAAAAAAAAAAACACACAAAAAACCTCTCCAGGGGCACCTGGGTAGCTCAGTCAGTTAAATGTCCAACTTTGGTTCAGATCATGATCTCACGGTCTGTGGGTTTGAGCCCCGTGTCAGGTTCTGTGCTGACAGCTCAGAGTCTGGAGCCTACTTCAGATTCTGTGTCTCCCTCTCTCTCTCTCTCTCTCTCTGCCTCTCCCCTGCTTGCATTCTCTTTCTCTCAAAAATAAACAGTGAAAAAAATTGTTTTTAAATCTCTCCAAAATAAAGTTTTAAATTACAAAAAAACCTCTGTGACTCAGTTTCCTTATTTGTAATATGGGATTATCATAAAACCTACCTTAAAGAGCTAAGATGAGAATCAAATGAGATTAATACCCGAAAAGAAGTTTGAGGGTCAGAAAGACTGACAAACCAATGCACAGCCCACACTCCTTTCTTGATACCCTTCCCACTGCCCAGCACATTCCTGTCTTCTAATGCCCAGTATGTCCCTCCTAACGTCTCGCAAGGGCTATGTCAAACTAAGAGTACTCAATACAAATATGCACCAGAGAATACATATAGTGTCTAGAATCACAAGTAAGCAAGTAACTTTTGAACCCACTAGTGTTACCTTTAAGTAGTCAGAACTGCCCTTTGCTAAGTGGGATTTAGAAAATAAACTGAATAGTGAATTCTGAGTCTTAATTCTCTAAAGATTACCTTCATCAGAACTTCCTAGATCCACACCAAAGGCAAAATATGTGAAACATCTATTTCTCTTAAAGCGAAGAAGGCAGTGCTGTGGCCCTGAGGATAAGCCACTTTTTTGTTAATGGACAGTTTTAACTCAGCTCAACCGAAACACAGGGTTAGGGGCAGTGAAGAGTGCAGCTTAAGCTTTTCAAGGATCCAGAGTGACCCTAGCCTGTTTATTCACTTTTGTTTTAAACAACTCCACTGATTTCCATAGCTTAATGCAGGGCGGTATCTGACTGCAGTTTCCTTCCCGAATGATGAGGTGTCTGTTTCTGCCATTTACATGGAAACAGTGTCTCATAGGGTTACACCACAGAGGAAAACCTAGGAAGGGCCATCTTTGCTTTCACCCTAAGAAATCCTCTTTTGAATTACTGCTCTTTTATAAACAATATAGGTCTCCTGCTGGCCTTAACGAATCTTTCTGGATCTCAGTTGCCTCATCTAACTAGAGGATCTCTAAAGTTCCTTCCAATCCAAAGATTCTAGCAGAACAATAACTATTACACAGAGAGTTAACAGGAAGCACTTTGCAGGGGTCATTGTGACACTGTGATTTTTCCAAAATCAAAAAGCACACCATGTGGTTGTTGGTGTTAAGACACCAAATAATCTGAATCTCCCCTCCCATTTGCCATAGAAATGCAAATGACTTTTTTTTTTTTAATGCGGAAGAGAACTGTGATGTCACTATGCTAATTTCAATGATCTGTGGAGTCCTGTATCATATGATGCTGAAGCTGAGGGGACCTGTTATCAGGGTCCTTCCAGAAGTGTTCTAGAGGTCTGTAATAAATATCCATTGTTCTCTCACACGGTTATAGCACTGACTCATGGGTAACATTTCTTTGATCATCAAAGACATTAAAAGTTTGCTTTTTAAAGAAAATCTTCTTTTCCTGTGGAATCTTGGCACTGCTTGTGAAAAAAAAGCAAGTCTTGGAATTAAAAAAAACCTTAACATTAGTGTCCAGGACATGCAAGCCTCTACTCTATGGTTTCATGTGTTATCTCATTTCATTACGAAATGATCATTATTTTGTATACTTTTAAAGAGGAAAGAGGAGATGCTCAGAAAATTGGGGTAACTTGCTCAAGGTCATCCAGCTGGCAAGAGGCACAGCGAGAAATCAGCAGACGCTGTACTTGTATTTTAGAGCCTTCAGCTTTCCATTAAAATAATCAAAAACATTCCCTTTTTCTTAGTTCTTTACGAGTCAAGACTGAAGGGAGCTAACATTTGAGTTACTTTGCTCTATTATTCCTAAATATAAAGCTAAAAATGTTTTAATAATTTCAGTACTCATAAATTCCTGAGGATTTCTTTTTGTCTCCACCCATTGTTGTTCTGAAGCTCTTGTCTACCCCAACCACCCTAATAAAAGTCTATATTTTCTAAATGAATGGCAAAAAGTGATTGTTTACTATAATACTTGCTCTATGATTAAATTAAAACATTAATACAGAGGAATCATTTGGGCACAGCTAGGTACACCACTCGTGCTCCACAAATAGCAGCTAAACAGTTGAGGCAGAAAATCTTGAATTAATCAAGAAGATGGCCACATTCAAGTTATGTCAGAGGCCCTAGGACTTTGTGTCTTAGAATGCCATTTGCCCCATGTATCCTAAGGGTTAACACTGAAGAATCAAGCACAAATGCCGTCTTAAGATCTACCCCAAGTCTCTCCTAGAAAGGTTTAAAAGCAGTAGTCTCTGAGGATAGTTTGACTAAGGGGTAAACCAGGAACTGATCCAGCCAGGCATTACCTCATCCTGCAGTTTCATGGCAGTCAGACGTGACTTTTCAGCCTCTAGGGTTTTCTCCTTCAACTGCCTTTGCATTTCTGCAAGCTCCCTGCGATTTTTCTCCTTATACTCATCCAGCTGGTTCTGGAGCTCCAAGGTTGATATGCGGGACACCTCGACAATGTCAGCCATCTGGAAGGGGTGACATGGATGTGAGCCTACCCTGTGATGCCCCATGTGGGGCCAGGGAGCGAGGTCTGGGTCCCATCTAAACACAGAACACACATCTCCTCTTCTTTCTTTGACAACCTCCCCCAAAGACTGTGCAGAGAACCTTGTCATGGGCTGTCCAGGCTCAGTCACCTCTAACTTGGAGGCAGCATGGAGGGGTGAACAAGCACACCCTTTGCAGCTCGATATATAGACCTTGGTCGTGTCTTTGCTTTGCCATGTACCAGCTACATAACTGGGACATGTACTTAAACCTCTCTGGGCCTCGGTGGCGTCCTCGTCCTCGTTGGAAATACCAGAATCACAGTATCTATCCTACAGGATTGCTGTCAGAATTAAAACAATACATATAGAATTCTAGTTACAAAATAGCTAGTAAAGTGACTGGTACATAGCAGGTTATCAGAAAACGACAGGCACTCCTGTTGGCTCCTAGAATGTGGGGAAGCCAGTCAGCTTTGTGCCCTTCTCCTTCTGGGTACTCTGGGGCAGAGATGAGCTGAGAAGACAAGTAGCAACTACTGGCGTTTGGAACTGTCTTTCACGCCCCTGGACAAAACAGATGGACGCAGACACAGAGATTGTGATTCAGGTAACACCTGTGAAGTCTGCACTTACATGCCAGGCTCCTTTGGGTAACTGTGGAGAGGAGCTGGGCCCAGATTCCAGAGGGTATTTTCTAGACCAGTTTCCCTTTAACTGGGATTCTCAACAAGGCCAAAGAGCTGCTTCAGTGAATCTGGGAATCTGACACATTTGTGCTTAGACTAAGTACAGGTTTCCTTAGCTCCCATCAGGCCCTCCAAGGGCGCTGGGTCCCAATGGTGTTCTGCCCACACCTCTCCCTCCCCTACCCCTCACCTCCTTCTGCAGTTTCTCAATGGTCTTATCCAGGTGCCATCGCTCATTCTCCATCTCATTCTTTAGTCTCCTTAACTGCTCCTTCTGCTCTGTCTCATCTTTAAGCTTCTCAGACAACTGCTTCTGCTCCTGGGTGGCCCGATTCAGATTTCTCTGCAGACAGCAAGCAAAGTATAGGGCTGTCACCTACCTACCAGGTCAGCCAAAGGGACAGGTGGCAGAGGGAATTCTGCAGCCACACTACAAAGTAATCAGACCTGCTACATCAGTGATAAGGAAAAGGAATAAAGCCATCAGAAGACACAAGGACATTGTTGGTTCTGAAATTTGGGAACCCAAATGTGAAGTTGACTTAGCCAAAAACACACATGAGAATGAAGGGGCAGACAAAGGATTTATTATAGAAATATAGAAAATGGTCAAGGCTGCTGGGGGTAGCAATTAAGGACAGTGTCTGAAAACACGGCATTTTCAAGTTCATGCTTGAAAACTGAGGTAAAGATATACATCAAACAAACCTAAAACAATGTGGCAATTTACATCCTGTGCTATACAGCATTATACTTCATGTTCTAGAATCTGCTCTGCTAATGACTCTTACAGTTAAAATAGCTAAAAATCAATCTATGAGAAAAGAGAACATTGTCCCATAGGTCAAGAGTTCATGTGGGTAGAGGAAGTTGTAGTCAACAGAATCGTGGGTTGGACTCATACACAGAAGAAAAGGGAATGTGGCAATCCACAGGTGGGTAAACTTGATGAGCAGAAGGTGTTCAATGGAAAAGGCAGTACTTAGAAAAGTGCAGTGTTATTCAGTGATTCAGCACCAAATCCTGGTACGTACCATAAAATGAAACTATCCTGAGGGCGCTGTTTGCCCTGGGATCCCCCCTGAAGCTCTCACCTCACCCAGTCGCATAGCCTGACATTCTTTTTGTAAGAACATGCAATTCTAAAACAAAATCCTAAAATATCTTAGAAAGATGGCTGAATGTTAAGGCCATTAGTGCAACGATAGCAAGAAGGCGCACAGCTCAGAAGGGAACAGCATGACCCAGATGTGGGCTGGATCATCTGGAAAATGTTATCGGGTCCTGAGGGCTGAATGTGGGTTAATATAGGTACTGCTTAGGACCTGTGTCTTATGTCCATGTAGATGCTGTGTAAGGACAATGGTTTATATTCATACAGTGCTTAACAGTTTACAAGCTTCTGTCACATGCACCAATTCAGGCATCTTGAAAGCACTCCCAAATCGTTTTGGGCACTCCTGGTTTGCAGAGTATAGCCAACCATGCAGCTGGCCAACCCTGTGACCTGGGGCCAAAAAGCCACCCATGGAGGCCTTCTGGCCCCTCCACTCTGTCAGGTTAACTGCACTCCAAGAACCAACCAACACAACTGGGCTGCTAAAGTTAATTGCTGTGGTAAACCAAGGTCAACAAAAGCTGTTGGGAGAAAAGAAGGTGGTAAAAGGAAGGTAATCAGAAGTTCAGTGTGGGGGCAATTAGCAGGAATGTGTCCCACCACAGTCCAGCTGGGCACATACCAGAAAGAGGGTCACCTCCTGGGATTTGTGTCTGTGGTTGATTTAGTGGTATTAGGGGCAAAGGGGAGCACACAGGGTAAGGCAAGCGAGGTAGGGTTCCATGTGTGGGAGAAAACTGTCAATAATGTAAATTCCTGAAAAACAAGCAATACAGAGTGACATCAATGGCTTTCTGTGGGATCCAACTCAATGCATGCCTCTACAGACCCCCCAGCCTCTCTTTTCCAACTCCTGGATCCCAATCCTGGAGGCTCCAGGCCAGCAGACAAGCCAGCCCTGGCTCCATCCAACCTCCATATGGTGTATGCATTTCTGCTTCACCCTTGGCTCGGGCAGGGCTCCCTGCCTGGCCCTGATCTCCTGTGCCACTGAAGACACCAGACTCACCCACTCTGGGCCTGGGGCCTGGCCAAAATCCTGCACTCCCCACCCCAACACACACACATCTGCTTGGAAGAACAGTTTTGCCCAACTATTTAAAAAATATTTCTTGTAGATTGCTCCATTGCAAGGTAGTGAGATCTGTCAAAGCAAGCAATAGGTTTTCTGTCTGGGTATGTCTCATAGTCCAGATTCACAATCAGGCATAAGATAAAAACACAGTGGTCAAAAATTAATACCTATCCCCAAAAGTTGTCTAAAGACGTCTTGTATCAGAATCACCAAGTAAGGACAGAGTATTCTTTGCCTTAAATGCGGATTCTAGCCCCTTGGGATGGAATCACAGTTTTTCTTAGACTGGGACCCACAAATTTAGATTTAGAAGTTACCCAGATAATTCTAACATACTTTAAAGTTTAGAACAATGTTCTGCCTCCTCATTTCTTCAAGAAATGTATTCCAATACATCATTGCTGAGAAAACCTGTTCAGAATCCACATGAAAAGAAGCTAACTTCCCAATATGCAGTCAGAGGAGTAAAAT
The DNA here is from genome assembly GCF_014898765.1 of Herpailurus yagouaroundi. NCBI lineage: Eukaryota > Metazoa > Chordata > Mammalia > Carnivora > Felidae > Herpailurus > Herpailurus yagouaroundi. The sequence continues at coordinate 23,109,720 of NW_024412415.1, read as the reverse complement.
GCTGTTGCTACAGTGACTGTATTTCCAAGACCAGCAATGCAAGCCCATTAACTAATACAGGGACCAAAATTGGGAACAAAATGATCAGTGAGGGGAATCCAAAGCACCAAGTTAGTGAATATATAGTAACACCCTTCAGCTTGAAAACCACTCTCTGTCAATGGACACAGAGCCTTTTCCTAATATGACTAAGACCCCTATTTGTCCATATTAACAATAAGCAAGTGCAAGTGAGCTTATGGGCTTACAGGAATGACAGGCTTAATCAGACGGAAGCTGGGGTGACAGCCCCTGAGTTACAGCTGACCTGAGTGAATCCTAGTACAAGTGCGTTCCTCTGCCCCTGAGGAGGGGGAAGCTGTATTCGGAAAGAAAAGCTGCAATTAAGTGTTTGCAAATCTGAACTCTTGAAAACACTTCTCGGGAGTGTTTTCAGGATGCCCAAGTTACTGCATGTGAGAGCAGCTTATAAACTGTAAGCACTATACAGATATAAACTATTGTCCTCACACAGCCTCCGTGGGGACACAAGACTGAGTAGGCAGGCCCTAAGCGGTATCCTGCCACACAGTAACTGGGGACTGGAGTGGCAGAAGCACTGGGGCTTTTCCCCTCTGTCATCTTGATGCACACAAGTCCAACAGAGTGGGAGGTGAAGGCATACGGAATCCATACCATGATCCACCCCCCCCCCCCCCGAAGGAGAGAACTGTGGCTTCTCCAGAAAAGGGCTCTTTACTTCTCCACCTGCAGAAGCCATTTCTCAAGGGAAACCTAGACATCGCTGCCGAATGCAGCTCACGTAGATTTGCACAACAGCACATCCTACCCCAAGCGGGAGGGGCCGAGCCGACAAACTGTGGCATCTTACGACCCACTGCCACCTTCTGACTCTTAATAAATCAGACCTAAGTTCACACAGTCTTCAGCTACTATGTGAAGAAATACACTTCTCAATCATGAAGATGCCACGGATTGCTAAAAGCACAAAGCCTTCGAAATACAAAATGCTGTGTGTGTGTGGGGGGGGGGAACCCAGTTACTCTTTCCTCTTCCTTGAAGGGTAAGTTCCCTTTCCGTTGCCAGCTTAGGGAAGAGAGGCGTGCACAAAGTCACAGAACCACAGGAGCTGGATGTCTGGTTCCTGGTTTTAGAGAAAACAAAGTGATGGCGCACTTTGCTTCTGAGACCAGCTGAGATAAGGAAGGTGAGACTGTTGGGCCTTTCTGAGCATTTGCCAGGTGGCGCACCGGCCGCGCCTGCCATTTCCAGTTCCCACCGTCCCAACGCCGCTGGGGAAACAGGCCTGAACAAAAGCAACACGTCAGGGAGAATTTCCAAGGCAAGGCCAGAGATCTGGAGGTTGGGGTGGGTGGGGATTACAAGAAGACCTTTAGGCCCCGAGGCTATCATCTGCTCTCTCTGCGAATTAACCATGAGCTGCAGATTCACAGCTGTGAAACTTAATGGTTTGACCCAAAGATGAGAAAGACAGGAGCCTGTAACAGCTGCACCCAGCATTCAGGGTGGATACGACAGGACACGAAGGTGCAGATTTTTGACCCTGTAGAGAAAATATGCTTTTTCTCTCTTCCCGTCCCCAACCAGCTCACAGATTCGCACCCTGTGCTTTGGGGTCAGGTGTGTAGTCAGCACAGGCCTTTAACAGCAGCACGGTGAATCCGTATTCCATGCAAAATTAACCTAACAAGGGTTTGTAACAAAGATCTCAACTGAAAGAAACAAGGCCACGGTGAGGAGAGTCAGACACCAGACTCAGAAGAAAAGAGGGCTTTACTGTTTGCAAAAACACAGTCTCTGTGCAAGGCTGGAGAGAAGGCACAGACCACTGATCTGGGGGTGATGGCTGACCTCAGTGAATCCTAGTTACAGCAGGTTCCTCTCTGCCCCCTGAGAGGGGGAGCTGTATATGGAAAGGAAAGCTGCAATGAGGCATCAGGCAGATTTATAAATCTGAACCCTGACTGCTTTGTCACTTTTCATCTGCCCCTTCCCCACCTACCCTCGCTGACAAGTGGGTCCTAATGGAAAACGTTATCAATCTCCTTTTTGACAAACTGCTCAAAATCACTGGCTTTTGAATCCTCAGAAACTGCCTGAGGAACCCTTGGTGCCGGTTCGTTAAAACCCGAGAGCAGGTAAAGGACGTATCTGGTTCACACTGAGGTCGCCGTGCAAAGTCATTTTAGAACTTTAGTGCAGGCTTTGGTTCTTTGTTTGTTTTTTTTAGAATGTACTTCCACCTATCTTTCTAACCTTCAAATGGGAAAACCTAATTTTCTAAGAATCTACTGATTGTGAATACAGATAGCTATCTCGTTTCAAAAAAGCGGACTTCCTCCTGCTCCTTTTAATAGTCATCCTGAAGGACTGTACTCTATGGAGTCTATTTGCCCAAAGGAGAAAGGAAATTGACTTCTGCCAGAGAGCTGACTCCACACTGCCTTGGGGACCAATCCCGCCGGCCTTCTCACACAATTCATATTTTATCTTTGGAAAGCTGTCAAGTTCTTTAATGTCTATACCGAGGTTTCTCAACCTCAGCCAGATAATTCGTTGTTGTGGGGGTCATCCTCTGCTTTGCAAGGATGTTAGGTAGCATCCCTGGCCTCTACCCACTCGAGGCTGTCGGAGAGTGGAGGGGACCAATGGCAGTCTGTACAGGCCTCTTCAATTTTGCTTCTCAGGCTTCCTGTATGAGGAATAAAGACAACAGCTCTGTGTTTACCTGAGCATCTTCCAGCTCATTCTCCAGGGTCCTTCTGACTGATGTGGATTCTCTTTCTTCCTTTCTTGCATGCACAAGGGCCTCCTCTAATTGCTGGGCTTCTCTCTACGATGAAACAGGGTCAGTGTGCATTTAGATGTGTGCTATGCCTATAAAGTTGACTCAGTGGCATGGAAGGAACACAAGAGACATCTGAAGACACAGCTAGCAGTGGCTGTGGTCACAATGTGTCAGCCACAGGCCCACGGTAGCTCACATGTTTGTTTTGTTTTGTTTTGTTTTTAAATTTTTTTTTTTTTCAAACGTTTATTTATTTTTGGGACAGAGAGAGACAGAGCATGAACGGGGGGAGGGGCAGAGAGAGAGGGAGACACAGAATCGGAAACAGGCTCCAGGCTCTGAGCCATCAGCCCAGAGCCCGACGCGGGGCTCGAACTCCCGGACCGCGAGATCGTGACCTGGCTGAAGTCGGACGCTTAACCGACTGCGCCACCCAGGCGCCCCTTGTTTTGTTTTTTAATATTTATTTATTTTTGAGAGAGAGAAAAGAGGCACATCCTGAGCAGGGGGGGAGCAGAGAGAGGAGACACAGAATCTGAAGGAGGACCCAAGCTCTGAACTGTCAGCAGAGGGCCCGACGCGGGGCTTGAACCCACAAACGGTGAGATCGTGACCCAAGCTGAAGTTGGTTGCTTAACCGACTGAGCCACCCAGCTGCCCCACAACAGTTATTTCTTAGATGTGTGTAACCATCTGCGGTTACCTGCTTAGCCAGATGTGAATATCCGAATCATTTGACTGAAAATACAAATATCAGGCCTCACCCTTGGAGTTTCAGAAACAGCAGGTATTGAATGGACGCAGGCACACAGAGTTTTGGAAAAGGCTTCCAGCTGATTCTGACAAATGACCATTTTGGAAGCTCCTGTTGGAATACATCTCCCTTTACATTTCTTTTGTCCTCTCTTTTACTTTTTTTAAGTTCATTTATTTAGAGCTCAAACTCACCAACCGCGAGATCATGACCTGAGCCGAAACCAAGAGTCAGATGCTTAACTGACTGAGTCACCCAGGTGCCCCTGTCCTCTCTTTTATTTTCAGTGCCAGCTCTCACTGCCATTGGTAACATGTCTCTTGGCAAGAGCCTCCCGCTTCTAGATATCTGGCAAACCAGACCGTTGGTTTGTTAAAAACTGTGCAACTTCAAAATCCATCAACTAAGTGTTCAAAAAGAAACCATAGTCATGAGTGACCGGGTCCAATGGTGGTTATTAGGATGGCCTTTCAGACATTTAAAATCCTCTGTTCAGTGTCAAAAGGTTGAGTGTGCCTGATGTCTGGGTGAGTGGGGACCCTGACTTCATCAGCCCTGACCTTCGGTGAAGCCCGTCTCCCATGTTCACCACCCACAGGGAACAAGAAAAGTAGCTTGCAGAGAGGACTTATTCACGACTGCCTCCACCTTTCCTACTGAATTATGCTAATAAATCCCCTTGCACTTCCGAAACCACTGACACAGGAGAAAAGAAGTTTCCGCAGCTGCCAAACCCGGGCTTGGGGCCCAGCGAGCCTTACCTCGCACTTCTTGAGCATTTCCTTTGCTTTGGCCTCGTCGCATTTCATGTCAGCAATCTGCCTCTGAAGCCGAGCGACACTCTGCTCCAGCTCTTCGATGCTTCTGCGCAGCTTCTCATTCTCCTCCTGCAGTACCTTCACGTGCATTTCAGCCCCCAGCTGGCTCTGCTCTGAAGTGTTGCTCCGACTGGCTAGGACCTCAACATTCTGTTAAAAACATGTAGCAAGTGAACATGGGACCCACTGTCAAGGGGCAGTCCCCAGCTTGGAGCAGGGAGGACATTTATTAAAAACCCTCTATGTGCCAGGCACCGTGCTAAGCCGGGGAATGACACGCTATAGCCTGGAGGCCAAATCCAGCATGCCACCTGTTATTAAACATAAAGTGTTATTGGAGCATCGCCACGCCCACTGGTGAGCACACAGTCTATGGCAGCTTTCAGGTTACAACAGCAGAGTGAGTGGCAGATGCCTGAAGGAAAGGCCTCTGATGCTGCAAACCTACGATATTTACCACCTAGCTCTTCACAGAAAAATGTTGTCAACCCTTGCCTGTATTAAGTCTTTGACATGGGATTTCAAGCTTTTAACAGCTCTAGGAGGTGGGTACTATTATCACTATTTTACAGACAAAGAAACTGAGACTTGGGTAGATAAGGAACTTGTCCAAGTTCACTTAGGAGGAAGTGCATTCGGGCAGACTGAATCCAGAACCTGTTCTTGTAACCACTGCCTTCTGCTGAGTTCATGGCCCTGACCTCTCACCACGTGCAGGGCCCCTTAACAGGAGTTCTGGATGAAGGATGCTTTCTGTTTATAGATTTTTTTTTAATGTCCAATACAAAATGGAAATTAAAATTCACTTAAATTATGATACAGCTCCTGGTGCAAGCTCTAGGCACGATCTTCTGAAAATGAGCTCGTGCTGCACAAAATTCATAACAGAAAGGCATGGTGACAATTACAGCGTGGTTATTGTTAGTTCCAGATGTTGCATGGGCTTTTTCTTTTTTGGCTCAGCAACACAAAGTGATGATAAGTGGCCTTGTCCAGAATTCCACTTCTCCCAGAAGATCTCTTGCCTTCCATCTCTCCACTACTACAAAGACGCCAATGTCAGCAAATCTAGTGCTCACAACACAGCGCTGCAGATGCCTGCAAGGAATGGAAGGCCCAGGGAGGGCAAGCTGTGGCTTCGAAGGCTATGTCATGGCCCACTTGGGAGAACTATCTGCCGGAATTGCTTGCTTACTTGCGTAGCCTTACAGAAATATCTTTAAATCTTGTAACAGTACAATAAGCTGTATTAGCCTGCACTGAACCAATTACAGCATTTCAGAAACCAAAGCATCTTTTCACAACCCAAAAGTTTAATTCCATACATCTTGGAAAGGCCATCACAGCCAAGCTACTGAGTCAGAACATGGTTAGCTTGCAATGCTAAGGAGAAAAGTAAAGTGCCCAACAGCTGGGACTTCTCAGGACTACGTGGGTATCCTCTCCTACTGAAACCAGCAAGATGAACAAGGAGAAATAAAGTGTGGTTGAAAGCCTGAGGAAGGAACCAAAGAATCCAATAACTGGCAAGATGGGGAAGGAGAAAGAAAAGTCTAGACTGCTCATTCCTGCCCTAACTTTCCCAATAAACATGAGACAGTTATTAGGACAGTGTGGCACTGGCATAAGGATACATATACAATGCAATAGAATTGAGACCCCCAAAATAAACCCAACATTTACAGTTAACTGATTTTCAATGAGGGCACCAAGAAAATTCAATGGGCAAAGAACAGTCTTCAACAAAGGGTACCGGGACAAATGGGTACTCACATGCAAAGAGATGATTTCACACCCGTTCCTTACATAATTCACACCTATTCCTTACATAGTACACACAAAAGAACTCAAAATGGATCACAGACCTAAATGTAAGATTTCAAAAACAAAATTCTTAAAAGAAAACAGGAGTAATAAATATTTGTCACCTTGGTTAGGCAGAGTTTTAGATGCAACATGAAAAGCACAAGTAACAACAACAACAAAAATAGGTAAACTGGACTTCATCAAAACTAAACACTTTGGTGTTGCCAATGATACCATCAAGAAGGTGAAAAGACAACCCACAGAATGAAAGAACATAGTTATAAAGCATGTATCTGATAATGGACCCATATCTAGAATATATAAAAAATTCTTCAGCTCAATAATAACAAGATAGATAACCCAATTTAAAAATAGGCAAAGGATCTGAGTGGACCTCCTTCCAAAGAAGGTCTACAAAAGTCCTATAAGCACATAAAAAGATGCTTGACATCATTAGTTATCAGGGAAATGCAAATCAAAACCACAACGAGGTGCCACTTCACACTCACTAGGATGGCTATCATCAGAAAGACAGATGATAGCCACTGTTGGGGAGGCTGGAGAGAAACTGGAACCCTTATACATTGCTAGTGGGAATATGAAATGGTACAGCCACTTTGGAAAACAGTTTCGGAGTTCCTTAAAATGTTGAACAGAGTTATACGACCCAGAGATTCCACCCTTAAGTTTATACCTAAGGGAAATGAAAACCTACGGCCACACAAAAACTTGCACAAAACCTCAGAGCAACATTATTCTGGATAGCCCAAGAGTGGAAACAACCCAGCTGTCCATCAACTGATGAATGGGCAAACAAAATGGGGTGTATCCATACCATGCACTGGCTCCAAAACGAATGACGTACTGAGCCATGCTACAACATGGATGAATACTGAACAACATCATGCTAAGTGAAAGCAGCCAGTCACAAAAGCCCACATGCTGACATTTATACAACATGCCCACACTAGGCAAATCTATAGAGACAGAAAGTAGATCAGTGGTTGATTGGGGCTGAGGGTGATGAAAATGTTCCCTGAAATTGACAGTCGTGTTGGATGTACAACTCTAGGCACACACTAGAAACTACTGGATCGTGCACTTTCAACAGGTGAATCATATGTCATACAAATTATATCTCAACACAGCCAATTCAAAGAGGAACAAAGGACAAAGGCAACTTGGATGCGGAGTTAGGATGGAGAGGAGAGATGAGGGGTTTACCTCAGTGGTCTGAGGTCGGCCGAGGCACAAGTGAGAGGAAAGAGCAGGCTGGAGATACCTGCCTAAATCTGGTAAAGCAAAGAACGCACTCATGCAGTCAATGCTCCTTTGTTCACCCAGAAATCTCATCAAGAACAAGACCACTGACAACCAGATCTCGCTGAACCTGAATTCAGAACTAACTGGCGTCCTGACCTGCTAGATAAAGGACGCTTTGTTGTGGTGTGATGTTTAGGACTTGGTATTCTGTCTGCAAGCGGTGGAGGCACATCCTGAGTTCTGAGAACTTACTTGCAGGGAAGCCAGGCAAGTTAATCACTCGGTTTATGGCTGGCTGGCAGGGGTCTGCTCCAGTCCTAGCTTTCAGTAACACAAGCTGAGTGGGACTCCAGGGAGCCTGAATGGGTGGAGACACTTAGTCTTGTTTTGACTATCTGTAAAGTATGTTTTTCTCCTGTCTTCATAGTGTGGTAGACCATAGTATATTTACAAATAAATTTACCTTAAGCCTCTGTTGGTAAACCTTTCCGGAACCCATCCCTGTCCCTGCCCACACACACAGTCCCCTATGTTATATCAAGCCCATAGGACTCAAACTTCCTTTTCCTGAAACCATACCTAATTCCCTGCATATCCTTTTGTTCAAGGCAGGTCTTACATGCAAGTTCTTCTACACGACTTCCCAGTGAAGAAAATGAAATTGGTCTAGAGGACCTCCAAAAGCCCCCCTTCCAACTCTGAACTTTGATCTATGTGTCTTTTCCAAATGCTTAAGTTTGTATCTCAGGAATGTTGGCCAAGGCAGAACTCTACTGAGCCCAGAGCTGGTAAGGACCTATGCAGAGATCACTGGAGACAAAGTACTGCTGACCTCACTGAAGTTACTGGAACCATACTAGATAAAGGACCTTGTGTTGTGTTTTGATGTTTAGGTGATTCTTTGATCTTAAGTCCTGTATGTCATAACAAGATTAGAGAGACTACTGCATCATATATAAAAGTAAAGACCACACAGTTTCTAACGATTCCTTTAGCCACATCTTTATCACCTATGTGATATCTATTTTAAAAGAATTGCATAAACTTGCTTTTTAATATTTTAACTACTATTTTATTCACGCAAGCAGGCATAAGTAGTCAACAGAAACAAAAATTCCACAGCCACTGCAAAAGGCTGGAAACACCATACTAGGCCATCGCCACAAGGGCAAAAGTAGCAGATGTGCTATATTCTGATGTTTTTCACGACAGATCCACCCCTTAAAATTGCACTGAGATCATTTCTTCACCTTTCAGGCAGCCAAGGTCAGAAGGTGGGTGGGTGGTATAAGGGGAACCCAACACACACACTGCTGGGGGGCAGCTAGAAACTGGTATGAGCTCCTAGGGGGGCAATTTTGTAGTATCAGTCAAAATTATAAAGTACATTCCCCTGTGACCCTGCAACTTCTCTTCTAGCACTTTATCCTACAGGTGTGCAAAATGACAATACAAACAGGATTATGAATTGCAGCATTATATGAGCAAAAGATTGAAATGAACTAAGTACCAACTGATGGGGCACTTGTTAAATAAGTTCTATCACTTCAGTGATAACCTGAGCAGCTGGAAAAATAAAGTAACAATAAAGCAAGGAAAATGGAAGGGACAGAACAGTACACACAAGAGCAAAGTTTGTGTAAAAGGAAGGTAATGAGAGTTAAGTATGTAATTACCCGGCTACACAAGAAACTGGTAACACTGGCTGGCTGTGAGGAAGGGAGGCAGAGTTATGGAAAGGAGGAGAGGAACGTATTCCCTTGCAAACCTTCTTGTAAGTCTTGATTTCTGAACAGTGGAAATTTAGGAGAGATTACATGTTTTTAAATAAATACACATTTTCTTTGAAAAGACTATCAACGGCCACAGGCACTTGGAGGACAACCACCTCCCCAGACCAGTTCTCACCTCCTCCGGCCTCTAGAAACCCTTCCACAGCACATTCACAGATACTTCTGGGCCATGGAAGACAGCAGAGCCTGGAGCCTGGGGAGCAGCTGTACAAACAGAGCACAGCGCCAACGAAATCTCCCACGCGGGCTCACATAGTTAAGAAATTCCTTTTCACCACATATAGGTGGGAGAGTGGAAAAGGCCCAGATGGCCCAGGACTTGCACTTATATGAGCATGTCTCCAAAATTTCCACCCAGAAACCTGTAGGAAGAGAAGTCCAATGTGGGCTGATGGGAGGTAGCCAAGGGGCTGCAAAGAACTCCCTTTCAAGGTTTGGGTTTTTCCATCAAAATTACCAATACAAAATTACAAGTACATTCTGCATTCGACTCCACAATATTTTTCATCCTACTCCATGTTCTCATTTTATAAGACACTGAGCCCTTGGTGTTCTGGACGAGGTACCACTTCTCCCCTGCAGCCGTTCCAAGCGCTCTCCCCCTCACCCACCTGGCACATGCACACAGATCTCAACCCGAGCAACACAGACATAAATCATCTCAAGAATGGAATCCTCAGTTTTAACTCTAAAAATGTGTATCTAACAGTGTAGAGAAGGGAGCAGAGGGCTCTATGGTCAGTCAACCACATCAGACTCAAACCCAGGCTATGGCTGTTTGCAGCATCTTTCGCTGGGCCTGGCCTCGTAGGGCCTTCCTTTCCTCACTTGTAAAAGGTGGATGAAGTTACCTACTTACTACACTGTTGTAAATATCTGGACAAGAGTCCTCACTACTGACATGACTACCAAGCCAACAAAACCCACACATGTTTTCCAAAGGGTAGGACTCGGCACAGTTCATCTGCTGTGGTTCTAAATCCCCACACGTGGTTTCAAACTGCAGCCTGCACATTTTTGCCAGCTAAATATCAACCCTACATTGCTCCAAAGAGAGAGTCAAGATCCTCTAACGGTCTTTCCAGGACAACTGCACTGCACAAATTAGATGACCTCCTTCTTATTAGTCCAAGGGCAAATCAGGTTTCTTGGTTGGCTAATTCATTAAAAATTTAGCCTCATTTCCCAACTGAGGATGGTCTGCTAAATTGATGGCAACTAAAAAAAAATTTCCAAAACAGACAAACAGCATGTTTCAATGTGTTAAATTGCTATATTTCCACTACTTCTAAAATAGTTGACTTTTAACCATATGCTCCAATTACTATTTAAAAGAAGAGGAGAGAATACACACCTGTATCACAAGGAAAAAAAAGCGCAAAATCCCAGTCTTTGCCAGGTACCACCATTCACTGCAAATATTGACTTGCTTATCAGCTGGCACATTTTCATGACTTAATGTTCACATTTAGAAATGCTCACAGTGTCTCCTGGGGCCACAGGAAACTTTATCCACAACAAGCACAAAATTCCCAAACGGTAGCAGAAAAAGCCACACGTGAGTATTTTTTTGACCCAAAGCTGCTGATGCACTTTCCTTGCAGGAGCACAGACACCTCGGACGGACAGGTTTGCTCCTGTTGGGTAACAAGTAGCCTAGGACAAGGCCCTTCTGGCTTGCCCTAGTACGGACCCAACACATGGACATATCAGGCTTTACTAATTAACAAGGCCTAGGTCAGAGCCAGCTTTTGTTTCTTTTCTGTCTCCCTTTTTTTGCTGAATGAGTGAAAACAGCTGAGGCGTGGAGGCCAGGAGTCCAGGGAATGGAATGTTGCTTTGTCGGTTCCACGTCACTGGCCAACCCCCACCCTTGTGTTGAGGCTGCACGAGCTCAGCTGACCGGTACCCAAAGTGTCCCCTAGGTCAGGTCATCGGCTGGGAGGTTACCGCCTTTTCAACCATCACAGCTGTAGACGTCCACTTTCATTTCCACAGTGAGGACCTGGGTCACAAATAAAGAGTCCCTTTCTCACTGTGAATGTGTAGAGAACCAGGTCCCCTGCATGGGGTCCTCAGCGTCCCCCTCACCTGAACAACAGGAAACAGTTTAGGAAAAGAAACAGCATACAATGTAGTTGTAAGCCACTCACTTCATCTCTTTCCCTAGCTGGCTGGGAATTTCACTGGCCTAAAGCCTCCAAGCCAGGACTTCTCACACTGTGTTGAGCACAGGACTCACCTGGGGATCTTGTTCAATGCTCGCCGTGGCTCAGGAAGCCTGGAGCAGGGCCCCGACTATCCATTTCTAACAAACTTCCAGTTGATGCCAGTGATGCTGGGCTGTGGGTCTCACTTTGAGGAGAGGCTGCCCGATCTCAGGGCCTTCCTGCAGAGGCTCACAGCTCAAGCCCCAACTCTTCAAGTCCTCTGTGTTTCTTGATATGACTCCCAGTGCCTGGGATTGGGTGTCATGGGACTTGGACACTAGCACAGGCTTTGCAGCCAGCCCACACTGTGACCTATGCAAACCTCTGACCTCTCCGAGCTCCATTCACATCATTAAAGAAAGTGTAATAGCTCTAAGTAGGTCAGAAAAAAAAAAAAAAAAAAAAGCTAAGAGATAGTAGAGCTTGAAAAAGCTGACACCCTTGCACTAATGTAAAGTGATGGGGTTTCCCTTCCTCCTCTGACTCTGCCTACTTACCATTTTTGGTCACGGTGGGGTTGAGCCATGGAAAAACATCATTTTTTAAACCCCTTCTCTAAAAGCGACATCAGAACTTCCAAAACTTCTCTCACTCTATTTTCCAAATTCCAACACCGTTCTTCCCCAGCATATTTGCAGTTCAGAACTGAATCGGTCACGCAGCTGGACTGCTCAGTAAGCTGTGTCGGTCTGTGTTTTGGCAAGGGAGCAGGGCACGAGCGAGACAGAATCAATGTGGCAAAGGAAACAGCAAAGAACTAGAGAGTACTCGTTACCAAAACCCCAAATATTTCCAAGGAAGAGTTGATTCCAATGCCGAGAACAGTGGGTAGGAGATGTGGATTCTGGACCAGACTCTGCTAATAATACACCGCATGAGGACTTCGGGCAAGTCATTTAACTTTGTCTGCCTTCAGTTGGCTCCTCTGTTCGTGAAATGGTCTAGCCAATTTCAGCGTCCCTGCCAGCTCTCACAGTCTGGGATTCTGTAATGAACTTGAAGAAACTGGGGCAATATTCAGCAATCATGGGATTAAAGAATTCCAGAAGTTTTACTCTTTAACAACATGCTTAAATTTTCATTTTCAAATGCTGTCCCCTAATCTCAGATCCTTTTTATCAGTGTCCCTTAACTGGCATCTAGAAGTGAGGACCATATCCAAAAACGGGAAACTTCTGGCCAGTGAGCAAAACAAAGTGTCACTAACTTGCCTTAAAAGTCAGTTTAAATGTATTATGCTTACCGAAGATTCTGTTTACATCCTGGTTTGTTCACTGCTCTGGTGGTAGTTTTTCTGCTCACCAAACCACCTGAAACATACCCCCTTTTCAACATATTCAATTAGCCAGTTTTCCCTAAGTAACTCCATGGTTACATAGGTTAAAAACATCATTGGTTTTCTTCACCATGTCCTTGTGAAATAAATCAATATAATTCCCTTTAAGTAGTTAAGAAACCAGCAAGATTTGCTCTCCGAATGGCCTGTAATTTAGACACAGGTCCAAAACAAAAGTTATACTAATAAAACACCTCACACTTGCTTAGAGAATGCATTTTACACAGGTTCTCATTTAAGCCACAAAATAATGGTAAAAGAGATACCCAAGATAGGGATAAAAACACCTAAGATAAAAATACTCTGCACCTAAATAGGTCAGGTGATTTTCCCAAGAAGCTACCTGCTCAGGCTCTGATATATGGTATGATCCTACTGAAACTAGAATGAATATACAACATTTCTATATGAAACGTTCACAACAGGCAAATCCAGAGACAAAGAGTAGACTAGGGGTTGCCCAGGGACCAGGGAAGGAAGGAATTTGGATGTAAGGGGCTTCATTTGGGGGCGATGGACATGTTTTGGACTTGAAAAGTGGTAACGGCTACCCAACCTTATGAATACATAAACACTAAGAATTGTATACTTTAAAATACTAAAAATAGTGAATTTCATGTTAGGTGAATGTTACCTTAATAAAAACAAACAAAAAAAGCCTTGGAGTAAGCCGATCTGACTCAGCCCTGCTTGTTCATCTCTAAGCCTTGGTCTTCCTGTTTTTCTAATCATTAAGAGAGACATTGTACTGAGCATGGAGCAGTGCTCCGGGCACAGGGTAAGAAATCAACCCATGACAGCTACATATTAAGGTTCGGTAGCCAAAAGTCACACAACCAGAAGTAGTATCCAGCTTTCAATCCCTGCCCATGACCTCTGCTACTTTCTTCTAGTTTCTTCAGAGTAGGGCAGCAGCTTCAGGAAAAATTCCCCACAGTCAGCCAGAGAATGGAAAAGAGCCACACCTGTCAGCTGGGGGCTTTTGCTATGTCCATTCACTCACCCTGATTTAAAGGGGGGGGGGGGAAGGAATATGCAATTATATCACCAAAACTGTTTCAGGGGCTTCTCTGAAACAGTGCCGGGTTACAGACTTTTAAACACGCTTTTGCCTTTATTCTTGTTTTACACCACTCCTTAAAAAACTCTTAGAATATTTTCCCCAGTGTCCCTGGGTCCTCTCAATGCCCAGGAGATAAAAAGAGGCTCCCATCATATTTATAAGATGCCACATCCCTCACCCTGAGTGCCACAGTCTAAGATATAATCTTGTAACCAGCATGCAGAAGTTCTTGTTTATGGACCCCTACACCTTCCCATGGTGTAGATGGCCCTTCAAGGAGCTCCGGCGGGCAGACAATGCCATGCACCTAGAGCTCTGCGTCACCAGGAAAATATGGTGTGGTGGGGGGTGGGGGTGGGGCATGAAAAAAGCAGGGGTTAGACCAGGTTAGATTCACTTTGTCACCAATAGGTCAGACAGCTTTACAAATGGTTAAAATCAGCTCGCTGTCAGCACACACAGGCCCAACAGGTTGAACAGGATTTTTGAAGAGAGACATAAACAAGCAGGTTCTCCAGAGCATTGCCTACTGGGGAGTTATGGGGACCCCTCCAAGATAAACCAAAGGCTCAATATGGAAGCCAAAAGGTCCTAATCGAGTTCACAGATCTAGACTGTTTCCTTCTCAGAAATCATGTTACTATGAAAGCTCATCTTTCAACTTTCACATTGCTGCTACCATATTTCCATAAATACTGAAAGGATTAACACTAAGTTATAGAAATCATGCCATTTAAAGTTTTTAAATAACAATTCTTAGAGCAGTAACTCTCAATCCAATGACCATTCTATTAGTGCTTCCTTAAACCCCCAAACTAGACCAAATTTCCATGCAGAAAATTGCTACCTTTTGCCTTTGTCCCCCACCTCCATGGCTGCAGGAGTGAAGGTAACAGGGAATGGAGAAAGAAAAGGAGGACTGAGGACTGACATCAAGGTCAGGAGGCAAGAAGCTAGACCAAACCTCTCACCAAATTTGAGACTGGTTCCCACAATCACTGGGATTAAGACATACAACAAGGATGACCTTTATTTATTTCCTCCCAAGGATGACCTTTATTTATTTCCTCCTTCAAAGACATTGGCTGTTCCCTGCAACAGAGTTGAGCAGACTGAGCTCCTGCAAAGCCCACCCAGGGTCTCCGGACCCCTCCTTGCAGGCCAGCCAGATGGGGTCAGCAGCCAGCTCTGACAAGCAAAGGGAGCAGGGCCAAAAAGAGGAAATGTCCTAATCCAGGCAGGGTCACCTGCCCTTCCTGAGGTGTTGCTCAAGTAACAATTTCTCTGAATCACAGTTTGGTTTTCTTAAAAGCAAGGGTGGTGTTACGGATCCATTCACTGCATGGATCAAGGAAAATGACAAATAATGGTGCCAAATGTCAAAACAGTCATCAATACATGAAGAGCAGTGTATTGGAACGAATTGGTGTATACCACCCAGAAGTTATAGAATATAAATTACAGATTTCCTTCCAGACAGAGGCTTGAAGGAGGTGTGGTGAGCTTCTGGCCTCCTTCCCCTTGGACCAATTGTTTCTGAGCCTTGGCTGCACACGACTCTCACTCAGTCCCTCCATTTCTGACTAAAGACAGAACAAAATGTCACCTTTCCTGTTAGAAGAGCTGAGAGAAACAGCGGGGGAGGGATGGAGTAACCAAATCAAAACAAAGACCTACCCCAGGACTGCTCGAGGGCCAGGACTCCATCATTTTTTTTTAATTAATTAATTAATTTTGAGAGAGAAAGCATGGGGGGGTGGTGTAGAGAGAGAGGGAGAGAAAAAGAATCCCAAGCAGGCTCCGCACCATTAGCACAGAGCCCAGTGTGGGGATCAAACCCACGAACCACGAGATCATGACCTGAGCTGAAACATAAAGTTACACCTAAATAAATGACTGAGCTAACCAGACACCCCAACCCCATCATTTTTTTTAAAAGAAAGGCCATTTGGGCACCTACCATGGAGGTCCCTCTAAATCACGATGGTGGTCATTAATGCTGTTCACCAAATATATCAGTCCTTCTCACCTCCAGGCACATGGAGAATTATGCTTGCCTTCCCCTTGAGGACCAGTGTGATCATATGACTAGTTCTGGCCAATGAAATAGGAGTGCAAGCAGCACAGGTCATATCCAGGTCCCAGCTCTAAGAGCCACTTAGTGATTCACATATGCCCCTCCCACTGTTGCAACAATCACAGACACTTGGGCCCCCAGTAACTCTGGTGAGTAAAGCAACCTCCACCCACACAGTGCCATGACCCACACGAGGAACGTACTGTGAGCAAGAAATAGTCTTTTCTTAGTTAACCTACTGAGATGTTGTTACTGCAACATAACCTAGCCTATCATGGAAAGACCTACCAAACACAGGTTGAGCCCACCTACCTCCAGTCCACTGAGAACAAAACTTTGAGCATATCTTAAACTTCATTCCAGAGAACCAGTGAGGCTATAACAATGAAAAGGCGTGGGCTTCCATAGTCAGGGAGACTTAGGTTCAAATCTTGACTCTGCCACGTACTAGCCATGGGAGTCTGAGACACTGGATGACTCTTAACTGAGTTGCAATTATCTCAATCTTGAAATGGCAATTCTATTACCCACCACATAGGGTCGTGGTGCAGATTACAGGTAATGAATGGAGAGTACACAGCATGTGTCCAGGCACGCAGCGTGCACTAAAGAAACAGCGTGACTGTAGTGACCCTCACACCATTATCTTAACCCTACTTTGATCATTTACCAGCTGTGCAACTGGAGCCTCAGCTTTCTGCTCTGCAAAATGGGGACATAGTGCTGTGTCCACTCTCAGGGCGGCTGTAAGAGCTCAGGGTGAGTGTGTCTGTGGCAGCACACAGCTCAGAAAGTGCAAGTACCCCACGTTCCTCCACATGCCACACTTTATCCAGCCTGTCCTGAGTGAGCCCCAGCACACCAAGGGCCAGTGAAGCTGCACCTTCATACACACAGAGAGCCCAGTCCTTGACTGGCCTTCTGCCCTGGACTCTGCATTGCTCTCTGGGCCCCACCCAATCAGAAGCCTACTCCCCTACCCCCAGCCAAGTCACCGGCTGCCATTTACTAGACCACAAGCACTGCTTCTGTTCAGGGACTCTGACTTTGGAGGCCCCATGCACCAACCTGACCCCTGAGATCCCCACACCAGCCCAGCCAACCCATGAATCTGAGAAGCCCCCTTGAATACTATCCACAGAGATCTGGCCCATTCCTGGGGCCACCTCTGCAGGAGGCGGAGGGTGGGGTCCCTCACCAGGGTTCCTGCTGATCTACTATTGCAGATTCAGAGAGCAAGCCTGGTGCCCCTCCTAGCCCAACTTTAACACTCAGCACTCCAGCGAGGCTCTAAAGACACCTAACCTCACATCCAGGAAAATCTGCCATTTGCCACCAAACCCCTGGCCAAACGCAAAGAGTGTCCTGAAGTGAGTGTCCATAGATGGTAACTTCATGAAATGCAGTCACTGGTCCTGAAACATCCCAAATACTCGCAAACCTCTGAGAGCGGCCTGTGTGGAAGAAATGCTAGAAACAGAACGGAGCAGGCAGCCTGGTCCCAGCTCAGCCCTTCACCTGCTGTTTGACCTGAGGCAAGGCACAACCTCTCTGAGCCTCGTTTCCACAGCCATCAAATGTCAGGAGAGAAGGAAATCCAATTAAGGATCTAAGCTCACACTTGATTGTCTACACCACAAGTTGTAGGAAGCACAGTGCCATTTGTAGAATCTAAAGCCCCACGATTGAGTTAAACATGTTCACAAATGAAATAATAAGTCATCACAGCCTAAACAGAGGGTTGTGAGCACAGAGGTCTAATGGTCTCTAAGACTGTGTCTATCTCTGTGATTAAGAATATGGCGCCTACATGGCAGATAAAGGTGACTTCCTCTCTCTGGCCTCCCGAAGTTTCCATTTCTCCAGATAAGTTAAAACAGACCTGGATATTCACTCGTTCTTCCATATCTTACTCATAAAGTGGTAGAATGTCAGCACTATGTGGGACACCAAATTTCTCTGGTTCAAACCCCAATGTGAATTTCCGATATCCCCCCCATCTCTCTCCACCCTGCCATATCTCTGGCTGATAAGCAGACATCCAGTCTCTGCTTCCAGAGGTTGGAAACACACTGCCTATCAAAATGTGCCCTTCCGTTTTGTGACAGCTCTCAGCCATGGAAACATTTTCATGCTGAGCTGATATCTGCATTCCTACAACACCACTGGGATCAACCAAGGAGGAAGCAGATTCCTTCTTGCCCAGAGAGCAAGAAGGTTACAGTCCCTCCTCCAAATGACAGCCATTCAAACACTTGAAACCCCCATACCTCCCTCACACCACCTGTCCTGCCCTTTCTTCAGGCTAAACTTTCAAAGGTCCCTCCTTACCCCCTGGGGCGTGACATCAAGTACTCTTGCCAAGTGTGAGGCCCCAAACCAAAACAGTGTTTCCTGAAGAGTCTGGCCTGCCATCACCCCTGATTACCAACCACCCTGGCTCTGGATTCTCCCAGTAAATAAAACACTGAGACCCCTCACAGATGTGTGTCTGCATAGAGGCCAAAGATGAAACCGGTGCTAGCTCGAGTTCACAAGCCAAAGAAAACTTCAGCCACCCAGAGACATACAGATGCCCATTAGACCCTTCCCAGGATCCCCCTGTGAGCGACACTGCAGGGACCAAGGGTGACAGTCGGGGTGTCACTGCTGCGGTCCCCCTCCTGCTTCCATCCCTTCTTTGGCTGTTGGCCCCTCTCCACTTCCCCTGCCACCAAGGTACCTCTACCCCCTCGCTGGTCCCCTCTATTGCTCACATAGCCCCAGAGCTCACCCTGTCGCCCCAAAGCATTTTCTGTGCTCATCAACTGTACCTTAACTCTTCTGGGCGGAAAAGACTCTTTCCCTTAGCCTCCTTTCCCTCCCACTCTTCCCTCCCGCTCTTCTCTCCAGTAATGGCCAACACCCTCCACTGCATCCTATCCGTTACCAGGGCTATGCCTGGGGGACCGGACCCGGGGCCCAATTCCCAGCTGGCCCCAAGTGAGCTGCTGGTTGCATCCCACAGGCCAAGGCTCCAGACCAGACAGGGATAACAGCATCTCCTGAGTGCTTGCTCTATGCAGACAGGCACTGTGCCATTCCAGGGGCATCTCAATTCTCACGTTACCCCATCCCTCCTGAGAGAGACTGTCAAAGCCTTTGCTTAGAAGTAAGAACATGGAGACACTAAGAGACCAAGTAACCTGCTTTCAGTCTCAAGGCTAGTAAGCAGTCCCAGGCAACCGGACTTGAGAGCCCAACAGACTGAAAACTTGACACGGAGCCCTTCGCAGGCAGCGCCTGATCTCACTCTGGGCCCAGTCCTGTGCCTGGCACACAGTGCACTCAAATTCAAGTTCAGTGAATTACTCGGTTCTACATGTTTTTCAGCACCTAGGTATATTTGCATCCAGTGATATCACCAAACACACACACTGTCCCACTGCACACTTATTTTACACTGTATTTTTATTGTTAACATACACTATCTCCGCTGTCATGAGCCAGACCAACTCTCATTATCTGACCGGAGAACCAAACCCCAATTTATAATAATGTCGCCATGAGAAAATTCTTTCAACTTTCAAACACCCTGTATAAAAATAAATTTATAGCACCCTCCTTTCCTAAATTGAGTCCCCAATTAGCAGATTCCTTCATTAGCGTGCTGTTTACCTTCGTATTACTAAGAGATCTGTCCTGACCGAAGTCGGCTTCACTTCACTGCACCTCTACCTCAGAAAAGATGCCTGGGCAAAGACATGTGTGAACTGGATACTCCTCAAAGGCCTCATTTACAATCCAAATTTTCTCACAAAATTATCAATTTGGAGAGGCACAGGGTCTTGCTTAACCTGATAAATGAATTTTCAATGGATTTAGCAGGTATAATGCTAAGTGAGATAAGTCAGTCAGAGAAAGACAAATACCACATGATTTTACTCATATGTGGAATTTAAGAAACAAAGAAAAAAAGAGAGACAAAAAAAACCAACAACAGACTCTTAACTATAGAGAACAATCTGATAGTTACCTGAATGGAGGTGGGTGGGTGGGGGATGGGTGGAATAGGCGAAGGGGATTAAAGATACACGTATCATGATGAGCACGGAACTGCTCATGATGTACAGAACTGCTGAACCACGAAATTGCACACCTGAAACTAATATAACACTGTACATTAATTATCCTGGAATTTTTAAGAAAATTTTTAAGGAAAAACAATGAATTTTCAGTTCCTTGAGATGGCTGAGAGTTTTAGCTTAGAAAGTGCCAGGTATCTTCTAGCCATTTTCCAAATGAGCAAACCAGGACTTGCCGAAGTTACATATTCAAAGTTACATAGTGGAATTTCCACCGTGGCAGGAACTCGGTGGACTCAGCATTATCTCTTAACCTCAGCAGTCCCTTTCCTGCTCTTTCACAAGGACAAGGTGAACACACACCTTCTCTTCCAGCACTGCCTGGGAACCCAAGGGCTCCAGGAGAGTCCTTGTGCCTATCTGGCCTCAAGAAAACAGAAGAGACGCTCTTTCGGCCTCATGCTGCCACAGTGGCCACCACCGAGGAGAAAGGGTATGAAGAAACACCTCTTCCCGGCTCCTTCTCAACCTGAAAGATGCATTTTCCCATCCCTCCCCTCACCCACCCAAGTCTAGGCTCTTACCTCCTCACGTCTGGAAAACTAACACACCTAATACACGCCTCCCCACTCCACTCCTTTAAAACATGTCTTCCAGGTGGGCTTGCCAGGAGGACACTTCCTCCACAACACAGCTCAGCTCTGCATCCAGAGTGACTCCCAACATAGAACAAACTGAATTCAAACTCCTCCCAGTCTGGCCTCCAAGACGTTCTCAGCGGACCTCAACCTACCCATTCATTCAATTTGACTTTGCCCGAGTCTTCAAACCCTGTGCCAGACTCCATTCTCTATACCATGTGTCAGGTTCATTCCCGATGACAGCTCTTTGAACAGTATGCAGGGCCCTCTGCCACAAAGTACCCTCCAAAAAGACATGTATGTAATGCAGCATTTGCCCCAACATATTCTATAAACCAAACTACTGTGGAGAATTCTTTGGAAAAAAAAAAAAGAGTTGTGTGGTCATATAATCTGAGAAAGTCTTATGGCCGAGTCCTTTCTTGGATAATCATAACCCACATTTAGCCCACATATCAAAGGCTCGGAAAGTCCCATAATAAGAAAAGCCATTTAAAACTTTATCCCAGGAGTTCCCAAATTTGTCTCAGATCTACCGTCTGTTCTCTCTGTCATGATGCTAGTCCAGACTGCCACCATTTCCATCCTAGACAAAAGCAGAAGGCCCCCCCCCCCCCCCGCAGCTGGTCTACTAACCACATCCCCTCTTTTGCCCTCTCCAATCTACTCCCCACACACCGGGGCAGGAGAGAGTATTTTCAATCCCAAACCAGATCTGTTGCCCCCTGATTAAATGTTTCAATGGTTGTCCTGTGCTCTTAAGGAGAAGGGCAAAAACAAACAGCAAACCTTAACTTGGTCCACCAGGCTTCCATGGTTTACCTACCTTCCCAGCCCCCTCACTTCTCACACTGCTTCTCACTCACCCCATCCCTTCCATTGGCCTTTTCTTCTACCATGTTTTTTCTCCTACCCCAGGGCCTTTGCACCTCTGCCTGGATGACTCTGCCTCCCTACATCATTAGCCCCTGCTCAGCCCAATCATCACCTCCTCAAAGAAACTGTCCTTGACCCCCCCCAGACTAGGTCAAATCCTAGCCCCTCCATCCATGAGCCTTTTCACTTGTCATAGTTGCAATTTTTGTTTACTTATTTGATATTTTTTACCCTTCTATATTCTCTTCCACTAGATTGTAAGCTTTCTGAAGGCAGGGAATGCATGTCCACGTTTGCTCACTAAGTGTAATACAGTGTGTGGCTCAAAGTAAATACCCAAAATCACACACACACTAAACTGTTAAACCAATCGATCTGAAGTATGAACAATGGACGTGAAAAATAAAGTACAATGCAGTATATTCCATAATGGAGACATAAACCAAACACTATGGGAGAGCAAGGAAGGGAGCCCTAATTCTACCTGGGTGAGGTGGGTGAAGCTGCAAAGTTTTCGGTGCCAAGCGGAGAAGGAAAGGGAAAGGCCGCACAGATGGGAAAAACAAGGAAGGTGTGGAAGTTTGCAAAGGCTGGTTGCTTTCTGCTGGATTCTACCTTCTATCTGCAATCCTCATGGGTAAGAAGACTGTCTTCTCAGCTCCCTCTTGAGCACGGAGCCTAGTGCGCTGGGGGCGCAGATGTGCCTGCTAACATGAGAGGATCATCTCCCCAAAGATCAGTGGTGCTAAATTCCGTACGGGGAGCCTTAAGGCCGCCCTCCCCGTGTGCACACGTGTGCCGGCTCACAAGTCTGCCATGCAGCACACACACTCAGCTCCCTGTGGCCCTGAGATTAAAGCCACGATCTGCAGATTCCACAGGGCCTGCCCCTATGCCTAGCTCATCCTAACCCCTCTGCCCCACTTCTGGAAACTGCAGGCCTCTCTTTAATCCCACTCCACGGCTAGCCATTGTCCTCAGTAATATTCCTACTGATGCAGAATAAGAAGTCCAGACTAAGAGAGGTCAGGTCACCCATGACCCTTTTCTGTGGGCTTTGATTTTGCTGGATCCAAGTTTAGGCACGTGTGCTATGTGTCTTTATTCTATCTGCAATAGGGAGACACATGCCAGATACTTCTCCCAGAGTTTGTTTTAACCAACAGGAATCCTGTAAGGAACTGCTCCCACCCCTCGATTCCCCAGCCCCCCAATTTAACCAGGCCCGTTCTTTGCTCTACAAAAACAAACAGCTAGTTCCGCCTGCCAGGGCAGACGAGGTGCACACATACAGAAGCAAACAAAGAGGCCCTCCTGCCCAAGACTTTCCTTCCTGTTGGACTGATGTGGCCACTGGTGCCCTTTGTTTCAAGTCACCAGATGTGCCAGGCACCCACAGGGACCTGCAGCAGCTGGGAATATCACCCTCTGACCTTCCACGGCCACCCTCACCCCACCCAACCCGGGAGGATGTGGGGCCGGGTATCTGCTGCTCTGTTCTGCTTGCTGAGTGCTGGTCACCAGTAAAGTGCAGCCGGCTCCCCTGCAGGCCAGTCCTCTGGCCGGGGCCTCCGCTCTCCTCCCCTCCCTGGCCTAAGAGCGAACGTCCATCTGTCACATCTGCAGCATGCCAGGGACCTCATGTCACCCTCACGGCCGTTCTGTGGCTCTGTTAGTGTCCCCCCATCCTACTGATGGGAAAAATTAGCACAGACCAATTAACTGACATGCCCCAAATCAGACAGCCAGGGTTCAAACCAGTTCGACCTGACTACAGGGCACAGGCCACCAACCTCTTTCTTGAATGCCTTGGTAGTTCCTTTACAAAAGGTACCCAAACATTGCATCGAGCATGACTCTCGGTCAGTTCAGTAAATGATTCTGTTGATAATTAGAACAATTTTCTTGGAAATAGCCACAGTTTGATTTTAAGACCCTACAAAGAAGGTAAGTGGTTTGGGTTTTGTCTTTTTTTAATGTATCTGCGGCCTTTGTGAGCACATCCAATTGCACTTTAGATCAACCCTGTGAACATTTTCCTTAAAAACACACATTTCCTCCTCTTGTCTTTCACTCATTTATCTTATCTCCACTCCCCAGAGCCCATGAGGCTCCATTCCATGGTCACTCCCGGTTATCAGTTTTTGCTTTTACAAGCAACATTTCTCTGGATTGCTAAGACATTCTTGGCCTTCTAGAAATATGCTTTCATTTTTCTTCTCAATTAGTTACTATGTATGCTTCCAACGTTATGCTTTCATATGAAAATAGATGCCTTCCTAACTCCCTCACCCGTCATGTGGCATTAACCAAAGCTACAATGGAACGGAGACATTAAGACTTTATATGAAAGTCAGTCTACACCAGGAAAAATAATGCTGGTCGTCAACCAAGTCACAGTAAACGCTTCCCAAGACACCATGCACTGGTTTAACCCTCTTTCTTGGTGTTTATAAGCACCTCCCCTCAAATTGTTCATCAACGCAGTCGCGTACAGAACCCGAGAATGGTAGGGTGGCTACCCTTTCGAATCTTCCCAGACGGACTGACAGTTCCTAAGGCTGATGTGCACCGTAATCCTTTCTTTCTCTCCGTGGTGGTGTTCCTAGGTCAAAAGGGCAAAGTTAAGTTGTTTATGACAGTCATCAAGGTATGAAACCAGAAGCTCAGGCTTCACGGTAAGTCTGATTTTAAAGAAAGCAGGAAGAATTCTTGACACAGAAAGGAGGCCTTCTATCAAGACAGATCAAAACATCCTGAAGGTATGAGAACTGGAAGAGGTTTCAGAGTTACTTCATTTTATAACCCACGAGGAAGCTGGCAATGAGGCCAACCCAAGGCAAGCCTAGTGGTTAATGAGCTGACTGACAGAGCAAAAAGAATATTAATAATACAATGCAAATGATCTGCTGACAACTGGTTTCTGGGTTACACATGCAAGCCAGTTCAGGGACTTCCCAGGAAAAACTTCCTACAGAAACTACAGGAGGGGCACCTGGGTGGCTCAGCCAGTTAAGTGTCTGACTCCGGCTCAGGTGATGATCTCGCGGTTCGTGAGTTTGAGCCTCACATCAGGCTCTGTGCTGACAGCTCAGAGCTTGCTTTGGATTCTGTGTCTCCCTCTCTCTCTCTCTGCCCTTCCACTGCTCTGTCTCTCTCCCAAAAATAAATAAACATTAAAAAATTAAAAAAGAAAAAAGAAAAAAGAAAAGAAACTACAGGAAAGGTCCATGGTTTCATGACCACGGGGTATCACCAAGCTACATGAACTGATTCTGTAACCTATGAAGCCCTTGGAAGGATGTAAAGAAAAACAAGACCCTGTCCTCGGAGCTTGGAGGTGATGAAAGCCATCTTCACAGCTCCTGTCACACAACAAATGGATGATAAATCCCTAAGAAAAGAGCACAGAGAAAGCTATTGCATACAGAGGAGAGGAGTTACCTTCTGGCTTTCCAATCAGTGTTATACAAGAAGCACACGGAGATATTTACAGGGGTGGCAAATGTGCCAATATCTGAGCTCATGCCTAGACGCTCAAGTTTCCCAGGAACACCCTTGGCCACAATCTGTTGGATGGGACACCAGCTTAATGCTGTGCACCATCACAAGTGGCTGGGGTTCAGGAATGAACAGAAAAACACACAATCTTGTTGTTCTGGGATGGAAAATGTAATACACACCAGTTTGCAATTAGTCTAAAAGAAAGAATCAGGACCATTTAGCCCCAAACAGAAAGAACAGAAAGTTCATGGAATTAGGGCCTTTCCCAAAATAAAATCCATCCTTCCTAATGCTTTTCAATTTTGTATTTCTATTTTTACATTTAGGAGTAGTTTATTGTAAGCTGCTCACAAGTGAAGGGTGTTAAATGCTGAATCTGGGTGCAGAGGGGAAAAGGAACCAAGAAATAGGACAGTGGCCGAGGTGAGCTCTTTCACACCCTGGATTTCAACAGAACCACAGCAGGAACTAGAGATGAGGAGAGAAGAAAGAGAATTCTTTGTATTTCCATCGTAAATACAGCTTTTGGCCTCCAATTTGGAACATAGATCCCTCTCACACACTATCCAGTTACAAATACCCATATGATGGCTACGATTTTAAAACAATAAGTCACCAGACGAGCCTATAAATGTAAAATTTTTAAACGGCAAGAACACAGGCATATAAAAATGATGGTCTATGGAGCCTTCCTGGACTTGCGAGATTTAAGTGATTTTCAGGTTGATGTTCCCAAACAGTGTCTCTTACATCTCCAAGTGATTACTGTTTATCTTACCCTTCTGAGCAGTGTGGGGTACAACAGCGGCAGATGACTTCATGCCTCGCCCGCACATATTTAGGAGAGGATTTCTTGGGGATCGAGACCATGTCTCCCTTATCTCCTTGGCCACAGTTCCTGGACCAGTGTCCTATAAGCAACTGGCACTCAATAGATATTTGTTATTTGCTGAATACCCCTGAGCAGAGAAAATTACTAAGTGCCTATAATAACCACAGCAGATGGAAAGAACAGAACTTAAGAATTTGCAATCTCATGGAGTCCAGTAAGTGGTACTTTGGAGGATTCTGATGTTTGACAGAATGCTGACTTATGCACATAAGGGTATCTATGTTCCTGTCAGGGTTGATGCAATGGAGCTTATGGCCATCCAAAAGGCCTACTAAGCTTTCAATCCTCCATTCTATACTTAATCCCTAAAAATGAAGGAAAAAGAAATAAGAGATGTCATTTATCTCTCTTTTCAATTTAATGAAGCTGATTTTTAATTCTTTGTTTCCGCCTATTGAGATCGTTTTGATTCTTGAGTCTGTCATGTAGTAAGTTGCCTAATGTGGGTAACCTACAGACTTGATAAGAATGCTTTCTGTGTCTTCAGGTCACGGAAAACAAGGTAACAGCACAGGGCCAAGAATCCTGTCACCTAGAAAACTCCTTCCAAATCTCTCTGTAACCCCAATCTCTGGCCAATTAGCCCTGTTAAAAGAAAAAGCACATGACTTCAGTGAGTTTTTGACAACTTCCAGGGATTACCTCTTTCTTCAGCTGTCCCTCAAATGTTTAATATTTTCGGGGCGCCTGGGTGGCGCAGTCGGTTAAGCGTCCGACTTCAGCCAGGTCACGATCTCGCGGTCCGTGAGTTCGAGCCCCGCGTCAGGCTCTGGGCTGATGGCTCAGAGCCTGGAGCCTGTTTCCGATTCTGTGTCTCCCTCTCTCTCTGCCCCTCCCCCGTTCATGCTCTGTCTCTCTCTGTTGCAAAAATAAATAAACGTTGGGAAAAAAAATTAAAAAAAAATGTTTAATATTTTCTAAACAAGGACAAGAGGATCAATGTGATTGAACTGTATTGCCATTAACTTCAAATTTCAAATTTGAAATCATGTATTCATTATTCAAAGCATTTAGCTTTGGTCTAATATACTTACTTTTCCTGCATTGTTTATTCCTGGTGTTGAACCAGACCTCGGAATCATAAATATTCATACCCACATATGCCTGTTTGACTAGTCAGTCCCTTTTTCCACCAATGCAGAAGGACAGATGTGCTACCATAATTCTAAATATGGAAGTAAAATTTGGAAAGAAAATGCCCACACCCAAACAGCTATTCAAGACTCCAGGGCAATGCTTTATTTCTCTCTCAGTGATATGTGAGCTGAAGGCAAGTATAAATGACAGCAGGCACGTCTGGATCTTAGCATCTACCGTCTCTCTCTGCTCATGGAGTCTCCATACTCTCAGGCTACGAAAGAAACAGGTATAATTTTCAAAACTGTGTGTGTCAAGAGCAGCTTTACTTCCCCTCGAGGAGGAAGACAGCAAAAATCATGAGGTCCATCATGTTTCCTTTTTCACTCTGACCACCAGGAGTCTCAGGGCCACATTTCTAATTCACCTTCAGGATCTTCGGACTATGTGGTTGGGCTCTATTCTGTCCCCTCTACTCCTAGTACCAACTCTATTTGAATTCCTATTTCCCTTGATTTTTTATAAATACACACATTTTTATTTTATTGTACATGCTTTTGTGAGTAGTGTCAGACTCATCCTATAAAAAAAAGTATCAGAATGGAAACAAAGTTGCAAACCTATTGCTCATGGAAATTTCCCCTCCAAATGAGAGCCTGGCGGCCCTTAATCTTTGCACTGTGCTACTTGGTAAAATTATGAGTGTTATTCTGAAATGTGTGTGATGCCTCTGAAGAAGTCAATCACATCAGACCTGCCTCATATTCTGGGGCCACTAAGAGGGTCAGACCTTCTAACATCTCCACTAATAGGTGCCTAACTTACTACTCACCAGGTCTCCTAGATTCTGCACTCATCAGCCTGAGAAATCTAAGTCTTCAGTTGATAAATAAAGTGGGCTCCTCAAGATGGGTCATCCTACCTGTGGATTTCAAAGAGTAAAAGCCTCAAATGAAGAAATAAAGCGTCTTAATGAGAAATCCCTAGGCAGGACGCTGATGAACTGGGGAGTGGGGAGTGGGTGCCACCAGTACCATGTGAATCCCACTTGGGATAAATACCTTTTTTTGAGAGCACTTTTACTGCCAGAATCTCATCATGAACCTTATGCTGGTCTTTACAGTAGACAGAGCAGGCATTTCGTTCTCTTGCCGCATCAAGGCATCAGTATCCATTACTATTCTACCTCTTAGCCACAACTTGAGCACCTTTGAGTACAAGGACCATAATTGTAGCAAAAGGTCATGCACACAGTAGATTCCTGAAATATTTGTTCTTTACGCTCGGTCCTTCATTACATCGGCTAAGAAGTACGTGAGTGCCTCCTGTGTGCCAGAGGCTGGCCATGAAGATGAACGAGAAGCACATAGCCTAGTAGGATAGAAAAGAGTGCATGAACTACAGTGCAATGTGCAGTGATCTAACAGAGGTGCATGGCACATACAATGGAGAAATGGTTCCCTTGAAAGGAAGTTGTTCAAGATGACCTCAAAGAACAGGTACTGCACTGTGTCTTAGAAAATTTCACCAGGTAGGTTCACTTTTTCAAATAAAAACTATTTTTCAGAACAGTTTTAGACCACAGAAAGATTGCTGAGCTAATATACAATTCCCATATACCCACACTCAATTTCCTTTATGATTGCATCTTACATTAGTATGGCGCATTTGTCATAATTAATGAACTAATATGGATACATTATTATTAACAAAAGCCCATACTTCATTTAGTTTTCCTTAGTTTTTACCTAATGCCCTTTTTCTGTTCCAGACTCCTGCCTAGGACAACATATAACATTTGGTCATCCCATCTCCTTAGGGTTCTCTTGGTAGTGACCGTTTCTAAGACTTTCCTTGGTTTTTAAAGACTGTCCAGATTTGAAGAGTACTGGTCAGATATTTTGCAGCATGTCCCTCATCTGGGATTTGTCTGATGCTTTTTGCATAATCAGACCAGGGTTAAGTGTTTGGGGGAAGAAGACCACAGAGGTAAGTGCCATTCTCATTACATTGTACCAAGGGTATCAATGTGACCAATCACTGCTGATGTTGACCTTGATCACGTGGCTGAGTCAGTGTTTGTCACATTTCTCCACTGACCAAAAAGAAAAGTTACTCTTTTTTTCCCTCTTTCCACACTGTCCTTTGTGGAAGCAAGTCACTATGTGCACCCCACACTTGAGGGGTGGAAAGTTAAACTACCCGGTTGAAGGCAAAGTGCCTGTACAAATTATCTGGAATTCCGTAAGGGAGATTTGCCTCCTCTTCCCCATTTAGGCATTTATTCAGTCACGTGTTTACACATGAATAGATATTTGTATGGTCCCATGGGTATTTATTTTATATATCCATTATTACTTTACCTTATTGCTCAAAATTGTTCCAGCTTTGGCCACTGGAGTCTTTCAGTTGGCTCCTTAGTCCTTTTGTCATACCTGCATCAATGTGTGTGTGTGTGTGTGTGTGTGTGTGTGTGTGTGTGTGTGTGTGTGTGTGTACTTGTGTTTCTTTACCTTGTGGCAGTACCACATAGGTTTTTATAACGTGGTTTCTCAACACGTTGAGAAACAGAGTCTCACCATGTTGTCAACATCTTCAAGTACACCAGCAGCACAGAACTTTAATATAAGAGAAGAAGACCTCAGAGGTTAATTCAGTGCCCTGCTGAGGTTACCTCAGTGCCTTAGGTCACAGAGCCATTCTGAGAAATCCCTGCTTTCTATTACTTAACCTCATTTCCTTCCCACCCTCCACCCCCCACCATTATTCCAACTACTTATTATTGCCCATGTGTGAAAGCCCAGTAAATAAAAGAGAAACTGTGTCCATCACTGAATCTCTCCAGGTAACGATGGGACCTTAGTAAGGTTGCAAGCAGAGCAGGGTCAAAAATGTGTTTAAACTACCTGTGTTCAGGGAACATGGCACTCTTTATTTTCTACAACCAGTTGAATTTTCCTGGCAATCTCTCACTCATTTTGGATAGCAGTAACCACAACTTGAACTTAGCAGTTAGGGCTATGTCAGCCCCTTCTGGTTTGAACAGTCTCTTTTGGGGAAATGCTCAAATTCCCTCATGAACAGTCCCTACCACCAACCAGAATCTGAGAAACTACTGGGGTGATAAGGGGCCTGGGAAGCACACCTTCATGGGACAGAACAGTGCTAAGATCACTCATCAGGACAAGAATAGACTCTTCAACAAAGGGTGCTGGGACAACTGATATCTACATGTCAAAGAATGATGTTGGAATCATACCTCACACCATAATCAAAATTTAACTCCAAATGGATCACAGACTTAAATTAAAAGCTAAAACTACAAAAACTATAAAACTAAAACAGTAAATCTCTTAGCAGAGTAAGTCATCATAATCTTGATTTAGGTAATGGTCTCTTAGGACATAAGTAACAACACCAACAAATACATGAATTGGACATCATGAAAATTAAAAATGTTTGTGCTTCAATGGACAATGTCAAGAAAGTGAAAAGACAGTCCAAAGAATGGGAAAGAAATTTTGCAAATTATGATGTGATAAGAGACTGGTATCTGGAATATATGAAGATTACAACTCAATAATAAACAATCCAATTTTTAAAAAATGGGCAAATGATCTGAACAGACAGTTCTCCAAAGAAGATATACAAATGGCCATTAAGCACATGAAAAGATGCTTACATCATCAGTAATACCATCAGTCATCAGGGAAATGCAAATCAAACCACAATGCAACACCATTTCACACCACTGTGATGGCTATAACCTGAAAGACAAATAATAATAAGTGCTTAGGAGAACGTGAGGACATGGGAACACTCAGACATTGCTGGGGGGAATGTAAGATGGCGCAACCACTTTGAAAATCAGTTTGGCAATTCTTCAAACCATTAAACACAGAGTTACCATATGACCCAAAGATTCTACTCTTAGGTATATATCCTAAACAAATGAAACATCCATCCCTACAAAAACCTGTACATTTCATATACTCCATAAGCATATGCAGAGACTGAAGAATACTGGAGACTCTTTTCAAGAAAGGCTATCTTAAGGTTTTTATTGTCCTTCCTAGCATACCTGGCACCTCCTGAACTTGTTCCCAACTCTAGTTCATCTGGACAGAAGACATGACCTCTAATTCTGGATCTACACATTATGAGAAGTAAAGAAGCCAGTATGGGCAAGATTCTCAAAAGCACCCTACCTACAAAGCTAGCAACTAAACACAGTTCTAATCACCCAGCCCCACAGGTATCTGCCTTAACCTTGGGCCTTCCTAAAAATATAAAATAATGTGAAGAGAAAGAATATCCAAGTATATAGATCTGGTAACACACAATGACACTTATATTGTTACCAATTATCAGAGAACACCAACCCCTTAAAATTCCTAAAAACACCAGTATGTAAAAAAAAAAAAAAAATGCATTCTAAGCCAGTATGCCAAATATTCCCACTAAGCATCATTCTAGCCCATAAAAATAAAACTAAACCACCCTCCTCTTTAATAACTTTTTTTTTGGCTCTGCAATACCTGAAAATAAATAATGTTGACTCAGGCAAAGTAAACTAAGAAGATTAAATAAACTTAAGAAGAGAAAGGAAAAGTTATTCTTTGGAACTCATTTACCGTCTTGGAAAAACTCATCCCCCAAGGAGAGGTGGATCTGAACTTCATAATAAATATGAATTGGAAAATTCAACCCCTCTTCCCCAAATACACACACACAATATAGAGAATTTGATCTTATTCTTTTCTACATGCTGTGCAATTAGAGTTTAGTGTGATTGTGCAGGTACAAAGGCGTTTAAGTCTGTCCGCTAAGAAGCTTTCTTCTGCTAAAATCTTGGCTTGCATCAGGAAACAGTTGAACTAGGCTAGGAAACATAGTGCCAAAGGAGTGAAATATCTCCACAGTATTTCAATGGCAGGCAAGGCCAAGCCTACAATTGCTGTGACATCAGTAAGAAGTTCTAGAACACGTCCTCTCAATGGGAATATAAAACTAGGGCAGAATTCAAACAGCCTCTTCATTAGGATCATTTAACTATTTCAAGTGCCCACTGGGGCCAACCAAAATTGGTAGCTCCAGCCCAGTCTCTCTCTTGTGCCAAAGGCCTCTCCTTGGATGTCCCAAAGGCCCTTCAAACTCAACACAGACTCAATATGAATAAAATGGAAGTCCTCACCTCACTCACTACTCTGCCAAGACCTGGACCTCCTCTGGATTTTCAGTGCCTCCAATACTCATCTAATCACTTGATATAAATGTCTGAAAGTCACTCTCGACAACCTGTTCTCATCCCTTCAATCAAACCATGGCTGTGAGCAGGGACTCCAGTTTAAGGACGCAGATGGCACAAGTGAGGCAGAGGAGGAGTGGGCAGACTTACCAGAGAGGTAGAAGGAAGCAGACCTCACGATAACAACAGTTCACTTCTTCCATAAGCATCCAGTGTCAGTCTTACTTTCCAACCCCGTTTCTCTTTCTCACTCTTAGTTATTCACCTCCTTCTTTCTTTGCTCCCACCACCTTCTTCCTGACCCTTTGCAATGATATCATTCACACTTCCACAGAGGAAAACAGAAGCATAGGACCGTAAAATTCGGTTTACATTTTTTAGACAGGTAACTTAATACAGGAGAGGCAGGGAAGCTTGACCTGGGCCAAATTTTCTTTTTGGCCACTTCCGGTAGCCAAGCACTGTGGGAGATAAAGTTCAGACTTCAGCACAATTGAGCTCAACCCTGTCCTGGAGTAACAGGAAGGCAGCTTATCCAACAAGGTCACCACCTCAGCTTGTCTAAGTAGCCTGGGCCCTGCTCCTGACTCACCCTCACTTCTGATTCCAGTCCCCTGACTCAGCTGCTCATAAACTTGAATTCTGGCTCTCCTGACTCTGGCCTGGTTTGCTGACTTACCTTGGCAGGCCCTTTGATTTCTCGAGAAGGAAAGTGCGAGGCTATTAGGAGAGTTCGGTACGGCTGGGGCACCAGAAGAGGTAGCAGGTGGCCAACCCCCTATTGAATCATTGTCCAGCAGGCTGTACTGCTGCCAATAAAGAAAATATGGATGCTCTATGCTTGCTCACCCAATGACACTCCAAATATGCTGGGAGAGAGGAAAACACGTGTTGTCAAAAGTATGATCTGAAAAAGATTTAGTTTTTCCTATATTACACTCTATGCATGATTCAGATTATTTTAAAGTAAGTTTTTTTCTATCATTTCTTCTACTAAAAAACTATAAAACAGAAAAAATTCCTTAAAATTATGATCTGAATGGAAAAAGTGGCAAATAGGATACTTCACATATCCTCTACCACTTAATTTTTACCATGCAAATATAGTGTTTGTGAACCACTAAAAAGGATGCATTCTCATTCTGTTGATGCTATTAACTAAGGCTATGAGCTAAATAGCTCATCCAACTAGAAACAATCTTTCTCCTGCACAAGAAATTTATTTTTATCCCTGAGACCGATCTGTATTTACTATTTTAAAGTCTTTTTCTAGTAAAATATACATTCTTTTCAAGAACTCATGGAATAAATACCTTAGATAAACCATAACCTGGGCCCTAAAACAAATCTTAACAAATTGAAAAGAACTGAAATCATATGAGTGTGTTCTGTGACCACAATGGAATCCAAGTAGAATCAATCCAAGAAAGATAATGGGAAAATACCCAAACACTTAGAAGTTGAACAACCCACTCCTCAATAATGCATGAGTTGAAGAAGAAGCCTGGAGGAAAATAAAAAACAATACACTGACCTGAATGAAAATTAAAATACAACATGTCAAAATTTATGGCACACAGCTAAATCGGTGAAGGGGAAATTCACTAAATATTTCACTAAATAGTCACTAAATATTTCAGTAAATATTCACTAAATCGGTGAAGGGGAATAGCACTAAATATTCACATTTAAAAAGAGGAAAGGTCTGAATGCAATAATGTAAGCCACCACTTCAAGAACCTAGAAAAGGAAGAGCATTAACAAACTCAAAGTAAACAGAAGGAAATAACAAAGATAAAGCAGAAATCAGTGAAACATAAAACATAAGAACAGAAAAAAAATAAATTAAACAAAAAGCTGATCCTTTTAAAAGAGTAATAGGATTGACAAACCTCTGGCAAAAATCACAGACACACACACACACACACACAAGTTACCAGTATCAAGAACAAAACAGAGTATTGCTACAGACCCTACAAGCATCAAATGATAATACAGGAATACCACAAACAACTCTACACAAATGAACTTGACAACTTAGATGAAATGAACCACTTCTTCAAAAAGCATAAACTACCACAGATTACCCAATATGAAACAGTTCATTTAACAGTCCCATACCTAAGGAAACTGAATTCATAATTTAAAAACTGTCAAAATGAAATCTCCAGGGCTAGATGGTTTCACTGGAGAATTCTACCAAATGTTAAAAGAAGAATAAACATGAACTCTACACAATCTCTTCCAGAAAATAGAAGAGGAAGAAATACTCTCAATTTACTTGGTGAGGTCAATTACCCCAAAACCAAAACCAAAGATAATACCAAAACAAGACACACCAAAAAAAACCCCAAAACTATAGACCAGTATCCTTCATGAATATAGACACAAAAATCCTAAACAAAATATTAGCAAGCAGAATTCAGCATTATATAAAAACAATTAAACACGAAGACCACGTGGAATTTATTTTAGGGATGGAAGACTGGTTTTATGTTTGAAAATTGGCACGAAAAGCA
This sequence comes from Herpailurus yagouaroundi, assembly GCF_014898765.1. Classification (NCBI taxonomy): domain Eukaryota; kingdom Metazoa; phylum Chordata; class Mammalia; order Carnivora; family Felidae; genus Herpailurus; species Herpailurus yagouaroundi. Next base: position 23,074,970 of record NW_024412415.1, on the reverse strand, counting down.
CACGATCATATCAGTGATGCAGAAAAAACATTTGACAAAATTCAACACCCATTCATAAAAACACAAACAAAAAGAAAAACTCCCAGAAAACTCCAACTAGAAGGGAACATCCTAACGTTGATGAAGATCATCTACAAAAGACCTATAACTAACATTATATTTAATGGTGAAAGACTGAATGCTTTCCCCCTAAGATCAAGAATAAGGCAAGATATCCACCCTCACCACTTTTACTCAGCAGAGGACTGGAACTTCTAGCCAGCACAGTAAGGCAGGAAAAAGAATTAAAAAGCACACAAATTGAAAAGGAAGAAATAAAACTATCCTTATTGGCAGATTACGTGGTTGTTGATGTAGAAAATCCCAAGGAATCCACCCCTCCAAAAAAATTTAAAACTAGCAAGATACTATTGGCTGATCTGATAATGTCTAGATACAAAGGGGAGGCTATTCTAGTATTGGTCATCAAGGAATGATTTGGAGTAAAGAGAAAATCTCCAATGACCTATCAAAGTTGGTTTCACCAAAAAGGGAGATGGCCCCAAGCCAACTGGTAGGAACACAAGACCCACCAAGTAAATGTTGCAAGCTCACAGGCAGATCACTGGGAACCAAGAATGTGTCCGCCTCCTCTTTGAAAGGCTGTATAAATTCTCAGCTGAACTATAAATTTTTAAAAAGGAAATATTTCTCATATCATTCTCAAGGATGGGACCTGAGTCACTTAAGTTCTTTAGATGTCTTTCCAAGGGTGTCTCTTCAAACTTCTGCCCAGACACCAAAAGAGACTAAAGCTACAACTTATTGGACTTCAGTCCTGTTTTCCTCAAATAAAAGCCCTCTTTTAAACATCAAATCCAATCCATATTTTCACACCTATGCTCAAGGCTATGGACAGAGAGTCCTTAGAATTAGAAGGCAGAGATTACCCATCTTGGGTGACACTTTATCTAGGATAAATGTGTGGTGATACTTCAGGGCAGAAATCACACCCACTGAAACAGAGCTCATGGCTTTATGCTCCATCCTCCGCCCTCCTCTTGGTTCTCTCAGAGTCATCCTTCCTCCCTTTACCATCTGATCTTGGGCTCAAAGTCCTGACTACTCTTTCATCTCCTGTTGCTCCCAGCTTCTCCACTTCCTATCCACACCACCTCCCACCTGCTCATCCTGCCCCTGCCATCCCTTCTCTCTTCTGCCTCTGCTACACCTCACCATGCCCATCACACTTCCAACTAGGATTGTCCCTCCTGCCTGTTTCTAATGCTGATTTTCTCTGCAGCCGGGAGCTGGGCCCAGTCCCCAGCCCTCTCCCTTTTAGCTCCCTCCCATCCTTCCTCCTCCGCCTCTCCTTTTCTCTGGCTTGCTGTGTTATTTGGTCCCCATCCTCCACACAGTCTCATCTTGGCCCAGCTGCCTTCCCCACAAGTACATGCGTATTTACAGAGTATGTATTTGTTGGCTGCATGAAAGTGCTGGCCAGCGTGCTAGAAAAAGCATTGTCCAGGGAACCAAAAACTATATGCTGGAGCCATCTCTAAACAAGTCATGGCACCTTCCTAGAGGTCTGGGAGGGGGGAAGGGTAGCTGGCCTTCTACAGTGCTTTGCAGCTCTTGAAAGGTAAATAAGTGCATTCACGCTTCCAGAGAGCAGAACAAGAACAGCACGGCCCTACCCTACCGTGCACCTAACACACAGTCATTCAGACAACTCCCTGACAAGCGAGTCTACCTTCGGATCACTGCATATTTGCTGGCAACCTAGGCTTACCCAAGAGTTAACTAGAACTTTTAATCCAGCTCTCTTTTTTGCCCCGAGGTTGGCTTTATGGCAGGGAAGAGAGAGAGCAAATTCTACAATGAGAGCTCCCCCATCCCCGAATAAAGGGCCTCTAGAAGCTGGCAGTGCTGTTGACTTTACACTAGCAAGTTTACTCAGTTTAACCTTCTCCAAGCACCAGCGGTAGAAGATTCAGACCTGCTCGAAAAAAGGGGCTATGAATTTCAAATAAAGCGTGCGTGTAGGGTGGGGTGGGGTGGAGCGTCTTCACCTGCCTTACCCACCAAGCCCAAATGTTGGACTGCCTCTCCTAACAGGGCTTCTCCCTCATTGTGGCTTTTGTTCTCTACCAGGATGAGTGGCTCACATAAAGCCATGTCCCCTGACCTGGAATGACATCTTTATCTCACGTACACTATGAATATGGTGAGCAAACAGTCGTCCACTACTGAATGCAAACAGGACTGAGGCATATGAATGTCAAATGTAAACGCGGAGACAGAATTCCCCTCTCAACAAGAAGTTCTTCTGTGTCTTATTATCCTGTTACTTAAATGCCAGGCCAGGCTGTGACTAATTTCCAGCAGAGTTTTGTCAAGGTCAACATCAGTGGCTGCACAGAAGTAGAGTAAATTATTAACCCTGGTTCTCCACAGGGCCCGAATCAGCCACAGAGCTCACCACTTGCCAGCCACGTTTTCTCCCCAGTTCAGCAGCGGGAAGTTCACGGTACATAGCACACGTGTCTGCTTCTGCCTTGAAGGGTCACTAAGACAGATACGGGAAAGGGCAGCGGGTTGGGGCTATAAGGGAAACTGGTCATAACAGGATGGGTAGAAGGAAGCCAAGCAGGTAGGGGAGGTGCCTGGCATCCTGGAGTCTCAGAAACCAAGTACCAAAGAGGCAGTAGGAATCTTCTTCTCACACAAGGTGACAGGCTGATAGACATGGAAGAAAAATGCCTGACCAGGCAGAAAGGACCCTCCCTACAGATCAGAAAGTGTGTGGGCTTCAAACAGCATGCTGTTCCTTTGGGCTTGGCATGTGCTGGACTCAAGTTCACAATCATATTTATAAACCAAACTGGCTTAAAAGACTTCCCCATACAGACTCTGTAGGATGACCCCAGTGCCTGTTTTCCAGAGCTTCTTAATGCCCAGGCTCTTGCTCCAAAGCCATGAAGAATTCAGTGCCTTCCAAGTAACTGCGCAGGCATCAGAGCCTTCCCTGCACAGTTGTCTAGCCAACACTTTCCCTGGTGCAGAAGAGACATCTTTAGGCTCTTGGGCAATTCAAGGATGGAAAAGACAGAAAGTTTTCACATCCTTCCATGCCACGTCTGCCCGAACACTTTCAGATCCATCTCAATGCCACCTCTTCTGGGCTCTGTCATTTATTTGCTTGACTTTATCCCCAGTCTTGTTCCAAAAAGTCTCTGAAGCACATCCAGCCCTTTTTTCTAACTATAAGTGGACTCAGAGTTTTCCTAAATCCAGAGACAGCCAGTATTTCTTCTCTCTGGACCACACACTTGAGAAACATGTGCAGAAATTTAACAAATAAAACAAAAAGAAAGAAAATGAAGAGAAGTGTTAAAAGGAGAAATATGTGCACTTGGCCATATTTTCCGCTTCGTCTTTAAGTCCCCAAGGATAAGGCCCATCGCGACTTTGGAATTTCCTAGGAAAGGAACTGATCTCTCCCCTGTCCCTTCTCCCACCCAACTCCTACTCACCATTGACAAAACAACATTACCATATTCATTACTGCAAAATCTACTGCAATCACCCTGTGGAACGAACACCTTGCCCTTGATTTTGTCTCTCATGAAACCAACCTAACAATGCTGGCTCAAACAAGTTCTGTTCCCTGGTGACCACTGGGGCAGGCAGAGTTTTCCATTATATCTGCCTCTGACTTGTGCTCACACACATTTCCAGAATCTTAACATGTGGCCACCACACGTCACATGACTTAATCTGTAGTTCAAAACTCGCTAAACCACATCTAATCACTGTAAAGGCCATCTACTATTCTAACGGTTCTCTATTGCCATCCATCTGCCACCAACAATATGCCTAAATCCATTTATGTCTGTGTAGCACCTCAAATATAGAAAGCACTCAAAAATATTTGTTGGATAAATACACGAACACACACACCAATCTATTAACTGCCTAGGGTAAGACTTTGGAGGATAGAAGGAAAATGGCTATCACTGAAGTCTCAGGAGAGAACCCAAAAATGTCCCATGCTGCAGCTTATGAAGTTCCCTCCATCTGGAATGCCCTTTCCCACCCTTAAGTCACCTCACTAACTCTCACTGCTCCCAAGACTCAACCACACCTCATTCCCTCTTAAGGAATTCCATTCCCTGGCCCGCCTACTTGAAGCAAAGTGATCCTTTCTGTGTTTCTGCTTTAAATGCTGGATGCCATCACTTCACACGATGTTCCACGTGCTGAGTGAATAAACAGCTATTGTCAAAGCAAAACAGTAAATGCTCTAGGAGGGGCAAAGGCTCTGGGGATCTCAAAGACAAGGGCCAGCAGCCGCTGGACCAGACGAAGAGGGCATATGAGCTCAGTCCTGAGGACAGCAGGGTTCTTACTGGCAGAGACAGGGGTGCAGTGGTGGGAAGGACACTGGAGACAGACAGCTAACATGAACAGAGACAGAGGAAAGATGGCAGGGGGACACAGGAAAAGTCCAGGAGGAGGACACAGGAAAGCAAGTCAGAAAAGACAGACTGAGGCCAGAATATGTACAATTCTGCGAGACAGGCTCTGTTAGTATTATTTTCCCAACTGAGAGAAGAGGATTCTGGGGATTACAAATGGGGTTTGCCAAAGTATTCAGTCACTGCTCAGCAACTACGCTTAAGTCACACAGCAGTCATCTGTGTAAAAGGAAAAGAAGATATACACACATGCACGCATGCACACACACACGTATGTATATACACACACATATACTTATATACATAGATTCCAATTTCTCAACAGCAACACATGTTAGGGGTAGGAGGGCTGTCCTGTGCATTATAGCATATTTAACAGCATCCTTGGCCTCTACCCACTGGATGCCAGTAGCCCTGCCCCAGCTGTGACAACTAAAAACATTTCCAGACATTGTCAAATGTCCCCCAGAGCAAGTGGGCAGAATCACTCCTAGTTAAGAACCACCAACACAGATTACCTCCCAAAGGGGGAAGGAGTTACAAGGATTTGGAAAAGGAGAAAAATTGAGGGGATTTTGGTGGTTGGTGCATAGAAATTGAATTTTTTTTGAAAAAATCATGTGCAATATCACTCTGCAAAATAAAATACAATACTCCAAAAAAGGATCTCCCTGCCAGGAAGCACCATCTACTATGTCTACTGTGCCACACCAGCTTCCAGATTAAAGGAGACTGCATAGCAAAGGCCCAGAGGCAGAAAGCATGGAGTGGGGATGGAAACACATTTCTGTTTAGTGTCTCTGGTGCTGGGTTCATCATGGACAACAGTGAGGACCGGGGTTGAAAGGCAGGAGAGAGGCAGCATGTACAGGACTCTGTAATGGAGGAAAGCCATGGGGGATGGGAGAGGGGCAGTTGTCAATTGGCCCACCTGCAGCAGGAGGGTGTGGTGTGGAAGGGCCAAACCCCGGAAACAGGAAGAATGCTGCTGAAATCACCCAGGCTAAAGATAACAAGGCCTGAAGTAGGGCAGTGTCCACGGGAAAGGAGATGAGCCAACAGAACTGATAGCAAGGGCACAGAAGCCACAGACCAGGCAGCAGATGGAAGGGAAGGGACAAGGCAGAGACAGAGACCCCATTGACAAAAAGTGAACGTTCATCACTGAACTCAAGGGTTCCTGTTGGCCCACATAGGAGAGGCACAGATCGGTATCCCACTTCATTGTACATGGGATAAACTCAAATGGTCTGAAAGGTTTTACAGGCTATTTTTAAAGAGCTTTTCTCTCACCTCATCTCCCTACTTGTCCCCAAAGGCAATCACCATTTATGGCTTTGCATCCTTCCTGAGACTGTCTACATGTACACAAGCACATATGCAAATGTATTCATTTATCGTTTGTTTTCATTAATACAAATGGTATCCATTTACAATAAAGGCAATAAAAAACAAGGGCCAGGAAACTTCTATAAAGTTCATAGCAGGGCCAGATTTAGAACCCTGACTTCTCCTTAAGCTGTTACTCTGTTTCACCTTTGTACATTCTGATTCGTTTACACGGAGCCTACTTATTGAGCACTCTGCAAGCTATCAGAGATACAAAGAATAAGATGGTCCATCCTTCAAGATGAAGAGAATGACGTTATCACCTAACACGAACAGCCCAGCAAAACAAAAACTAGACCAGCGTGTGAGAGGATGCTGTAGTTCTGCTGGAGTCAGCAGTTATCAAGAAATGCGACATAGAAGACATGGCTTAGTCAAACTGCAATATTAGTTATTTATTACTGCATTCCAACTTGTCCCCAAACTTAGCAGCCTCAAATAACACTAACCATTAATTATCTCAGAGTTTCTGAAGGTAAGAGTGACTTAGTTGGGTAGTTCTGGCTCAGGGTCTCTGATGAAACTGTAGTTAACATGCCAGCCATGACTGCGGTCATCTGAAGACTTGAGTGGGGCCAGAGGATCCAGTTACAAGATGGGGTGGTCACATAACTGTTGACAGGAGGCCTACGTCCCTCACCACAAGAGACTTTCCACAGGCTGCCCGTAGGCCCTCACAACAGCTGTCTTCCCCCAGAGCAAGCGATTCAAGAGGAAGCAAGGAAGAAGCTACAGTGTCTCTTATGACCCAGCCTTGGAAGTCATACTCTACCATTTCCTCCTGGTCACCCACATTAGCCCTATTCAACATGAGAAAGGACTATGAAGCATCAAGAATATCAGGAAGCATAGATCACTGGGGGCCATTTCAGAGGCTGACTACTACAATTGCCTTACCTATCCTCATTTGCCTTGACATTGTACATATTCCTTTTTCTTTTTTAATTTTTTTTTACATTTATTTATTTTTGACAGAGAGATATGGAGTGTGAGCAGGGGAGGGACAGAGAGAGGGGGAGACATAGAATCCGAAGCAGGCTCCAGGCTCCAAGCTGTAAGCACAGAGCCCGAGGCGGGGCTCGAACTCACGAACCACGAGATCATGACCTGAGCCAAAGTCAGACGCTTAACCAACTAAGCCATCCAGGCACCTCAGCGTTGTACATGTTTCTGTTTCCACACTGCTTCTTATCTAATGGACTTAGAGCTTATGACATGTTCCATTTTCTGCTTCACGTGATCAAATAATAGTGCCAAATTTTTCCACCAAGTAGAAATCTACTTAATGATCTTGGCAAGTCTTTAGAAAAATATTCATCGGACAGAGTTTAGAGGGTCAGAGAGAGTATAAAGGACCTGAGAGAGTATAACACAGATTAAGCAGGATTTCTGGTAATAAAATTAAAGTGGTTTTCCCTTTCAGATGTCAACGATTTAACTATTTGCAATGTTCTACTGGCTGTGATGGTGCCTGGCTATTTAAAATAGGCCTCTCTCATTACACTGCCCAGTTCTGTGGGCTGACTGTAGCCACACCTGGACATGTGTCTGGTTACTGGCCCTCAGTGAGTGACTACTACCCCTGCCTGCTCATACACCTGACCTCTGGGTGGTGTCCATGGATGGTTCAGAGATCTCAGAACACTCATTCCATTCAGGGAGACAGACAAGCACTCCACTAGGTTATTCTCACTACTTCTGTAAATGCATACATTTCCAGCATTGAGACATTAGAACAACCATATTAGACAAGAAACAAATGAAACATTCCTCCTACAAACCTCACCACCAACATAGTAAACTTTCCCCTTCATCCTTGGTCCCTATTTACCCTCATCCACTTGTTCCTCAGCACAGTTTACAAATTTAGGCAACCAGCACTTGGCAAAGAGCAAAAACCTCACCAACAAACAAAATGGGGCCCTCTGTGACCCTACTCCCTTCCCTTTCTGCCCTTCAGCAGAGAGAGGGGCAGGTAATAATACCATTAAAAATGGAATTGGATTGCTAACAAGACCTCAGACAGTCTGTGCTTCCATCTTAAGTGGCAGCATGAACAAACTATCCAGGGCATTCCATCTCACTTGTAAAGACCAGAGCAGACTTTTCTACAGAGATAATATGCTTGTGTCTCTGTGTGTGTGTCTTTCTCTGCCTCTGGCTCCCTCCCCCCCACCCCCCCCCACACATACGCACACTAAAAGTCTCTTATGGGGAGCCTCAGTGGCCCAGTCGGTTAAACATCTGGCTCTTGGTTTCAGCTCAGGATGTGATCTCACAGTTCAGGAGTTCAAGTCCCGTGCTGGTTCCGTGCGGACAGCGTGGAGCCTGCTTGGGATTCTCTCTCTCTCCCTCTCTCTCTCTGCCCGCCCCCCCCACCCTCAAAAATAAATAAATATATTTTTTAAAAGTCTTTCATGATTTCCGTGGCTCTTAGGAAAAAGAACAAAACCCCCCAGGCGCACAAGCCTGCAAGAGCCAGTCCCTGCTTTCCTCTTTACTTCCTCTCACACCAGACTTCCCCTTGCCCTACACAGCCCAACATCACTGGCCTTCGCTCCACATCTTGCATAGACCACGCTCCCTCCTGCCACCAAGCCCTTTGCACATGCTCTATCCTCCTCCTGGAATATTCTTTGAGTTTTTTCTTTAACATAGTTAATTCTTATTCATCCTTCAGATGTCCACCATTTTCCTCAAGGAAGCATCCCCCCTCCTCTATTTCAAAGCGCTTATCACAAGTGAATTACACATTTATACATGTGATTAACTGAATAAGGTCTGTCTCCCCCATTTTGTCCATTTTCTTTCCACAACCCAGCATAGACAGTGCCCGGCATAATGGAATGCTCCGTAGATAGTTGCTTAATTAACTAATGACTATGAGCAAAGTAGTTATTGATGGAGTTTCCACAAACTGTATCAGCAGCCCATTCCCAGTAGTTAGGAATTGATGCTAATGACAAATCTCCTGAATCATTTAAGCCTCACCCTCTGGTCATTCCTCAGTACAGATGGGAAACAGATGGAAGCACTCCTCTCCTCCCAACCGACTCAAAGCCTGGGTCAGGCAAGGCAGGGACAGCATGGTTTATAGACCAGGCTGTTCTGTTGCTCTTCCTGAGGCCAGGACAAGAGTTTTTCCTTCCCTCCCCATTTCTCTTCACACCGAATGTGAATTCGCTATGATTTTCTGGGTCATCGGAATGCTCTGGGTGTCCTGAAAGCTTTCCTTTCCCACCCTCCCTTTGGAGCTGCAGGAAAAGGCCCTCCTGTTCAACCACACTCATGAAGCTACACGGTCCAATCATTAAAACCTGGCCAATGTCCTACCTATCCCATGTGAATAATCTTCTTAATGTGATTCGGCATCAGTTCACCCTCCTGCACCATGATGCTCTCCGCAGAACAGCAGCAGCCAAAGCCACTCAGGACAGCAGACCCAAATGAGAGCTCTGTTAATGCTGTGGTCCGAACTGGGAAAAGCAGAGGTCCTCCTTGTAAATATTTTATTTTATGGGGTCCTACCCTCTGGAAATCTTAACTGTAAGTGGAACCTAATTGGCTCTTCAAATAAATGAAATCTATTTTAACTCATCTCCCAGGTCAACATTCTTTCTTTGCCGTGCACTTAGGGTATTTAAACTGTCCAGGATTTCCAACTGTTAACTCTGAGTTTACTAAAAGGAGTCTAGTACAATGACAGTAGGTTCGAGGGGTGCTAAAGTCTAGAAACTCCTAGAGCGGTCCTAGGAAAACAAGTATCTTTTTCGTTTCTAAATCTTAAGTATTTGGTATGTAAAAGACACTCAGGGTGTCAAGGTACAGAAGGGACGTGCTCTTTCTCTCCCGAATTTTGCCATCTAAGGAAAAGCGGTCAGCCTTTCCTGATCTCCCACCCTGCGTGTGCCTCAACCACAGCACCATAACTTTATCAGCCTCTTATTTGCATGTCTTTCCAGGACTCATAAAAGATCTTTAAAGCCAGAAACCATGGCGTGCCCACCTTTGTATCCTCAGTGTCCAGCACTGGTCAAACACACTCAAACATGTGATGAAAAAGGAATGGCTGCGTGTGAGACTCTTACTCTTTCTTCTACAAACCACAGCAAGTCAATTTGGCAGCTGAGTGAAAGCACCAGGAGGCAAGTACAGAGATGTCCTGTTTATGTTCACCACGGCTCCCTAAGAGGCGTTATCAGAACCCATGCAACTGGGATCAGAGTCCCAGCAGGGAGGGGGCATGTCTAGGGCTTAAATGGTGGGTCCAAAACAAACATCCTAGGACACCACACCATGCCTCCTATTAAGCTACTTTTTAATCAATACAGAATGCAAAAGAGCAATGAAATTATTAAAAGAGTCATTTCTGGAGGGGAAAAAAAAAACTAGCGAGAAAAAAATGTAGGAGACCTTGTTTAACCTTGAATCTTTGCATTTTACTTTTGCCGATGGAAACTTCTGTGCCACTCTGGGCGCACTTGAGTCGGTGGAAAAGAGATACTTCCCTTTACCTGAGCACCTGCCTGCCACCCTGCCATGTCCCCCGTTCTCAACAGCCGTCATCCAGGGTAAGCCGATTATGTGAAGTTAGAAAGCTGGGGAAATAAGGATTTTTTCCAGGTTCCCTCACTACCCTCGCTCCCGTGGAGAAAACAGAAATGAGATTTTTCACTGAATTAGCCCTATCTTTAGGGGAGGCAATTCCATTGATCCTGAGATTAGCACTGATTTTACCATCCGACCCTCTGGTGACCTTTTGCTTTTAAAGGAACCAGTCACAGATCAGTAGGAAAGAGAGAGGGAAAATCTAGAAGTGACACAAGAAAGGGGCACTGAAGCACATCCCCATTTTTATAAGATGAGTGACATTTCCAAATTGTTCGGTGAAACATAAACATAGAGCCATAATTTGAGGACACTTTTGAGGGGGAAAGAAAGCTTCACCATTCTGAATTTGAATACAATTTTTTTTTTAATGTTTATTTATTTATTTATTTATTATTTTTTTTTTTTAATTTATTTTTGGGACAGAGAGAGACAGAGCATGAACGGGGGAGGGGCAGAGAGAGAGGGAGACACAGAATCGGAAACAAGCTCCAGGCTCTGAGCCATCAGCCCAGAGCCTGACGCGGGGCTCGAACTCACGGACCGCGAGATCGTGACCTGGCTGAAGTCGGACGCTTAACCGACTGCGCCATCCAGGCGCCCCTTGAATACAATTTATAGAAGCGTTACAGGATATAAAATGTGTTAGAAAGAATTTACACCATACAGAGCAAAACAAGATGAAAGCACAGAGACTTGTATGTATATGTATATATACATATATATATATGTATGTGTGTGTGTGTGTGTGTAATGCAAAAACAAGCTGCTTCTAGAAGTTTCTCAAATACATCATCCATTAAGCCAAATACAACACTCTTCCAACGTGCTTTCCTGTTACTAGACTTGGCCGCTTCTCATCCTGTCTCTGAGCCTGCGTCCTCCCGCTCTTCTACCCTATGCTCCTGTTTTCTTGTCTTGGAGCCATCACGACCCTCCGGGAGTGGCCTCCACCCTCGTGGACTGGCTCACCACCCCACCCAACAGGGCCACCCTGACTCTCACCAACCGCCTTCCCCCAGAAGCCCCACCTGGAACTTCCCCATCCCCAGCAAGGCCTCAGCACCTGAGGCAATACCTTGGGCTTAGCCCTGTCTCTTCTTTGTCCCTCACCCCAATCATGGCACTCATGTGGGGACTCTCCTGCCAGTCCTGCCTCTCCTGGCCACTGCCTCCTTGACCCCGCAGCTCCATCCTCCTATCTCTAAACTTTCTTCCAACTGCTAACTCCCCTACCTGCAGGTCACCGCTATGAAAGCATGTCCCTGCTATGCAAGCATGTCCCTATTCGGTCTCTGTGACAAACATCAAGGGCTCCCTCATCAATGAAAAACCACTCATGTGTCACGGCATTACGATATTTAATGAGTCCTCATATCCCTCTTCACCTCACCTTAGCTATCTTGTCTTTTTCTGTTCTTAAAAAAAATTATCATGAAAAATTTTAAACATTAGCAAAACTCGAGTGTGTAGCATAATAAACGCTCACTTACCCATCATGCAGCTTTAATACTTATCAACACATGGTTAATCTGGTTTTATCCACACCCCCAATCACTTTCTCCCCCAACTGGATTATTTTAAAGCAAATTCTAGATAGCCTACCATTTCACCTATAAATACTTCAGTAAGTTTCTTTAAAATGTAAAAGACTCTGGGGCGCCTGGGTGGCGCAGTCGGTTAAGCCTCCGACTTCAGCCAGGTCACGATCTCGCAGTCCGTGAGTTCGAGCCCCGCGTCAGGCTCTGGGCTGATGGCTCGGAGCCTGGAGCCTGTTTCCGATTCTGTGTCTCCCTCTCTCTCTGCCCCTCCCCCGTTCATGCTCTGTCTCTCTCTGTCCCAAAAATAAAATAAAACGTTGAAAAAAAATTAAAAATTAAAAAATAAAATAAAATAAAATAAAATGTAAAAGACTCTTGGGGTGCCTGGGTGGCTCAGTTGGTTAAGTGTCCAACTCTTGGTTTCGGCTCAGGTCGTGATATTATGGTTCATGAGTTCAAGCCCGGCATCAGGCTCTCTGCACTGACAGTGCAGAGCCTGCTTGGGATTCTCTCTCTCCAGTCTCTACCTGCCCCTACCCTGCTCATGCTCTCTCTCTCAAAATAAATAAACTTAATTTTTTTTTTTTTAAATAAAAGACTCTTAAAAATGGGTCAGCTATTGGGGCAGCTGGGTGGTTCAGTTGGATGGGTGTCTGACTCTTGATTTTGGCTCAAGTTTTATCTCATGGTCTGTGGGACTGAGCCCCACATCGGGCTCCTCTCTCTCTCTCTCTCTCTGCCCTTCCCCTACTGGTGTTCTCTCTCTCTCTCTCTCCAAATAAACAAATAGATGATAAACTTTTAAAAATAACACTATCATCACTCCTAATACTTTTGCATACTCTATTTCTTAATATCACTAAATATACAGATGATGTTTAAGTGTCCCCAATCATTTCAAATATATTTTGTTTTTTGCAGTTCATTTGTTTGAACTGGGATCCAAACATGGTCCATGTGTTGGACCTGGGTCTCTGCCTCTCAAAAGTCTCTGTTAATCTGTAACCATCCTATCTTCTATTGCTCTACAAGGCTCCAGCCCAGAGCCACATCTCACTTCCCTACCTACAAGATGCTGAATATGCCGGACCCAGCACCACCCATGTCCTCGGCCTCAAACACCGCTTGCTTCCCCTTCACATCACCCCTGCCCCCAGCGCGAGCCACCTCCCACAGCACTTAGCCACACTTCGCTTGGGGCATTTACTCTTTCCCACTCTGTAGTCAGCTTCAGTATTACTTCTCTCCCCTCCAATCTTCTGGAAGGTACACTTCTCTGATTTATCTTCGTAACTTTCACCATACCTTGCACTTGACAATGGTTCAGTAAGTAAACTTATAAATGTTGCATTTACATATAATACAAATGGAGACGTGAAGGATGGCAAGAGTCTCTCACGTTATCTCCATTCTCCTTCCACTTCCCCTCATCCACTCATCTAAGACATATTTGTTGCTTAACTGCTGTGTGTTGAGGCCTTGAGATGGCCTAATGGCCCAGAAGTCATGTTACACAATACAAAAGTAAAAGTGGCTCTTTTAACACCCTCAAAATACCTGTATCTTTTAGACACACATCAGTCCTTCGAAGATCAACATTAACGTTATGAAACTGCTCTCAACAGACAAGATCTGGTCATTTTCACAAGAAACAATTTAAATTCATAAATTAGACCCTAAAATAATCTAATATGCCTTAGGACTGTCAGGACTCAAAGGCCATCTCTCTTTTGTCTATTCCTGTCCTCCAAAACCATGTATTGAACACCTATTAAATGCCACACACTGGGGATGCCTAGTGGAAAGTGATGACAGTCTTGAGTATGAAAGAGAAGAAAAAACCTAGAACAAGATTTCCAGCATTCACCAGTCCCTAGAAACTGTAAGGTCCAAGAAGCAACCAGGGAACTCCTTGGAGGAGCTAGAAATCTGAAAACACTAAACTGTTTGCACCTGTCTTTTGCACGAGGAGTTGAAGATGGAAAGGGGTACGGATGAAAAAGAGGAGCTATCGGCTTCATTTTTCCACCAGACAACGGTCATTCACGTCCCCACTGACTGTCCACTGACTGTCCATTTCCTCACTTAGATTCTAGCAACTTCCACAAACCCAAGAAGAGACAGAACATTTCGCTTTCAAAACCAGAAAGAGTATAAAAGGACATAGCACAAAGAAGTAGCTATGAAATACAGTGTCAAAGTCCTTAAGGGTCCTTTGGAAGAATGTTTGATAGAAATAACCCCCTTTTCTAACAGATGTCAAGTTCCATTTCTCAATGGGAAGGGAACTCAAGTAGCTCACCTAATGACCCAAACCACCACTGCTTGGAGGGGAAGGTACACTTCATTTTGCTGCACAAGGAAACACCACAAAACCACAGCACTCAGGGCTCAGGTCATCATCTCACGGTTTGTGGGTTCAAGCCCCGCGTCAGGCTCCAGGCTAATGTGCAGGCCCTGCTTGGGATTCTCTCTCTCTCTGCCTCTCCCCTGTTGATGCTCTCTCTCTTGCTCTCAAAATTAATTAATTTTAAAGAATTAAAAACAGGGGCGCCTGGGTAGCGCAGTTGGTTAAGCGTCCGACTTCAGCCAGGTCACGATCTCGTGGTCCGTGAGTTCGAGCCCCGCGTCAGGCTCTGGGCTGATGGCTCAGAGCCTGGAGCCTGTTTCCGATTCTGTGTCTCCCTCTCTCTCTGCCCCTCCCCCGTTCATGCTCTGTCTCTCTCTGTCCCAAAAAAATAAATAAATAAACGTTGGAAAAAAAAACTAAAAAAAAAAAAAAAAGAATTAAAAACAAAACAAACAAAAAACAAGCACTCATGAATTCTCATCTGGTAAGCAATCATTCAGTTCTTAAAAAGGTGTAGCTGCTTGGGTCTACCAAGACCACTCTTGCAGAGTGTCTATCTGGAATACCTGTAAAATGTTCTTAATACAACTTGGTGGTTTTTACCAAATGTTCTAGTAATTGAAAACTTTTTGCACTCAAGCTCAGGCCAGGATGAAATATTTGTTATTGGACAACAATAAAATAGCACTTTAGGGGTTTTGGGCCCTGGGGCAGTGACAAAAATTAGAAAAACTGATGGCAGGAAGTTGGGCTGCCTCCTAAGACTTATCAAGGAAATAAACTTTTTAATGCAATGCAGTTCCTCAAAGAAATGTCAGTTTTTAGTCACAGTGGTGGATAAGTCCTTCCTCTGGGACAGCAAAAGGCTAAATGCTAATGCACACATTTAAGAAACAAGATACCAAATTAAAATGTTGTATTTAAGTCACTTAAGTGTCTGACTCTATTTCAGTTCAGGTCATGATCTCACTGTTCTTGCGATCGAGGCCTGTGTCAGGCTCTGAGCTGACAGCACACGGCCCACTTGAGATTCTCTATCTGCCCCTCCCTCCCTCTCTTACAAAATAAATAAAATAAACTTTAAAAAATTATATTTAATTCACTCTCCTCCAAGTAGTTAATAGAATAACCTTAAAATTCTATTATAGAATACTCACATGTAAATAATGTAACAAAAGGCAGCATCTGTCTGCTAAACTGACTTTATTTTTTCCATTAGATATGATTCAGTCACATTTGTTCAGCAACCACCTTCAGAAGCACAAGCTAAACAAGAGACAAAAACGCAATCATGATGCCCTTTAGGAAACTTCAGGGAAACGTAAAGGCAACATACAGAAATTCAGAGTAACAGAGTTTCTTCAAAGACCTCCCCCATCACCATCGCAGAAAAGCCAAGAGTAACTACACAACAGGGACTGAAAACCCAGTTATGAGGGGAATTTGTCGTCTTCTTCCTTTCACTCATCAGATTACGCAGATATAACTGTGTGCCAGACACTGTGCTAAACTCAAGAGACAAAGGTCACACGTTGGCAGCCTGCAGATGAGCTGAGTTTGGTCGATATCATTCTTTTCTTGCTAATTTAAAAGTCGGAAGATCTCACATCAACATCCAGATATCTGAATTCTTTAAAAAAAAAAAATTGAGAGATGATAACATGGGGCAGGATTCCTTTACTGACAATTTTCAACAGCAATAAAGAAGCAACGAACTCTACGGCAAAGGGCACACTTACCAGTTTGCCACAGTCTCCACTGTGTCCTACTGTCCCCCCAACAACACACCCAGAAGTCCACTCATTCATGTCCTTGCCTGGGCCCTGAGGTACTTAAGTTTTCCACTCCTACTCCAGGAAGAAAAAGGAGGGATAAAAATGTCCCTTGTGCTTCTTTAAGAAGCTTAGAGTCTAACGAAGTCGCAGACATGATGAGTTACAACATGGTATCATAGAAACTACAGAAGATGAATAACTAGGGAGCAAAAGAAACCCTAAGAAAGGTGCAATTAACCCCACCAAGGGGAGTGGAGGTATCCAGTCGCCATCACAGGGGAGAGGAAATTTGGGGAGGGTCTTGAAGGATTCTCAAGGGGGTAGTCTGGCAGAAAAGTGGACGGAGGTCAGCTCCCATGTACAGAAAGGTGAAAGGACTAAGAGAACATGGAGTTTTCTGGAAACGGGGTTAGGTAGAAAAAGGGCTTCTATCACCTACCACAATAACAACTTGGAACTTAAATATAGCAATGGGGAGCCAAGAGAGCCTTTAAGCACAGGCTGACATGATCAAATTTGTCCTTTCAGGGGAAGATTCTGAGAACACTGTAGAATATGACCTTGGGACAAAGAACCTTGCTGGCACACACCCCTTTGGATGCTGAGGTGCATCCCTTTTTGGTTAGTTTCCTGCTGCTTAGAAACCCTACATTCTCTGCCAATGATACATGTCTTGGTTAACTCACTTGTTATTTCTTTCGCAAACCCATATGGGTCAACCAAGTTATCTTTCTTAAATTGGCGTAATTAAAATGCTATACTTGGGGCACCTGGATGGTTCAGTCAGTTGAGCATCCAACTTCAGCTCAGGTCATGATCTCGCAGTTCATAAATTCAAGCCCCACATCGGGCACTCTGCTATCATCATACAGCCTGCTTCAGATCATCTGTTCCCCTGTCTCTATGCCCCTCCCCCACTTGTCCTCACTAAAAAATAAAACATTTTAAAAAATGCTGTACATTAACATACAATACTGACCTTTGAAAGAGTCAAAATGCAACAGACTATGTCTCTACAGATGATCTTGATGTCATACAACAAAAATGTCCTCTTTCACCTACCATGTTTCCCTTCCCCACTTGCACTATCTGTGAGAGGACCTACAAGCTTCTAATAACATATCCTGCATCTGATGCGTGGCACAAATTTAACTTTCCTTATATTCAGATCACTATACATATGCCCGAAACACCATCCTCAACTACCGTTCAATGAATAAACATTAACTCGAGCTTTGATGAAAGGTCTGAACCTGATAAAGACATGTGGGTTCAAAGGAGAATCCTCTTACTCAGTAGCCTACTAGCACATCCCCCATGAAACAACAGCACAGAAAAGCTAAGAAAAAGGACACCAGGTTGCTGCGCAGAAAGAAAATCAGATGGAACAGACACATGCCCTCAAAGCAATGAAAATTAAATCAGTTTCCATTTTCTCCTTCAAACTAAACCTAATCTCCAAAAAAAAAAAAAAAAAAACCTAAGGCAAATCAATGAGAAGCTCTTTAAAAACTATCTCAGTTATAACAACCCCAAACACACTATTTCCCAGACCTTTTATTGTTATAACAAACAAAACCATCTTTCACTTCTTGTCATTTGCAATTACCATGCCATAATTGAAAATCAGTGAATCACTATGGAGCTTAGGGGAGGGGGGGGCCTACAAGCTCAGAGCTGTCGCCATAATCATCACAGAATAAACCAACAGTATCAAGAGTTCTTTCCTCATCCTCTTTAACCTGTGCATCGCAGAGACTCTAAAAAAACTTTATACTCTGTAATTCCCCTCATTCCCTAAAGATGGCATGATATTTCAAAGCATTTTCCCCTTCAAAACGTTGCTTTTTCTCTTCTTCAACAGCCAAGATGAGGCCTGCACCAGAAGACCTCAACATAATTTACAATCTATGTTGTAGGAGCCAAGAATTCAATTAAGAGAAAAATTATCTCACAAGGGTCTGGGCAATTCAGCCAATTAGCCCTGGTGGAACTCTGCTAAGAAAAGAACCCAAACCATTTAACAAAAGGCTTCACAAGTCAAAAGGAACAGGCTAAGGCAGGGGCAGGGGTCAGGATTCCAGAAATCTGGGTCTGGTCTGCAATCCTGTCGCAAAGCCACCCAATGCCCTCGGCCTCCAACCCTTAGGCACACCTGGAGGGGCCCCGCTGTGTGCTCTGCAAGGGGCTCAGTTCCCTCAGGGGCCTCCAAATCTCACCTCAAATAAAAGCATTATGCAGGTCCTTAACAATTTTTAAATTTATAGACTCAAAATGGTCAACAGCAACAGGGCTGAGCTCATTATTCATGATCAAGCTCTATTTCCACAATCTGATGAAACTGAGTTTCACTCTGTAGTGAAAAGAAAAACAACTAGCACTGGCGTGAGCAAGGCGGTCTCGCCCCTTCATCTGTCCTCACGCCACACCCTCACTCTCTTGTCCCGGGCCAACATGCCCTGGAGTCTGACCAGACCTGGCTCAGCAGACTCACCTTGGTGGCCTCTTCTACACTCTCCCTCAGGGCCTGCAGCTCAGCATCGTACTGCTCCTTCAGTTTGTCCATCTCCAGGTCGTGGCTGGAAACCTCTTCCTTCAGGGCTCCCTTCAGGGCGGTGAGTTCACGCTCCCGCTTTCTCAAGAGGTCTTCCTGCTCCTCTTTGGCGATGAGCAGATCCTGAAGATCCTGTTTTGCCTGTAAGAGTTCCTAGAGACAGAAGCATGAACAGGGAGGTAAGGATTAAACATCTTTGCTGAATGGCCCTACATGTCCCCTCCAGTTGGGTGGCCCAGACGAACGGCCATCCTCTCAACCTGTCCTGACTCTCTCTTCACCATAGTACACACCAGTTTAGACCATCTCCTCCTCATCCCTTTCACTCCTCTGACGCCATCATTCCCCTAGATTTGTTTGCCTTCGTTTTGAGATTTGACTTGAAGGAGAAAAAGGGAAACTGATTTCATTTTCACTGCTTTGAGGGGGCATGTGTGTCTTTTCCATCTCACCTCCTTTCTGTGCAATGAATGGTCTGTTGCCCTCACAAAGGGCTCACGTGTGCTGTTGTTTCACTGGGGGACGCGTCCACTGTGTGGGCTCACTTAACTTCACGCCCCCCGTGGGGCCCTGCGTGTGGTCAAACCCTTCGTTCACAACCCTGGTACTGGGAGGACTCTGCCCAGTCTCCTGTCGCACTGGGGCAAGGCACACACTCCCATTTTCTCCTCATTCACTGCCAAGAGTTCCTGAGAAAAGTCACAAAACTGGGGCAACACGTTCCACTACAAATCGCATTACCTAAACCCAAGCGTGTCCTGCCAAAAGTTTGCATTCCTTGTACTTCACCATCTTTGTCTCAGACCTACTCAGCGATCCTCAAGTTCAGGACACTCCTCTCCTGCAGACGCCCCCACATCACACTGGAGGGACCCGGAAGCAGCTGCCTCGGCGGCCCCTCCACCCCGGCTCTTCTCCCCACACCCAGCCCCCTCCCACCCGCAGCCACTTCCCACACCACGAGCTGCCCCTTGCCAGCCTGCTCCAGGCCTTTCCTCCATCAGTGATCTGTTTCTCTGTCACATTGTCCTTTTCTCTTTCCTTGAGTCTGTATTCTTTCCCTCAGGGCACAAGAATCCACTGGGTCAAAAAGCAACAACAACAACAACAACAACAAGCTTTGCCACTAAATTTTTATAAAGTGTAATTTCTGTCCACTGTGCTTCTTGACCACTTAGTCACTCTTTAATCTCTAGCTACATGGCCTTGGATCCTACTGTACTAAGACGGTCCCCTCCAAGGTCATAGTGACCTCTTAGTCAACAAGTCCAGGCTTCTCCCCGGTCCTCACTTTTCTCCACCAACCCTTCTTTGATCCTCCCAACCTCTCTTTAAAATTCTCTTTTGCCCTGCAGTTCAAAGACCGTACTTGCCTGTTTTCTTCCCTCAGGCTGCTTTTTCTATGACAATCTTCCCTGGCTTTTCTCTCCCTCTTCCCAAAAGCTAAGATGATCCCCAAGAATGCAACTTCGCATTCTTTATTCTTTTTTGGCAAGCTCATCGGTTGGGGTTTTTTTTTTTTTTTTTTTCCCCAACTATTCATTCTAAGTAAGTAACTCTCAAACCTTTACCTCCCAACTCTTATCTGAGTTCAGACCTGCACTTCCAGTGACCTGCCAGACACATCCATCTGGATGTCCCACGGGCACCTAAGATTCAGTAGGTTTATATTTTTCAGCAAATTCATCATGTTCCTTCCTTTCCTCCTCCTTTGTTCATTATTCTTTTAAATGGCACCACCTGCTTGGGAGCTTAGAAGCATCCTTGACCTCTCTTGTCCTTGTCCTTCACAACCAAAATGTTAGCTCTGTAACATCCCAGAGATCCTTTCCCTCGCCTCCCTGGTTTAGGCTCTCCTGCCACCCAACTACTCACTGCATCCAGTTGCTCACCTGTGGCCCCTATGACGTGATCCTCTGTCTCAAGCGCCCTTCTTCCCTCTCAATCCCACCTGCCTCTGCCTTTCAGAAAATCCCTGAAGACTCAGAGCAGGATCTCCTGCAAGAAGTCTTCCTTGAATCCCCTTCCTGATACCCATCTCACTCCAGCGGTGTGTCTCAGAGCACTTAATGCTTTTACCTTGCAGTCCACAGAGATTATTTTCTTTCCTCCCCTGTTAGACTGTCAGCCCCTTGAAAGAAGGATATAGATCTGACTGTATTTTTGGTGCACAGATCAACGATATTGGGAATGTGTCTGTTCTGAGTAGAAATAAATTCACACATGCAGCAGGGCAGAAGTCTGGAGATGTAAGAATTCTAAACTGGTCTATTTTTTCACTGGTGGCTTCTGAGTAAATACACATCCTGTTCTCTTGGAATTCCTGGGGAATCAGAGGAATGGCTGCCACCTGCGGAGCTGAGGCCTTGGCGATGATAAACTACTTTCCATTCAAGGAGTATGTCGTTGATGAGGGGATGAAAATATGACTGACGATGGAATCTCTCAGCCTTTTCTCTGGCACACGCACATGCATTGAACCAGTCCCAGGGTAGAGCCACATGGCACAGACCAAGACTCAGCCCTTCAAAAATCTCGCTAGCAGGCACTGAGAAGCTCAGAAGAAAGGTCAAGAGATTCATCCAGGTAAATAAGGCAATTCTGGTTCTTCCAAAGCACCAAGCACAGAACACATATGCAAATCTTATGAAAATATACCCCATCCTGACACGCACCAAAGGGGACATCCTGGTGCCGATGCTGCCAGCCCCTTCTTAAGGGGTATCAGAAGCCCCCCCCACCATCACTGCTGTGACTGGCCACCCCATCAGGTCTTCCTGGGCTTTCTGCCAGCCTCTAACAGACATTGTGGTTCTAACTCCACTTCCTCCTCTTACTCTCACACATTTCTCAATTGTTTTGATGACAAGGCAGTTCCTCTTCCCACACTTATCTTTCCCAGGATGTATCTGGGCTTTGCGTTGCCTGGTGTGCCCTGCCACCAATACATGTCAAGAACCTAGGTTTCTATGGTCCATTTTACACCGACGCGCCATTATCTGCGGTCGTGGCTTTGCTTAAGTGGCCTGTGTTGTACAAATCCAATCAGATTACACCTCACCCTATCACTTAGCAGCACTTGAGGTTTTCCAGGGTAGAGGCCAAAAAACCACGAGAGATTTCAGAAACTTTACCCCATCGCCTCAGTATCCTCATTTCCAGTTATATCAAGCCAAAGAAAGCAGAAAAAGTATATAAATTTCAAAACGTAAGTAAATACCCATCAGAGGTGACCATGCCTCTCTAGAGATACCAATCAGAAAACAAAGGAAAGCTTTGCCCAATCAGAATCAGCACTTTCAAAATTCATATGCATTCAGGCTAGGTGCAGATAACAAAGTTTCCAGGAGATAAAAGCCTAGTGAGTATGAATGTATGTGAGCAGGGAGAGGCGACAGATGTGATTGTGCTTGGTACATAGTATATAACAGGAACTGTGGTAAGGATTTCCAAAAATCTTAAGAGATGAATATTCAAGGCAATTAATATTATTCTTATTCATAGATGGAAAAAAAAAACAAAACAAACCCTGGAGCTTTGAGACACTATCATGCTTACATTCACACAGCTTAGAGGTGGAAGATTAGAACACAGACTGGATACCAATGCCCCTTCTCTTAATCACACAGCCTCTGCAAGCCTGACCACAAAATTACACACTCAAGAGGGGCTGAGGAGCAAACAATTACCCTGTGCTCAGTCTCTCAGATGCAAATGGAATAGAACACTGGGTATGGCTGGAAGTGCCTGTAAGGAAGTCCACCTCTTTAAAATTTTTTTTTTTCAACGTTTATTTATTTTTGGGACAGAGAGAGACAGAGCATGAATGGGGGAGGGGCAGAGAGAGAGGGAGACACAGAATCGGAAACAGGCTCCAGGCTCTGAACCATCAGCCCAGAGCCCGACGCAGGGCTCGAACTCCCGGACCGCGAGATCGTGACCTGGCTGAAGTCGGACGCCTAACTGACTGCGCCACCCAGGCGCCCCGGAAGTCCACCTCTTTAAAGAAAAGACACATGCCCGGGGCACCCGGGTGGCTCAGTCAGTTAGGTGTCCGACTTCAGCTCTGGTCATGATCTCACGGTTCATGAGTCGGAGCCCAGTGTCGGGCTGTGTGCTGACAAGCTCAGAGCCTGGAGCCTGCTTTGGATTCTGTGTCTCCCTTTCTCTCTGCCCCCAACACCAACTCACGCTCTATGTCTCTATTTCACCAACTCTGTCTCTATTTCTCTCAAAAATAAATAAACATTAACAAAAATTAAAAAAGAAAACAGACATGCCCAGAACCAGGAAAGAAAAAAAGCTGAAAGAAAAAGAGAAGCCCACTCTGGGACCTAGCTGTTAGCAGCAGCAACAAGTGGCTGTCTGGAAAGCAGATATTCCAGAAAATCCACAGCAGCAACTTACTTTCCATAGAAAGCCTCACTCCACACACCACCTATTGACAGGTATTCCAGGTCAACCTGAGAAAAATGCTGATCTCTTCTGTATAAATGTTTCCCAGAAGTTCAGCAGGGGTCCCCATCGCTGGCCCACACTCACTGAAAGGATACGTAAGGGTTTTGTATCAAAACTGTAGCTGATAGGAATTATGTAAATTTTGTTCTCAGAAGAACAGCCTAGAAAGCACATCAGAGCTGATGAAAACCATGATTACTTTTTAGTACTTTTTGATTAAAATTTGTGTAATAATTCAGTAATATCCTGCAAGTTTAGAACTATTTAGAGACCTCATTTCTGAGCACAGTCTATCCTCGGATCAATATAATTTCAATACCAGAGTATTTCAAGTACTTGCTCTTGGCAAATGCCAGGGATAAAACATTACCAGATTCTGTTGGAGTGAGGCCCATCTGTCAGCACTGTAGGCTCCCATCAAAGATGATGGCTGGTAATTAGAAAACTCCACTGTCATGCACTTAGAGAGAGGTCTCACGTTCACCGCTTTCCCCCAGAATGGAGGGAAATGCATTCACAGACAAAGAAGTGGCTGAAAACTTGCCCCATAATCATTTTTGTAACCTAATTTTTTTTTTAGAAAGTTCAGAACCATCAATTGTTTAAGAATAACAAAGTCATCTTATTTTTGGTCAGTTATATGGCTTACCCTAAGCAAATTTTATTTTTTACTATTTCTTTCTTTCTATCTTCTTTTTAGCCATTTTATTCTCTCCTAATGTTGCTTTACTGATTTTGTATTGGTGCCCAGTATTATTTAACAAAATGTGAAGTATTAGAAGAGATTTCATTAAAAATCTTATGGATTGTGGCAAGCCTCACAAAATAAAAAGCCTTCAAACTTTTTAAAACATTTAAAAGCAGAAGTGTTTAAGGTGCATTGTGTTTAAGAGCCTGTTCTAAGCTAAATGCCATGGAAAACTTGGCCATAACTATAATCTGTTATTGGATTCCCCCAAGCCACTTTTTATTAAGATATGAAGAATAAATTGAACGTGACAAAGAGATAGGGTCTATTTTATTAGTGGTATGGAAACCATAGATCAGGTTTTAAATGTTGCTGACAAGTAATAGGAACTTGATTAAAACAGTGAGGATGAATTTCCAGAGGAGAAACCCACTTTGGCACAGAGAAGCTAACTGTACCCCAACTAATCCTGCAGAAAGACAGCAGATAACAGTCCTCCTGTTACAGGAAGAGGCAAATAATGAGAAAGCCAGCAACACTGGGAACATCTGTAAGAGCAGATGTGCTCTGTTTCCTTTCTGTGTCTCTCATTACCAACCTGAAAACACATCACCAAAACTGAGGTTCATATGCTTATCCTAGTTACCACTGTAAATAAGTCACTAAACTATTTGATTAATTAAATCATATTCATTAATATACACTCAGTACACTGTGCTTAAAGAGGCAAAGAAGCACGTGGCTCAAATCAGAATTATCCCCTTTTCTTAAAAAGGTGACTATTCTAAAAAGATTTAAAAACTGAAATTTATTCCTTTGCTCTGTTGCTTAGTGCTGTACTAGGCAAGAAAT
>NW_024412415.1:23010567-23050195 GCF_014898765.1 Herpailurus yagouaroundi | reverse complement strand
TTTTAGAAGAAAGGGACAGATACAGAATAAAGCAAGGTCAAATGTGCTAACATGAACCTAAAAGGATACAGCATACCAGATAAAAAGAACAACTAACAATTATAGGTTTAATTTAGTGAACAAATTGAGCAACCCAACAGCTAACACCTTCCTCTTTTAGAATAAAGTGTCCATACAAGAATCATAGGATTCATGGCAGTCTTCTATTTAAATTTGTTTGTGAAGCTACATTTTTATTGAAAGCCATAAACTGTTCAACGACATCATTTCTGGAAGCTTACCCTTAGGAAATTTTTCTAAAGTAGTAAAAGGATACATGTGAAAAATGTTCAATACATTTTTACGTAATTGAAAATAAAAAGAGAAACAATAAATATAGAAGGATGATGAAACGTATTAAGGTTTATCTCCTTAAAAGATGAACTATGAAGACTATAGAGTATAATAAGGAAAAGTGTTTCTGAAAAATGAACTTCTAAAAGCAGGTATTGGGGCACCTGGGTGGCTCAGTTGGTTGGGCGGCCAACTACAGCTCAGTCATGATCTCGCGGTCTGTGAGTTCAAGCCCCACATCGGGCTCTGTCCTGACAGCTCACAGCCTGCTTCATATTCTGTGACTCCCTCTCTCTCTCTGCCCTTCCCTGCTTGCTGTCTGCCTCGCTCTCAAAAATAAAAAAAAAAAAACAATAAGAAAATTTAAAAAATAAATAAACTAAAAGCAGGTATCAAAGCTGCAGGGGCACTATAATTGTCCCTAAATTACAGAAGGGCAGATGAAGGTTCTCAATGGATAGGAAGGCAAACAGAAAATGCAGAAAAATAGTCATTAAAGTGTGCGGAAAATGTTTCCACCACCTGTCCATTTCAAGATTCCATTTCATGATGTTTTAATACTTCAGGGACAAACACACCCATTTTCAAAGCCTCATTCTAATGCACCTTGTCTTTCTAACTCAGCCCTCTGAAGAAGGCAGCACCACGAGAAGCAGTCTAATCCCACAAATGTGGTGGCTTTTAAGATAGAGGTCATTGGATAAAAAGGGAAATAGGTGCTAAGGAACAGGCCCAAGGCCTGTTTGGGAGAAAAGGTCCAAACAGAGACAGAGAGATGGTTGTGTGGGGAGAAGAGAAGAGATTTCCCCCTGCCCATGTGAAAAATGAATCCATGAGTATGCCTATCCTGGGTGGCCACAAGCTCTCTGCTCTCCATCGCTGCCAAGTCATGGGGAAGAGACTCTAAGTTCTAAAGAGCAAGAACTAAAATCCCTCCTGGGCAATTACTCCAAAACCAAACAAGGAAGGGGGTGAGTAAACACCTGACAGCTGACACTTACAGGCAGCCAGAAACTTTAACTCCAAGACAGGGGATGAAGAAAAGACCCAGGTCCTTAGGGGGAAAGTGGTAGAAAATAAAAATTAAAGGTTGACAGGATACCTTTATTTTTTTATGGGCTTTTTTTTTTTGCATCATTCTAAATTTTGTATCATTTATTTGTGGCTGTTCCTATAAACCAACACTTATAAGGAAATAAATGTCAAAACTATGCCAAGAATACAGGTTATGATAGTATTATAGCCAACATCAAAACATCTAAATGAGCGCAGAGATACAAGTTCTGTCTGTTTCTGAGCCTCGATTATACCCAATTCCCAACAAAACAATGTCAATGTTCATAACCGATGTGTGTATCTACCACCTCAACAGAATGGCAATCTAATTCAGGGGAGAGATAATGATGGTCTTTGGAAAACCACGCAATCATCAACAAATGTTAAGCAGTGCAAAGAGTCAACCTCATCCACTGAGTCATGGATTCAGAACAGCTAAATATTCAGTAGGGAATATACTCATACGGGCAAAAGCCAGATAGGCACCCTATGTACACAGCAAATATATTCATTCATTCACTTATTCATTCATTCATAATGCATCCATCCAACCATCCACCAAATATGTGCTGAGTGCCATATGTCCCAGTCACAGGTACAGCTATTGCAGATAAAACACTAAGCCAGTCATCACCAACCCTGCCTCCTACAGCTTACAGTCTTGTAGGAGCCTTAAACAAAAACTTAACTGTGATAAGTGCTGTATGGGCACTAACATCTTTAAAATGCTTTCTCATAATTACAATTACTTACAAAGTGTTTTTACCCAAAGTTTAACCTGAATCTGTTAGTGTTTAGATCTAACCTCAAATTTACTGGCAACGCACAAGATAGTGGAACAAGTTAATGGACCCCATAAGGAACAATCGGACAAATCCAAAATATGGGCCATTGGTCTGGTCTCTTCCAAAAACCAATGGAATGGAAGAAAGCTGGAAATATGCACCAAAATCTATACAAAGACAAACTCAAAGAGAGAAAACAATTAAAGCAATATGGGATTCTAGGTTGGATCCTGGCTTGGGGTATGGAGGAACAACTATAAAATATACTTGAGGGACAACTGGTAAATTCTCAGTAAGGACCAGGTATTAGCATTATTGTTATATTATAGGAATTATTAATTGTTTTAGGCATGATAATAGTATTGTGGTTATAACAAAATTCCCTAATTTTTTTAAGATGCATGCCAAAGAATTTAGGAGTGAAGTGTGGTATTATCTGTAATCAACTGTGAAATGATTCAGCAAAGACAAACAGATGGACAGATGAAAAAATGATGGGATAAATGAAGGGACAGATGAAGAAATGGTAAAAGTATGGCAAAATGTTGACGACTGTTGGATCTGGGTTGGAGCTCCATGGGAGTTCATAAATTGCTCTTTCTACTTTACTGTATGGTTGAAATTTTTCCTAAGACAAGGTTTAAAAACTATTAATCTAGAAGGAAATAATACTGTGATGCTTTTATGGAATCTAGTCATAGGCACAGTGGAGCAAATACACGTAACAGACTATGGCTCATAGTATCCAGTCTGCCCCACCTCCACCCATCCCATCCTCTCCAGGCAGATGCTTTCATATCAGCTGATCCCACAGTCCCCCTTACCTCAATCAGAGCTCCCTTCTCCCTGTCCTCGGATCGTTTAGCACTGTCCAACTCATCATGCATTTCTGAAAGCTGGTCCTGAAGATCTCTGATCTCAGTCTGGTGCTGTTCCCGTTCCATCTTCACCTGGAACAGTCTGGCAGGGAAGGAAACCCATTAGAGAGACTCTCCTGGGCCCAGCTTTTTTTTTCACCCAGTCTGATTGTGGACCTTAGGATGGTCAAGCAGAGTCATCTAAAGCCCCAAAGAGCCTCCTCTGTTGTCCATTCTATACTGAACAAGGCATCACAAACCAGAAAAGGCACTGGTGAGAACTCATGACTTCAGTCTAACTTGCCTAACAAGAAGACAAATGAGAACTCAAACCAATGTAATGGGAAAGGTTATACAGTGACCATTTCTCCCCAGAAGGAAACCACAGGGTCCTGGAATTTAGACAATAAGATGAGAAACTGACCCCCAAAAAGCACAACCTCTTTGATAATGCCTTCACCAAAGCCACCCTATTCCCTACCTCCCACCCTACCCTACCCCCAGCCCCAGGAGAACTGGCAAATCATGGCCTATTGGCCAATCTGGCCCACAGCCAAATTTTGTAAATAAAGTTTTATCAGAATATAACCATGCTCATTCATTTATACATTGCATATGGTCATTTGCACAATACAATGGCAAAACTGAGTGGGTTCAACAAAGACCATATGGCCCATAAACCATAAAGTATTTACTATCTGACAGAAAAAGTTTGCCAACCTCTGCTCTAAATCAAACTGACAACTGTTTTACCTTTTTATTTTGTAAAGTCTTTACTACACCCTAAATTTTGCTTTTTTCTCACCAATTCTTCCGGAATTAACCTCTAAGAATGCTTTAAAAGCAGAAACTACATCATCAAAATAGCAAGGGCAATTAAATGATTTTATTATATAATGTCTTATTTTTCTTGAATTCCCTTCTAGATTTCACCCCCACTTAAACCTTCACTTAAGGTTTCCACCATGTCCACAGAGCTTCATAGCATTGTACATTTTCGGACACTGGTTTCAGATCCTTTTGTTGCAGATTTTAATATGACATAATGACAGGGCCATCTTGGCTTTGACTTTCCCTCTCCGCAGACTCAACAGATGCATAAGCACTGGTCAGCAACACTCAGGAGAAAATTCACCAACTAGGAGATTACAGAAGTGATATGATGTGCTTTTTAGAGGCTGGGTCCAGATCCCTCAAGAACTCTGTCTTTAGATATCAATACTCTGTATTCCCTGCTTCTCACTTATCTGCTATGAAGAGCCACTCTAAGGGGCTGAAACTTGACAAGGCATTTTTTAAGGTATATAAAGATTTTTTAAATTATTAACCTTTCTGCATGTGTCACCAGTTTCTCCATTTTAAAAGGTTAAGAGGGAGAAAAGGAAGGGTCAGCAGCCCCTATTAACATCTGGAAGGCTGGTTGGTATTAAACGGACAAAAAGATTCTGGCTACGTGGGATGCAAGAACCCAGGAAGGGCAGAGGCTCTTGGCCCGGGACTCACTCCTCCAGGTTCTTCCGGAGCTCCCCTTCACTTTCTTCTAGTCGCTGTTGCAGCATGGAGTTCTCTTCCACCTTACTGTCGTGCTGGCCCTGGAGCTCTTCCAAGTTTGCTTTCATCCTCTCTCTCTCTTCCTTGATGTTCTGCTGATTCTAATATAAATACATGTGATCTGAAAGTACCTCCACTCAACACTAACGCAATCCCACAGATTACCTCGAAACTCTGATGGACTCCATGGCTTTTGCACTTACTTATTAGAAAACTTAATCAAACTACATCATTTCGCATGGGACTTTGCAACTGGAAAGAATATTAAATATTGAATGAGCTGTAATATGTCTAAAAGAACTATGAAGACAGCTAAACCTCGGTCTGCTATTTCTATCACTCAGTTTGGGTATTTTATATGCATTTAAGTTTCCTACTGGCCTGCCTGAATCCAACAGTGTTTCACTCTGTCAGAGCAAATGGTGTCTATAATGCTTTGGCTACTTAAAAAATAGAAACATAAAAATTTCTCTGGACAGCAGGAGCCAAATATACAGGAATTTTTACTCAGCAGTGAGAGGAATGTTTCTTTTGGGGACAAAAAAAACCTGACTTTCACTTCACTTGGGCATCCCAATGTGCTTAAAACATTATCAAGCAAGACAGAAATGTTAATAATAACAAAGGAAAAAACAGGTACCTTGACTTCTAGCTGAAGCTGTCTCTGAAGTTCGGCCACTTCTGTGGTCAACTTGTTTTTCTGTTCCAACAGATCTCTGACTTCAGACGAAGAATTAGAAGCCTATAATTATTGCAAAGATTCTCTAATGTAAATGTTCAAGATGCTTTATTTTCTCCATCTCCCAAAATACAATCTGAGCAGTAACACCAAAATCTTAAGATCCAATTCAAATGTAAATCCCTATAGAGAAAGGGACGCAAGGAGACTTTCTGGGGATGATCAGAACGTTCTGTATCTTCATCTGGGTGGTGTGTGCATGGACACACACCTCTGTTAAAAACTCAATAGGGGCGCCTGGGTGGCTCGGTCGGTTGAGCGGCCGACTTCGGCTCAGGTCATGATCTCGCGGTCCGTGAGTTCGAGCCCCGCGTCGGGCTCTGTGCTGACAGTTCAGAGCCTGGAGCCCGGTTCGGATTCTGTGTCTCCCTCTCTCTGACCCTCCCCCGTTCATGCTCTGTCTCTCTCTGTCTCAAAGATAAATGAATGTTAAAAAAATAATAATAATAAAATAAAATAAAAAAAACTCAACAAACTACACAGTTAAGATTTGTGCAATTTACTGTATATGAGTCAGATGCCAACAATATAAAAAGATAAAAATAAACATTTGTTGAAGATTCATCCACTGCATAAAGTTATACCCAAAGCCCATGTCTCCGTGTCTCCGAGGCCCTTCACACAATCCATCTATTACAGAACTTCCATGACATTGGGACTTACTGCTCCATAACCAGAAATTTTCTCACTCTCTGCATATGCCTGTATACAAGTAATAAATAAACGGATGCTAGCTACAATGGCTTTCTTCTTTTGGATGCTACATTTCCATAATGAAGACAGATATAACAAAGAGGGATCTGATTAAAGAGAGCCTATTAGAAAATATCATCTCTGATCTGAGTATGAATATTAATGATCTCTTTTTGTTTCTTCCATGGATACAATAACAGGAGATGCTCTCAAAAGGATTTGGCTAAAATCCTATAGCAAAGTGGCTAGAAAACTACAAAGGGGAGTCAGGAAATGAAGCTAGAAAATGCCATGTCCTGGCTCTCCTGCACCTGAATCCAGGTGTGAGCTGTGTATAATGAACTTGGAACGAGGTACTTCCTGACTTACTCCTGTGAAGTTAACTGAACCCAACAGTCAACAAAAACACAGGACTTCCTATTTCCTTAAGCAAAATGAGAACAATCCAATATGGAAATCTAAATCCAACTCATGAGAAATTGTACATTGTTCTTGCCCAAATGAAAACTCTACCTGCTCTGTTGTTTCCAACATGGTCTTTCCTTCTCTCAAAGGAAATCACTTAGCTGACACCAAAAAGATAAAACTCCCAAGCCTTTGCCTGCAGATAATCAGATTCAGAAATAACAGGGAGAGATGGAGAGTAGAAAAGTATGGGCAATTCAGCAGTCATGGTGCTGTGATCTCAGCCAGAAGTCGAAGAGCTATGGTTCATCTCATCATCTCTGGCTTCATGCGCCAGCAGCCTAATTGATCTCCCTTCCTCTTACCTTACCTCTCTCCAAAAGCTGCAAAAGGAATAAATTTCTACAAATATGACACTATTCATTCCTGTTCAAAGTCCATCAATGATGGCCCATCACCTTCAGCCTAAAATGGAAACTTATGTGATATCCAAGGTCCTTTCCACCTGGCACTTCCTCCCCATATCCTGGCTCTCTGCTCCAGCTACATTAAACTACCTCCAGTCCCCTAAACATAGCAAACACACACCTCTTTATATTTGTGCATGCTGGTCCCTCTACCTAGAACGCCCTGCCTTCCCTTCTTCTCCCAGAGCGTTCTTTACTCTTTTGAGACACCATTAGTGTCCTGGATTCTAAAGGGCTTAACCTAACTTCCCTAGTTTGATCCAGATCCCCTTAGTCTGTGCCCACAAACACAGTCTCAACATCAAGACCAAAGATGTATGTTTTCACCCAAAAAATATGCCAGTGAGTGAAAAGCAAGACTGACAGCGATAATTTGGATTTAAGAGTTTTATAGCAAAACACTTCAATTGTAAGAACTATGGAGAACCCCTGAAGCTTGCCTATAAGCATGGTATATAATTCAAAGATTCCCCTGTGGGAATAATGTATGTATGTAACTGTTCTACTGGATATCCTAACAGCAGTCATGGGTTGGCTGAGTGCTGAACAGTGGAGAGAAGAGGGTAGCTGATGCCTAAAAACATCGTATACATATGTTTCCAAAGTTACAAAGAAGCTATAGACAAACTTCCTGTGACTTGTCTCTGGCATTTTCTTTCCTTTCCATGCAGAATTCCCCAGGAGGGAAAGAGAAGACACACAAGCAACAAGTGGATGTCAATTCAGGTGGTGCAGGGTTAAGGAACAAGCTTTTAGTCATCCCTCTTTTTTTTTTCATTTTTTTTTTTTCAACGTTTATTTATTTTTGGGACAGAGAGAGACAGAGCATGAACGGGGGAGGGGCAGAGAGAGAGGGAGACACAGAATCGGAAACAGGCTCCAGGCTCTGAGCCATCAGCCCAGAGCCCGACGCGGGGCTCGAACTCCCGGACCGCGAGATCGTGACCTGGCTGAAGTCGGACGCCCAACCGACTGCGCCACCCAGGCGCCCCTAGTCATCCCTCTTAAATGTTGCTTCTTCTCAGGGCACAAGTGTGTCTGACATGTAGCAGATGTTCATCAAATATGAGAGGACTCTTCTAACAACAACAAAAAATCTCCAAGTCCCAACTGGAATTCAGTATAATAAACAGGAATTTTTTTTTTAAAGAATTTGGCCCCAATCCATTCCTTCCTTTCTCTCCCACCCATGCTGGTTGACTTCACCAGTCTCTATTCTTATTCTCTTGTTCTTATCCTCTTATTTCTTACTCTCTGAAGTTCTAGAGCTTGGGTCCAGTTCACACTTACCTTCCTTCAAAACCTTGGAATATGTTAGGGTTCTCCATTCATGATTTCAAGTCATTCTTCCTATTTTTTTTTTTTTTAATGTTTATTTTTGAGACAGAGACATAGAATGAGTGGGGGAGGGGCAGAGAGAGAGAGGGAGACACTGACTCCAAAGCAGGTCACAGGCTGCAGGGCTCGAACTCATGGACCATCAGATCATGACCTGAGCTAAAGTGGGACACTTAACTGACTGAGCCACCCAGATGCCTCATTCTTCCTATTTTTATTTTCTCTTTCTAAATTTCACTACCTATTTGTTTCACCACCTGTTTGTCTCGTTATAGGTTTTTTTTTTTATTTAATTTTTATTTTTTCTGAGAGAGAAAGAGAGGCAGAGACAGAGGGAGACACAGACACAGGCTCTGTCAGCACAGAGGCCAACCCGGGGGTCGAACTCAGGAGCCTTCAAGCCATGAGATCATGACCTGAGCCAAAGTCGGCCACTTAACCAAATGAGTCACCCAGGAGCCCCAATATGCTATTATTTTTAAAAATAAAATATCTTGGGGCGCCTGGGTGGTGCAGTCGGTTAAGCGTCCGACTTCAGCCAGGTCACGATCTTGCGGTCCGTGAGTTCGAGCCCCGCGTCAGGCTCTGGGGCTGATGGCTCAGAGCCTGGAGCCTGTTTCCAATTCTGTGTCTCCCTCTCTCTCTGCCCCTCCCCCGTTCATGCTCTGTCTCTCTCTGTCCCAAAAATAAATAAACGTTGAAAAAAAAAATTTAAAAATAAAATATCTTAAAACCTTTCTGAAAAAAAAGTTGGTGCATAATAATAATATTTAAAGCATGGTCTTCCATCTTAGGTCCTGCTAACAACTCGGGTAACTTCCCACTTACTGCCATAACCAAATGTACAGGCTGAAGAAACAACAATTTGTTTGCCACATTCCAAGTTAAATGCCCTCTACAGAATACAAAACTCCAACTTACTTGATTATTTCCTTGTGTGCTCCCTGCTGCTCGAGACTTTAAAGTCTGGATTTTCTCAAAAACCAGGTTGACCTTCCGTTTAGTTGCATCATCATTATCAGTGCTTCTGGAAAACAGGCAGCAGGAAGAAAAAAAAAAAACCAGTAAGGGGCACAACCACGGTTCTCAGGATACTTCAGATGCCAGGACACACAAACAAGCCGTTTAAGAAGATAAATTGCAAGAGGTATGAATTAATTAAGGCTGCAGACAAAACCACTGAGGGAAGAGGCGTATTTCTCTTCCAACACCTTGTTACACGTTACCACTCAATTTGGGAGAAGAGTTCCTATTCCCAAACATGTGAAAGAGATATACCCACATTCTAAGCCTGGAGAAAACACACAGTGAAAGTTTACTAATATGTTGTTTGACTCAAATGACTGATTTCATTCCAGCAAGGAATTTCTTCTGTGTGTGTCTCTCTCTCACAACCCACAGTCACACACTTTACTTTTAAATCTTAATGCTAAGAATGATCTACAGTGATTTTTAACTGGTTTTTATGCTGTGTTTAAAAAAAATATATCCCCCAGGCCAAGACTGTCAACACCGCAGCTGTCTACATTTTCACAGGTAATGATCAGAGTTTTATTAACTTCTACCACACCTTCTATCACACATACCTGGCAATTAGGAAAATTTTAAATAAGTTTCCTTAAATAGCCACCTCCTATTAAAGTCTGTCTCCCCAGTCTCTCAATAAATCATGAGCAAAAAAAAAAAATTAGAGAAAGAATTCTAAAAATCAAAAGTCCTTCTCCCTAAATCTTAACATGGTAAAAAACCTTCACAGAGAGACACCAATAACTAGTTCTTAGCTAAAAGGATCTCTTCAGTTACTACCTCTCCCTCACCTCAAAAAAAAAGAGCCCATCTCTTATACTCTGAACCTATTTTGTCAGCTTTGTATTACTGATCTATATTTGGAAGGTACGATGCAAAAATACGAAGGGTTTTGATACCAATGGGTACTTGTTCAAGTAAGTGACTTGCAGTCACATCAGGCTGTAAAGTTTTTTTCCTATCCGATGAGACAATGGAAACAGAAACTGCAAATTCCTGACTTAGTATCTAAGCAAGGACTGAAAACCAGATTACTCAAACTCAACCTCCAAGATAAGTATGTGAAAAGCACTTCTTTTAAATGAGTCATACATGCTTTAAAAATCATAGAAGTAGGGGCTCCTGGCCAATGTCAACTCGGGGGGTGGGGGAGGTGGTTTTGTTTGTAACTGCGAATAATTGATTACTACTCTGTGCATGAAGAACTCAAGGTGGCTGACTTAGTTGAAAACCGAAGAGTAGATATTCTTCCCATCTTTGAACTTCTTTTTAAACAAGAAAAAGTCATTTGAAAAACAGGGGTGCCTGGCTGGCCCTGTCAGAAAAGCATGTGGCTGTTGCTCTTGGTGTCGTGAGTTCGAGTTTCACGTTGGATGTACAGGTTTAAAATAATTAAAATATATATCACATATATTCATCATCCCCTTGCTCTTCACACTCAGTACCCAAGACTCAAATACTGTTACGAAAGCTCCAGCCATTGAGTCCTAAGCCTCAATAGTTCACACAGATCAGAAAGGCAAGGCAAAACACAAGGTCTCAGGAGAAAAAAATGAAGACCCCACCAGAAAGGACAATACTTTGGTCCTTTAAGGAATATCACTAACCCTTCTTTGAGGTAATTGTAAAGTATCTGCTTGGCCGTCTCCTCATTGCTTTGTTGAGTGAGCTCTTGCGGACCTTTCAACAGATCTGGTGTGGCCTGGAATATAAAGGCTGTTATTAGATCACAGGATGGAGTTTCCAGGAAGCAGGCAGAAACCCTGAAGCAGAAGCTTCCAAACACCTTCCTACTTTCCAAAAACAATTCCTCAGGTAAAGATGCTCATTATAACTGGCTCCACCAGTTAGTAGCTCTGTAACCTTGAGCAAGTTACTTAACTTTACCTCACCTCAATTTTCTCACCTGTAAATGGAGATTAATCGTACCTACCTTCACAGAGTTGGTGCAGTCCTGTAATATGTAACAAATAGTGGCTGGCACTTAACACCCTTATTAGCACTTTTATCACTATCATTATTTTTTATGGGTACTACCAAAACACTAAATGTATCACTTAAATAAATTCCATCACTTTAGGATTAACCTAATTCCTCGGGCCAGGTATTAACCCGGTCGCTCAATTTCATGAGAAAAATCAGTATATCTACACACACCTCAACACTGAACCTCTGGATGGAAACAAACTCTGCACACTTTGAGATCTCACACATAGGCTGACAAAAAAAAAAAAAAAAAAAATCAAGCCTCTCTGTACTCTGACAAGTCCGTTTACAGGCAAGACCACAGTGGATTCTCAGTGTACCGAACTGACTTGGAAAACCATACAACTGGCAGTGGGTTGAAAACTCTGCAGGGGAAAACTAAAACAATGTTGGATATGCAACTGCTGATTCAAGATAGAGGGTCTGTGTTCCCAGAGCCTCCTGCAGCATGAGGCTGCAGAAGGAATGCAAAAAGAAGGAAAGAAAGAAGGACCCACTAGCATCACCTGAGTATCTGAGGTGGAAGTAAACGTCTTCACAGAAATCTTCTTGGCACCGGAGTCAGGCGAAGCTGCTAGCGCCCGATTCTGTAACATCAGCGTAGCGGTGGCTGTTTTGATTTCCTCCTCCTTTTTACTTTGTGCTGGGAGGGAAGATGCATGCGTGTTTGTACTCTCCCGACCACTTCTGGTTTCTGGAACTTTCCCATCTTTGCTCTGCTGGGGAGGCCTGAGGGGGGCCCCCTGTAGCTTCGCGAAGGCACGGCCCACGCTCTGTTTCCCACGGTGATCCTGAGCAGGTGACCTCTGCGGGCAGACCTGTGACGGGCGGAGGAGGTGTTCGCTGGACTTGCCCAGGTTCCGGCTAAATTCACTCAGGTACTCGGAGTTCCCCTGGAGACCAAAGGGAAAGGCACTATCCACGCTTCTGGACCTCTTCCTGTCTTCAGGGTTGATTCTGTTTCGCTTCCCAGACCTTCCTCTCCTCTGGAGCCCAGATTTTTGGTCAAACTTTTCGATCAATTGATCCACGCCAGGAATGGATCCTGTATCAATATCCCGCCCAGTTCCTGGCAAGAAGGGGATGTACCGTCTGTTTTCATGACGATTCACATTGTCAGCATGGATGGCACATTCCTGATCATCAAGTAAAAATCTGTACAGAGAGTTGGCCGAAGTGGGAGTTGCCGATGAGGAAGAGGACCTCCGGGACCGAGCTCCATCCAGGACGGGTCCCGCGGAATCCTGTCGCCGGAAGGGAAGCACGTCCGGCCTGGCTTTCTTGGTTTCGGGATGGGTGTGTGGGCTGTGGGCAGTTAGGGACCTACCACTGGGGGAAAGGGCCTCCTCTACCAGCCCCTCCTTGGTGCAGCTCTGAACATTTACGCACACTGAGGTCTGCTTCTTGGGGTCATCTATGACCACAGAGCTGCACAAACGAATGGCCGTCACGCTGGATTTGCCCACATCTTCCAAAGGAGAGCTGCTAGGCTGCGAACTACTAGGTTTGGGGAAGCATGTCCAAGCCTTCTTATTGTTGGTACCTTCTGTTAAAGTGTTTAACCAATTACTCTCAGGAGGCTGGTGATTTTGCAAGTTCAATTCATTCTTTTCAGGGTCATAGGGCTGCAAAAGCTCTGGATGCCGCTGAAAGTTGAGCACGTGAGATGGCTTCACCGGCCCCTCTTTGCCCTCTAGAACCCCATTCTTGCCCTCAAAGAGAGAGGATTGTTTCAGGTTTCTTACAGGACCAGGTTGGGCATAAGGATTTTCTGGGAGCTGCAATTCTGCGCTGTCCTCCTCTAGCACAGACCCATTGCTGGAATGCAGAGGCAGGTTATTTATCACTGGAGATGGAAATGGTGGCCCGTTTTCAGAAAAAGACGAGCCTGCTAGACACCGCTCTGTGTTATTCAGGACGATATAGGGGTGGCCATCAATTCCCTGTACCCGAATACTAACACCATAGGAGCCTGCCTTAGAGTTCTGGGCATTCCTTGATTTTTTGCCATCATCACTTGCAAGTCTCAGATGGACACCATATTCTTGCTGCACATGTTGATATTCACCGAAATACAGCTCCATGGTTCACTGGTTCTCGCTACCAGGGAAAAACAGGTAAAAAGAGGGCATTAGGTACGAATCGTATCTGTTTAAATGAAGACTATGAGGGGCAAGTTCAAGAAGACACAAGGAGCAAGGACACTTCAGAACCAAACGGTCACCCAAACAGGCCTTTCTGGATGAACCCTGGCCTCTGGGCGGAAGGCTGGCATACTAACCTGACGCCTTTGGCATAACTTCCTTACTCCGTTTCTAGTTGACAGCCCGTTCTGGTTGCTTTGGGTTTTTTTCCTTAGTTGGTTTCTTCCCACTTTATGCTATTTATTTTTAACCAATAGGATGTTCCAGTTACCAGCATTTGAGAACAAGGTACTTTTCCACGGAGCAATTAAGAGCTAAGGAATTCTGATGCTCACCATTTTTCTTTTCTCCCGTACTATTATTGACCTTCTTGTGGGAATAACACTTTCAACCTTTTTTATGTACAGCCTTGCTTTGAAATCTTTATCACTATTTATTTGGATATAACATTTAAAACATTTTTTACTTTGTGAGGCTGACAATCAGAGAAAATGATTAAAAATAACTCTTCATCATCTTTTCTTACCAAAAGGGCTCCAGTAACACATTGATCTGAAAAATGTTATAAAATACTGAGGACTCAGGGCCCTTTACTTTGTGATGTATCCTAATGCTAAGAATCGGGTGCCATCACCTTTGGTGGG
Organism: Herpailurus yagouaroundi; assembly: GCF_014898765.1. Taxonomy (NCBI): domain Eukaryota; kingdom Metazoa; phylum Chordata; class Mammalia; order Carnivora; family Felidae; genus Herpailurus; species Herpailurus yagouaroundi. The sequence goes on along the minus strand of NW_024412415.1, from coordinate 23,036,171 downwards.
GTGTGGCCACCATGTCAGAAAGACCGCACACAGATGACCGGGAAGGACACCCAGCCCACCCCACCCTCAGAGACCTCCCACCAGAAATCACTTCCACCCCCTGAAGAACTCTGAGAGCAAAGAAGCCCCAGGAAGAACAGTAGCAACTGGTCACAGAGAACAGCTGTGTCATTTCTTTCACTGCTAGGGGCCTTTTTCAGTTGTCTTTCTATTCTGGACTCAGTCTGGCAGCACATTTTCTGAGAAAATCATCTATCAGATCCACATTTTCAAATTTATTTGCACAGAGTTTTGTTTTTTTTTTTTTACAAAGCATAGATCATTTCATCTCTTTTATATCTCGAGTTATGCAGTGTCTTTATTTGTGCTTTCTTCACCGGTCTCTTGTGTAAATAAAATGTGTATCTATATATCTATTTTTAATAATTGTTCTCCTAAACAACTAGTTCTCAAGACATAGCAATCGTTTTTCTAATTTTTTTTTAAGTTTCTTGATTTTTGAGAGAGAAAGTACAAGTGGGGGAGGGGCAGAGAGAGAATCACAAGCAGCCTCCACACTGTCAGCATGGAGCCTGATGCAGGACTTGAACTCTTGAACCATGAGATCATGACCTGAGCCAAAATCAAGAGTCGGATGCTTAACTGACTGAGCCACCAAGGTGCCCCTCCTTTTTTAATTTTCTTATTGAGTTCTAGTTCTTTATTATTTCCTTCTGCTCTCCTTTGCTTTTGTTTTTCTGTTTCCAATTTCATGACTTGCGTGCTTCATTTACTTTCATTCTTTAATTATACCCCATGAGCTGTGATTTCTATGTCAGTTAGGAACTGGGCTGGTTTCTACTAACAAAGAGACCCAAAATAGCAACTTAAGAGTTAGGATTTTTTTTTCCCCCCAGAGGTAGGAAGTCCAAGGCTGGAATGGATGGCAGGATATTTCTGAGCAACACCTCTTTTACCTTTACAGTCATCTACTTGTAGCATGTATTAGACACTTTATGATTGGCTAACCAGCATCACATATGCCAAAGGTTTATCAGGCCAGCTGAGTCAACCTAAGGAGATTTCCTGAAAGTCCCATCCATCAATATTACTTTATATCTACCTCATTGGTGAGATCATATGGCCACCCCCATGTACAAGGATGGACTGGGGAACAGATTTTTAGCTGGTCACTGACACTCAAAAAAATCAACGTGGTGTTAGTAAAAAGGCAGAAGCAAACAGACACTCGGAGAGCAGCCAATAACTTCCACCACAGTAATGTTTCTATCATTATTTCCTAAATAGTTTCAAGTTGTGGTTTTGATTTCTTCTTTGACCCATGAGTTGTTTCTCAGAAAGTTTTTTCACATCCAGTATGTTTGCTGTTGTGTTGTTTTGGTTTAGAGGATCTTTATTTCTCTATGTTGTTAATTTCTACATGCACTGTAGCCAGAAAATTAAACTTCTATTATTCCTTCCTTTTTAAATGTACTGAGGTTTCCTCTGTAGGGACAATTTTTGCCAACATTTAATGGGTAATGGACATAGTCTCTTTTTTAAAGCATGGAATTCAAAATACATCCATACAACTTTAGCAATTATTTATTCAGCTATCATACATCCTTACTTATTTCATCTTTTCAATTTGCCTTAAGTCTTCCTGGATGTAGCGGTCTCCTACTAGCATGGTGCTGTCACTTCTGCTGGTGACTATTCTTTTAAATGCTAAATATGTTAGATGTCATCACCTCCAATTTTACAAAGAAGAACAATTTAGAGTGGTATATTCATCTGCAAATTCATTATTAAGTCACCAATCCCAATTATGTCATTATGTCTACTTTTACTTTCAGAGTTATACTAACAGAATTAAGTGATTTCATTTTAATCAAAATAAAACAAGACATAATGAAAACCTGGCCTCTTCAGCCTCCGTTCCCCATCCCGATCACAGTCCCCAGAGGAAACCAACTGCAAATTTTAGCTGTTTCTCTGGTATACACCTCCATGTTGCTCAGTACTACGCCTCGCAGCAACTTTGTATCCCTTTTACACATGGGACACACCATACATACCAATTTCTCACTCTGCTAGCTTCTCAATATTATTTATATTTGTATTATTATGATAATATATTTTTATATTACTTTAATATATACTGTTATGATTATATAAATGTTTATTCATTAAAGAGCCAAACTGAAAACTATGGCCATCTCTCCTTAAAATATTTAACTTTTCTAGAGTTAATATGTGATTGCTATTTGCACTTGCCTTCATTTCAATATACCTAACCTTAAATTCTTTCATCTGCTACATGACATGTTAGATGCTTACCTGTATTCATTTTCAAATAACCAACATATTAGATGATCTGGTGCCCTTTTCAAACCCTGGTGCAGCCGCCAATCCTCCTGCTCTCTATTAAGGTCTGGTTACTCTCCTCCTTCTGCACCATATTGTTTCCTAAGTTTTGGACCTTCCTTGTTCTTGGTTTACCCAATTGGTCTGACAGAGCACAACTGAGTAGCTTCTTAAGAAAAGACCCAAGAGAGTAAACTTTTTCAGTCCTTGTACTTTGAAAAATGTCTTTATTCTATGCTTACTTTTGATTGATAGGCCAGCTGGATTTAGAATCCAGGTTAGAAATAATTTTCCCTCAGGGCGCCTGGGTGGTTCAGTTGGTTAAGCGTCTGACTTCAGCTCACGTCATGATCTCATGGCTCCTGAGTTCAAGCCCTGCAAGCCCTGTGCTGACAGCCCAGAGCCTGGAGCCTGCCTCGGATTCTGTGTCTCCCTTTCTCTCTCTGCCCCTCTCCTGCTCGCGTCCTGCTTCTCTCTCAAAAAAATAAATTATTAAAAACAATTTTTCTAAGAAATAAATTTCTCTCCAATTTTTTATTTATTTTTTTTTAATTTTTTTTTAATTTTTTTTTTAACGTTTTTATTTATTTTTGAGACAGAGACAGAGCATGAACAGGGGAGGGTCAGAGAGAGAGGGAGACACAGAATCGGAAGCAGGCTCCAGGCTCTGAGCCATCAGCCCAGAGCCCGACGCGGGGCTTGAACTCACAGACCACGAGATCGTGACCTGAGCTGAAGTCGGACGCTTAACCGACTGAGCCACCCAGGCGCCCCTCTCTCCAATTTTTTAAAGTATTACTTCCATTATCCTGTAGCTTCCAGGGATGCTGTTAAGAATTCTACTATTAAGACATCCTTTCTTCCAAGTGTGCCCTGTTTCTTTTTCTCCCACAGTTTTTAGGACCTTCTCTTTGTCTCTGCTCTTCTGAAATTTCACCATGACGTATATGAATGAGGGTTTTGTAAGACTGGGCACTTTTATAAAACATGGGCGTTTAATGTAGTTCTTCAATCTGGAAATTCATGTCATCAGTTCTATGAAACGTTCTTATTATTTCTCTGATAATGTTCAGAGACCTGTTTTGGCCTTTGCATGTAATATATTAGTAATGTTGTATCTGTTAGGCTGTTTCAATTTTCTTTTCTTATCCACTTCTCAATTCTGTCCTTTTAATTCTACTTGAGAGCTACATCCTCAACTTTTTAAAAAATTCAAGTATTTATCATCCCCCTTACCTCCTTTTTGTTCTCCAAGTGTTCCTGTGCCATCAACGCTATTCTCATTTTAGACATAAGATAGCTTCTCTCCCTTGGGAGATACTAACTGTAACTTTTTTCAAAAAAGTAAGTTTTTTCTGCTTTCTGCTGTATCTGCATCTGCTATAAGGTTTCTCCTTTCTGGTTTGTTTTGGTCCTTTCTTTCATGTTGAAACCTTTCCTAAGAAGACTGGGATCCTTAGCTGCCCAATCCTATTTAGCAGTGAATTCCTAAAAGCAGATTGGAGGCTCTGTGTGTGTGTGCAGCGGAGTTATTAGCTAGAGAGCTTCAAGTAATGGGCGTGGAAAGGTGCCAAGATTTCCAATGAGGGACACGCACATTTCAGGATCTGGAGCATTTTTTTCTGGCGCGGTTTGATTTCTCAAGGAAGGAATCTCCCAATCCATTGCTGGGGCTGCCCAGGCCTGGCTGCGGGCACTGTGAGACAGGGCAGGGAAGAGTGTGGAGGTCCCAGCTTTCATTCAATCCCTTTATTTTCAGCCACCCATACTCCCTTCCCTTCCTCGGGGTGGGCAACAGAGCAGAAGCCCGTGGGTATCCAGATATACAGGGTGTAGACGAGGCCCTGGACAGCTGCTCCGGTTCTGAAGGCACTTAACACAGTTCCCTAGAATTTGGCCCCTCATCCCTGCCTCCTATAGCAACCCAGGCTTCATGCCTTCCATCCCTAAGCCTCCCAGCAGCTCTCTAGGAAAGTCACCTCCTTTCTCCACCACTGCCACCACAGGGTGAAGCCCAATCACCCCACCAATACAATGGTCACTCTTCTGTGTGCGATCGAGCTCATCTCCACAGGGTCTACACTGCCATTCTTCGTCTTCGTAGCTTTTAACATTTTTGCGCCTTTATGATCTTTTGAGTGGGATTTTGAAAAACGTAAGTCGCCTGCTTTTAAACTGATCTACTTGACGAGGCTAGTAATATTTATAGAACACCTCAACACTAGAATAAGAACAGCCAACGTGCCTTACGCTGAAGAAGCAACGCACAAAGGCCAGGACCAAGATGACCGGGTGGGTCTCAATCCTGATTCCGAGCAGGACTGGCACGTTTTATTCTGGATCTCTACAAGTGTTCGTATTCATTCAAGTTCGTAACAAGTACTTTTTTAACACAAGAGCTTCTGAACAAATAACTTTACTCCCTGCAATGCTTTGTTTATGATATTTGCTAAATGGGTCACAACTTCCTCACCAATAATCTCTTCTATGCTGACTCTGAGTTTTCTATGAAAATATTTCTTCTAATATTTATTAAGAAAATTCTTTTCGAGGGTTTTACAGCCCTTTCCATTAGCTGCTGCTACTACAGTCAACACTAATTACATTTCAATCTTTGAATAAGGCCACCTTGGTTTATTATAATCTTAGCTCCCTGTTAGTAAATTAATCCACATATTTGAATTTCATGAAATGTCCACTATTTACATTTCCTTGACAACAAACCTCAATCCAATATTTTCACAGAATGACATTTCTCAGCTGGGCACGGGTGTTTTAAACAAATGTGGATTTCCTTCCCAATCACAGTGTAAACACTGAATTAATGAATGAGTTTAAGGACAGCTGTTCATTTTCAGATACCAGGCCATGCCACAATCCTAATGCTCTCCACAGACACATTTGCTCAGTTGGGGACTAAGCCCAACCAAGGACTTACATAATTTGGCAATAAATGTGGACCAATTGCCAGGATGTAACATTGTGACACTTGGCAAATAAAAGTGGTGTTTTGGAGTGGAAATAATGCTTTTGGAAAAGACCACTAAATGATGATAATTGCTTTAGTTAGCGAGATCAATGAGTGTGTTTCTGAGTAAGAACAAAGAGCTTAGCACTTGGAAGTAGGAACATATGCCAGACAGAAACATTTCCTCTCTCTGGGCCATCACATGTTATCAGCTGAGCACAGAGATTAGTGACAGTGCTGGGCCACACATCCCCACCTCACTGCTCTAATTCCCAGGGGAACCCCCAAGACCTGGAAACATAGTCACTAGCCACTCTGGAGGCTCTCCTTGCTACCGGGGAAACACCACTAGGCATTTGGAAATGTCTCCGCCATGGCTTGCCCTCCGTCCTGAGGATGACAGTCCCCATGAGCGAGGCCAGGCTAGCTCAAGCCCCCAGCACAGCACCTGGCACAGGAAAAGAATTCTGTGTATGTCTGCATGGAATGAGTAATTCTTATTTTATCATACAAGTCGTTTAAAAGAGCATCTAAAGCAGAGGCAGGGAGCTAATGAGCTTCCTCAGAGCAGTCTTGAACTTAATTCCAAGAAACAGGAAGTGAGCGACAAACCAAAAAGCCACGTCCCCTGAGTGGGATCCTGTAACTGTCTTGCTCCAAGGGAAGCTGCCACCAGTCTGATGATACACACAAGTTAACATGTGTAAAGAGTGGACAAAACAGTCACTCTTAAAAGACCACTTGTAGGACAGGTGGGAAGACATGAATTTTAGGGGAAGTATACACAGTAGAATGTCAACTAGATAAAAGTGAAAAATCAGAATGCGGAAAGCCTAATATTAGCAAAATGCAGACGGGTTTTTAAATGTGCTCATTCCCAAACATGACAGAAAGAGGCAGTCTTACCTCAACTAAGCTTTATGTTCTTTCTTTTCTTTTTTTCCTTTCTTCTTTCCTTCCTTCCTTCCCTCCTTCCTTCCTATCTATCTGTTCCGTGGTGCAAACATAGGAAACTGATCAAACTTTTAAGATTTCAAAGGAAATGTCTTCACATTGTCAAGCCTTCAGAACTCCCTGGGACAACAGTTTCAAAAATAAGCTTTGAGGTTTGAAAATGACAGCAGAGTTGCTGTCTAACCTACGTAGTTCAGTGTGGTTTGAAGAAGGTAAGAATGACAACCGAAAGTTTTCTATTTAGGGGGAAGAAATTCAGCTTTTTTTTTTCCTTAATGTTTTTATTTATTTTTGAGACAGAGAGAGATACAGAACATGAGCAGGGAAGGGGCAGAGAGAGAGAGACACAGAATCGAAAACAGGCTCCAGGGTCTGAGCCGTCAGCACAGAGCCCGATGTGGGGCTCGAACTCACAGACTGTGAGATCATGACCTGAGCCGAAGTTGGACGCTCAACCGACTGAAGCACCCAGGCGCCCCTAAATTCAGCTTTTAATATTGAAGGCTGCCGCTTCCTCCTAAATACCCTCCCCTCATACAAAAAGGAAAGTGGCTAGAGGAGGGGGTGGGGGGAGTCGGTAGAAAGGTTCCTTTTATACTAGGGATGGACACTTTGTTCACCCAGGAGTCTAAGGATCGGGGGTCACTAGGACTAACCAGTCTAACCACACTCAAACTGGAGCACGGACACCAAGCTGGCTTTCCAGGGACCCCCACCTCGCCTCTGGAAGTCTGCTCCTCCTGTCCCCATGGATGGTCTCCATCACATCGGTCTCTTCCACTTTTGTCATTTTGATCCCACTCCTCTTTCCTTACCTGCTTGGCATGTGTATTATCAATAAATTTATAGTGTTCTTACATTCCCAACTTCAATTCTAAAATTCATTGCCTGACATTTTATATTCCACATGGAATATAAATACATTCTGAAAAAAATACAGAATTCGTGTCCAAACAATGTTGATGATATGTTATTCATCCCTTTTTACCTCTTAACCCTGAAATCATTTCTAAACAATTCTCCTCCCAGTGCAGGGCCAAGAGACAGAAGTTTGCAATTCTGGGGGTGCCTGGGTGGCTCAGTCGGTTAAGTGTCCGACTTTGGCTCAGGTCATGATCTTGCAGTCCATGAGTTCGAGCCCTGCGTCAGGCTCCGTGCTGACAGCTCAGAGCCTGGAGCCTGCTTCAGATTCTGTGTCTCCCTCTCTCTCTGCCCCTCCCCTGCTCATGCTCTCTCTTTCTCTGTCTGAAAAATAAATAAAAACATTAAAAAAAAAAGAAAAAGAAGTTTCCAATTCTGGGAACACAGCACCAAGGTGCAAGGGTGGGGAATGTGTCTGACATTTGACTCAAGTCAAATCCTGGCTCTGGACAAGTTCTTTATCATCTCTGAATGTTTCCCTATCACTAAAGCCAGATTATTGATGATGAGTGTATTTGGTAATTGAGAAAATTAAATCATATATTGTATGCTAAATAAAATAACAGGAAATAATAAGTGAAAAATAAGGAATGTGGCATTTATGGCTACAAGAAAGTAACTTTGATCATAAAATGTTTTTCAATACTTACGAGTCAGAGACTAAAAACCACACTGGTTAACCAAATAGCTCTTAACCACCAACATCCTGAAATAAGTTATTAACTAATTAAGAACCCAGACAGCTGAGAATCTAAAGTACAGTGCTATGTCTATAGTGGAAATTTAATAAACAACTGTTGCAAGTATAAACGGATGTCTGTATGTTGCCAAGCACACAGAAAAGATCTTATCCAGAGACAGATCCATGACATTTGTGCTACAGTTTCCTATAGGGAGCCTAAGCCCAAAATACATAAACACAAGGTTATCGATCACTGCCGTTTTTCTACAAGCTGAAATCTAGCCTCAAAATCCTCCTCAACGCTACACCCCTGTAGTCACTGACAATTGGTGTAGACATAAAATAAAACCTACTTGCCGGGGTGCCTGGGTGGCTCAGTCAGTTAAGCGTGTGACTTTGGCTCAGGTCATGATCCTGCCATTTGTGAGTTTGAGCTCCGTGTCAGGCTCTGTGCTAACAGCTCAGAGCCTGGAGCCTGCTTTGGATTCTGTATCTCCCTTCTCTCTGCCCCTCCCCTACTCACATACTCTCTCTGTCTCTCTCTCTCAAAAATAAACATTAAAAAAATTAATAACTAAATAAAACTGTTCTTGATATTTTAAAGCAAGTTGTCCTGCCACTATAAAAACAAAGAACCAGGGGTGCCTGGGTGGCTCAGTTGGTTGGGCATCCGACTTCGGCTCAGGTCACGATCTCACGGTTTGTGAGTTCCAGCCCCGCGTCAGGCTCTGTGCTGACAGCTCGGAGTCTGGAGCCTGCTTAGGATTCTGTGTCTCCCTCTCTCTCTCTGTCCCTCCCCACCTCGTGCTCCATCTCTCACTGTCTCAAAAATAAACATTAAAAATTTTTTTTAAATAAAAAAAAAAAAAGAAGCGTTACTCTTCAAGGAGGCCTTTCTGCTTGCCATATTTCTGGCAGCCAGAACAGCGTCTTACACATGACAGGCACCAAATGAACAAATGAATGAACTAATTAATAATGTATGCACGATGCACACAGCTCCTTTTAAAATGGGAACAATTTGGGGCGCCTGGGTGGCTCAGTCGGTTGGGCGTCCAACTTCAGCTCAGGTCACAATCTCGCGGTCCGTGAGTTCGAGCCCCGCGTCGGGCTCTGGGCTGATGGCTCAGAGCCTGGAGCCTGCTTACGATTCTGTGTCTCCCTCTCTCTCTGCCCCTCCCCCGTTCATGTTCTGTCTCTCTCTGTCTCAAAAATAAATAAACATTAAAAAAAAATTTTTTTTTAATAAATAAAATGGGAACAATTTTTAAAAAGTCAAGGTTTTCCAAAACAAATCTCCTATGCCCACCTTTCACACATACTCCTACCTTCAGCTGTTATATGTGTCGCTGTTTAAAACACTAGAACCTGGGGCTCCTGGGTGACTCAGTCAGTTGAGCGTCTGACTTCAACTCAGGTCATGATATCATAGCTCATGAGTTCGAGCCCTGCGTCAGGCTCTATGCTGACAGCTCAGAGCCTGGTGCCTGCTTCCGATTCTGTGTCTCCCTCTCTGTCTGCCCCTCCCTCATTCGTGCTCTGTCTCTCTCAAAAATAAATAAACATTAAAGAAATTTTTTTAATTAAAAAAATAAAACACTAGAACCTGAACATCAGGATTATTGTGGCTTTTTTTCCCACCCTGGGCAGCCACGTTCATATGATGTGTGTGCTCCAAAAGCAGAAAGCAGGCCCTGGGTTACGAAGCGTCTCTTAAGGGAAGGAAAGAGGACACTGTGGAATTCCAACAAGGCCAGCTAGAACAAGCCCCGTTCCTAGAACCTCCTCCAACGCAATTTCTGCCAAGTGAATTCCAAAGCTAAACATTCTCCCCTGGAATATACGTTATGCCTTCTGCAAAGTATCTCTTCTTGGTCACTCAAAATAAGATGACCAGGGAAATCTGTCCACCTTTGCCCACATCAGGGAAAAGATGGCAGGAGTCAGTATCATGAGCAAACCTGGCCAAATGAGAGCAAAATCCAGAGCCACCCAGGAAGGGTCCATGGCACACAGTCTTCCCACTTCCCTTCAGGCATCGATTCATAAGCCAACCAGGTGCCTTAAATGTACCTCTCAGCTATCTGCACAGGACCCAGCAAGACTGCTACAAATGACAGGCACCTGGATTTGTCCCCAGAAGCTTACTCAGTATCATACAGCAGGACTGTTAAAAACAAAAGGTAACGGTGTGTAGCCACCCAAAAATCGTAAAATAGCAAATTAAAATAAACCTGAAATATGGGGCGCCTGGGTGGCGCAGTCGGTTAAGCGTCCGACTTCAGCCAGGTCACAATCTCGCGGTCCGTGAGTTCGAGCCCCGCGTCGGGCTCTGGGCTGATGGCTCAGAGCCTGGAGCCTGTTTCCGATTCTGTGTCTCCCTCTCTCTCTGCCCCTCCCCCGTTCATGCTCTGTCTCTCTCTGTCCCAAAAATAAAAAATAAAAAACGTTGAAAAAAAATTAAAAAAAAAAATAATAATAAATAAACCTGAAATAGAAACCTAGCAGATTCCCACATGTGCAAATGCAGGTTTTCTGCTCATCAGTTATTACCCCTAATGTTTGGTGACGCCAGAAGCCTGATAAACTCTTGGGCACGTGGCAGGGGAAGGGGGACTATCCCAGTCACACCAAACATGCTGCATCTTGCTCTCACCGGTTACTCGGGTAATTAGAGAACGTGTAGTTCTTTTAAATAATGTGAGCGTTTCTGAGGCCCTCACCCGCCTTCTTCTTTCCTGAAACACCCCCACCCACCCCATCCCTACCTTCACACTCCACTCTTCATCTTCTGCCCCAGCCTCCCGGGCTGCACAGCTCCACACGGCTGTGCTCATTAGTACGACAGCCTTGAATTATAAATGGAAGTTGCCATTGTTTGTGCCCCACCACCACCACCAAATTCATGTTGAATTTCTAACCCCCAAAGATGATGCTACTAGGAGGTAGGGCCTCTGGGAGGCGTTAGGTCATTGAGGGTGGAGCCCTCATGAATAGGATTAGTGTTCTTTTAAAAAAGATGCCAGAGAGTCCCCTAGTCCCTTCCACCCTGTGAAGACAACAGCAAGAAGGCATGAGCTATGAAACCCGAAAGAGGGCCCTCACCAGAACATCACAGGCTGGAGCCTTTATCTTCAACGTCCAAACCTGTGATAAGTCCATTTCTGTTGTTTATAACCTACCCAGTCTCTGGTATTTTGTTAGAGCAGCCCTAAGGTACAAAGACAGAAATGAACACGATATAAACAAACGCCATGTATTCAAACGAAATGTGTGTGCAAGTACCATTCACAGGTCATTTCAAAGCAAGAATCTGTCTGCTCTTGGGTCTCATTTCCCAAGTGCAGAACCCCTCCTCTCTGGTCTCGTGGGGCCAGAAGCACCAAGGTCAAGTCAGAACTGGGAGCTTCTCCCTGCACACCTTTGTAACCCCAGCCCTGGCAGTGATGGGCAAAGGCCGTCAATTCCATTGTCTTTGTTTTATACAGAAATAACAATGTTTTACGCAGATGTCTCCGGTACGGAAGTTGTACAATTCATGATGTTTTTCAATGATTAGAAATTGAAGCAGTAACCAGAAACAGAAGTTGCAACTATGTAAAAAAACAAAAATATTACATATTTTATCCTTTTGGGATTTGTCAGTATATTCTTTGGTATTCATAGGAATATGGATGTTTCAAAATTTCACTCTCTTGAAAGCATGCTAAAATAGCCCACTCAGAGCCTCCACTAATCTTATTTTGTTAAAAATAGCTTTTCACAAGCAGTTTGAAACATTAAAACGTATTCCTAGGTGTCCCTATTTTCGTCTTTCACAAGCTTGTATAATGTACAGATGCCTTAAAGAAAAGGTTCTCAAAGACCCTTAGTGTTAACTTACTGTACAAATATAAAACCATTATAGTTCCTATGATACCATACAACCATGTTTAAAAAAAATACATTTAAGAAGCCAATGCAATTTTTTAAAATACATTTAAGAAGCCAATACAATTCAGGGCACCTGGGTGGCTCAGGCGGTTGAGTGTCCGACTTCAGCTCAGGTCATGATCTTGTGGTTTGTGAGTTCGAGCCCCACATCAGGCTCTGTGCTGACATCTCGGAGCCTGGAGCCTGCTTCGGGTTCGGTATCTCCCCTTCTCTCTGCCCCTCCCATGTTCATGTTCTGTCTCTCTCTGTTTCTCAATAATGAATAAATGTTAAAAAAAAAAAACAAAACTTTTTTTTTTTTTAAAGAAGCCAATACAATTCAAATTCACAACATAAATTTGTATCGAGGATAATGTTAATTTTGCTGAAACTAAATCACAATACCGGTGTGAACAAAAAGACAATGACCCATGCAGTGCAGATTTTCATGGTTTCACTGTGCAATTTTTTGTGCCCAGTTTTTAATTCAAACGACTATGAAACCTCCCTTTGTGCAGTCTGGTCATAAAACTACTGGGTATTCACATGGTGTGATGGCCTCATTTACATGCCTACTGTATCTCCGTGTTTTCCCAACACATCATGATCATTGAAATATGATGTTATTACCTAAACCCAACCCTTATAAACACAGCCATTGGAACTGAGTGTTGGTATCCAATTGTCACCTCATCACTCAGGATATGCTGACTGATGCTAATGTTTCCCTTAGTCACTAACAACTTCTCATGGAGAGCCCCTCCGTGCTAGGCCCCCTTCCAAGGCAGTTACCCATAGAACTTACGCTCTAGTGGGGAGAACAAACAAGGAACTCGTACAGCAACAATGCTATGAGGAAAAAGAAGCAGGGCAAGAAGAGTGCAAGGTGGTGGTGAAGGTCCTTCTGAGCTACAATGATCAAGGAAGCTCTCTCCGAGAGGGAGACACCTGATTTGAAGGCTATCAGGAGATCTTTGCAAAGTCGTGCGAGGGCCAGGTAGACACAACACCAAGTTTAGAGTTCCCAAGAAAGGGATTTACGATTCGAGTTAGAAAATCAGCAAGAAAGCCAACCTGGCCAGAACTAATTAAGAGGTGAGCAGGGGAGGAGCAGCAGAGCACAGAGCAGTGGGCAGGAGCCAAATGATGGGGGTATGCGGGAATCCCAAAGAGCTCTGGTCTCATCCCAAGTCAGGTAGTTAGTCACCAATGGGAGTCAAATGATGTTGAAAGCCAGTGGCTGGATGAGCTCCACTAGGAAGTCATGCAGATGCAGGGGCGGAGGACAGAGCCCCAGTGCCTCGCTGCACAGTGTGCTCCTGGACAGAGTAACAGCATCCCGTGGGAGCTTGTGAGAAATGCACTCTTAAGTCCCACCCACACCCCAGTGAATCATTATCTACATTTAACAAGATCCACCAGGAGGGCCTAAGCCCCACCCCAACAACACTGAGGAGAAGAGAAGGAACAAAGACATAGAGTAGGGACTGCCAGGGGGCGGGAGAAAACCAGGAGAGTGGGGTGGCCTCCAAGCCCACAGAAGCTGGGGTTCAAAAAGGAAGGAAGGTCCAATAAGGCAAATGCTGCTAGTAAGTCGGTGAAGACTAGAGAACGATCCCAGTATTAAACAGAACGGAGATCAAAGGTAACCTTGACAAGAGCTCTGTCACTGAGCAGGAAGGCAGGGAAACATGATCAGAGCAGACCAGCAAAAGAACAGAGTAAAGACAACTCTTCCAAGGAATGTCAATTATCATAGAAACTAAAACACAAAAATACAGGCAGTCAGGGAAAACTTCGGTGTCTCCTTTGCCCACCCCACTCTCCTTCCACCCCAAAATGAGCTATCTGCAGAATTTGTTTCCAATCCCCAGGGATGTGTTTGCAGCCCGGACAGTGGGGTGGGGGGTGGGGGGTGCTGCCAACGAAACGCAAAACCTGGTATTCACGCTCAAGGAATTCTGAGCCAGACCTTACCTACTTGAATGGAATATTACTTTTCTCCTTCCCCCTGGCAGTTGCCTATTGTCCCCAGTTGCAGCTGAACCTCCAAGGGTGTGCCAAGAGCAGCTCAAGTACAGTCTGCATTTAATTTAGACCAACGGCAAAGCACATGGAAATACCTTTTCACCCTGGGAATGCCAGAAAAGACATAAACAATTCCAACCCAAAAGAATCCAAAGGGGAAAAAAGTCACTCTTTTCCCCTCTCCTCTGTTGGTCTCCCCTTGACCTATTAATGCCCAGGCCCACCCAGTCCTACTCCAAGCAGAGGGGAGTCTACATAGAATCACAATCTAAAGGTGGAAGCGTTTTCAGAGACCACACAACATACCCTTGACTTCTGTTAGAGGAACCACTTTCAAGCTCCTTAGTTCCAAGTTTTTAGACTCAAACCACTGCCCTGGGATCCGTTCCCATCCCCATTATCACTTCTCACTCACCAGAACAGCAATTTCAGCTTACTCTCCTCTGCCTACACCCAGTATTGACGTTAGGTCCCTCATCTCTGTCTTACTGTCCCACAACATACCACATGGGAGCTGTTCGTTAGTTAATAATAGTAATAATAATAAATAGTAATCATGTAATTAACCCTTAAACATTCACACTATGCACCAAGTACTCTTCTAAATGCTTATATACTAAACATTAACCTACTCCGAGCTGTAATGTCTAAAACTAACCTCTGGACATCAGCCTAATGTTGAACATTAACACATACACTTCAACATGGGTGGGTAAGTGATGACCATATAGAAAAACACTGCAAAAGAAGAATGTACAAAGGTCTTATTTTTCTAAGGGCTGAATTTAGAAAGGTTTTGTGTTAAAACCCAAAGCGTAATTTGTTTTCCTGGCTAGCTCTCCCCAGGGGGAGCCTTGTAGGAGTTACAGCACTAGAAATCATGCTGTGAAGCCCTGGCAAATTTACCCTGTACTCTTTGACTGTCCTGACGGTGGCAGGAAGCAGACATTCCTATCAAAACAGGTGCCAAGTTGTGAAATGAAACAGCCAATAAAAGTAAATAATAATCCCAGACATGAAAAAGATCACTACAAAGGAAAGAGAAAACATGAAGAGGAAAAGGAAGAAACACAAAAGGAAAACAATGAAAGGAAGTCCCTCCCTGGCAGTTAAGAGGTTTTAAAATGGCCCATCTGTAGGCGTAGAGGGTCACACATTTCTCTGGAGCGTCAGGCTTGTTTCTGTTTCCCATGCCAGGGACAGCGCCTGTGACTTCTCTACTTATACGGAGTGAGCAGACAGCTGTAAGGCAAAGACATGATGATCTGTCTAAAGAAACTAGAAACACAAAGAACTCAAAATCAGCATCCCAGAGAAAAATCTGCCTCAAGGAAGCCTCAGCCTTTAATGTGGAACTTTTAACCATCACTCACATCCACCTTGCCATGTTCTGGCTTACAAAGCACTTCCAAGCTCACGATCTCGGGCAGGAGGGGAGCACATGATGCTGTCTGGCTGACCACAGTGAAGAGCAGGGAGACGAGTCCAGCTCCGAGCCACCAGAGAGCATGCTCCCAGACCCTTCTCAGGGCTCTTCCTGCTTCTAAAACCAGGCCCTCCTGCTCCCAGGTAGGCTCAGTATGTTTGGGGAATGGGGTTATGTTTTTCTCCAACCAGGTGATTATAATCTTTCCAGTGAGCAGTATTCCCTTGATCCTAAGGCTTACTTTGGCCAAAAGCATCCCATTAGATAGCATCAGACAATTCCAACAGAGGCTCTACCCAGGAGCTCTCATTTATAAATGTACCACTAAGAACACTACCTAGACCTACCTCCTACCCCAGATCACCAGAGGGAAGAGAGGTGCCTTTGTTGTTTAAAGGTAGAAAGGGAATGGAGGATATGGTTTATGAAACGGCTCCACAACAGTACAGTGGTGCTCATCCTTCCATATACAGGGCTGCATTAGTCTGCTCACAACAAGTACCAATGACCGAGTGGCTTCAACAACAGAACTTTATTTCTCACAGTTCTGGAGCCTGGGAAGTCCAAGATCAAAGTACTAACCAATTCGGTTCCTGATGAAATCTCTCTTCCTGGCTGATAGGCGGTAGACTTCTCGCTGTCATCACATGGCCTTCCCTCAGTGCCTGTGTGTGCAAAGAGATCTCTCTCTCCCCCTTCTTCCAAAACCACTACTCCCATCATGAGGGCCCCACCCTTATGACCCACCCTAATCTAATCCTAATTACTTCCTGAAGGCTCCATCTCCAAATATGATCACCTCGAGGGTTAGGACTTCAACGTTTGCATTTGGGGGGAACATAAACCTTTAGTCCATAGCAAATGGGTAGGGACAAAAGGAAGCAGGGAGAGAAAAGACTGTAAGGATCCTGTCATCCAGCGGCAAAGAACCACCAAATATTTGGTAGATATAATTAAATGTCCCCAAGTTTTTCTAACTCAGTTCCCTGACAGCTGAGTCTTCACCTCCCCATTTCTCTCTCCTAAAGAGTCATCAGACCAGAAGAACCTATTTGTATTACAAATGTATGAAAAAACTTCACAGAAGGGGGTGAGGGAAAAGGAAATGATCTAAGTAATTCTAGAAATGAGTGGAGGCCCTAAGACCAAAAGGAACCAGACACAGATATTTTACTGTAGTTGATAAAGTTGTTCCCTCGGAAGGAGGGTTAACAATGCTGAAAGCACACGTATACTGCGACTGGTCAAACAAGTAAACAGATGGCGGACGGGTGGGGCCTTATTTCTCACTGGAGGGAGTGGGAAGCTACAGATATGCAAGGGCAGAAGGGCTAGAATGATGTAATGATAGTGGATTCAAGTTGGAGACATCAGCGTGAACTCATGTTCAGCACAATACAGATACAGATAATTACATATTTATAAATAGAGTATATACATGTTTTTCCTTGCTCTGTCAGCCAAGAGGGCTTAGAAGCAACAATATTACAGTAGCCATGGGCACACCCGGCACCCAGATCTTGCTTTATAATGCCAATAAATTCTCTAGTTAAAGGAACCAGGGATCCTTGAGGAAATGGCTGATTCCAGGACGGGGGCAGGAAGTATACAAAAGAGCCTGGAGCATCTTGTAGTGTCAAAAAGTAAGGAAGTGCTTTAAAAAATAAACAAAACAAACAATCCACAATGCCCACAATAATGGAGATATGTGTGAGAGACATGGAGCTTCCAAAGGCCAAAGCTGGGACACACTGAGCAACAGATAATGAAGTGTTAAAACCCAAAGTATAAAAATAAATACCTATGAGTACATATATGCTGATATAAACAAATGATTAAATACATAAATGAAGAAAAAGGGACAAATCCCCCATGCATAAGAAGTGCAAATAATTGATATAGACACTTTAAAAAAATTTTTTTAAATGTTTATTTGATCTTGAGAGACAGTGAGCACCCAAACAAGCGAGCATAATTGGGGGAGGGGCAGAGTGAGAAAAGGACACAGAATTAGAAGCAGGCTCCAGCTCTGAACTGTGAGCACAGAGCCCAAGG
Source organism: Herpailurus yagouaroundi (assembly GCF_014898765.1). Taxonomy (NCBI): domain Eukaryota; kingdom Metazoa; phylum Chordata; class Mammalia; order Carnivora; family Felidae; genus Herpailurus; species Herpailurus yagouaroundi. The sequence goes on along the minus strand of NW_024412415.1, from coordinate 23,018,879 downwards.
CGGGGCTCGAACTCAAGAGCCATGAGACCATGACTTGAGCCGAAGTCTGAGGCTTAAGCAACTGAGCCACCCCGGTGCCCCTAGACACTCAGCCTTAAAGGAAGGAGAATATAATTCCTCACTCCCTGAGGCTGCACACACTGACTTCCTGAGAGAGAACCATATGGAAACAAGAATAAATAATAACTTTGCAGTGAATAAGCCTGGCAACATGGCTTCAGCCAGGTCCATACTTCACCAAAGTCAACAGCAACAGTGAGAAGTCATAATGATAGAATATACTGTGATGAAAATGGCACTTTACTCTGTCATCCTCCTCTGTCAAACCCCTAGCCCTAGTGTAATCATGAGAAAAGTCTAAGACAAACAGCAATAGAAGGGCATCCTATAAAGTACCTGACCAGTACTCCTCAAAACTGTCAGCATCATCAGAAACAAAAAAAAGTCTCAAGAAATTATCACAGCCCACAGGAGCCTAAGAAGACAGGACAACTACACATACTCTGGTATCCCAGATGGAATCCTGGAATAGGAAAAAGGCATTAAATAAAAACTAAGGAAATCTAAATAAAGTATGGACTGTAACTAACAATAATTTATCAATGTTTGTTTCTTAATTGTGACAAACCAAACATATGATGTTAATAGAGGAAACTGGGTGGGTGGTATATGAAAACTCTCTGTACTATCATCACAATTTTGTTGTAAATCTAAAACTATTCTAAAATAAAAAGGGTGTTTTATTTTATTTATTTTCTATTTTTTAAAATTTACATCCAAATTAGTTAGCATATAGTGCAACAATGATTTCAGGAGTAGATTCTTCAGTGCCCCTTACCCATTCAGCCCATCCCCCCTCCCACACCCCCTCCAGTAACCCTTAGTTTGTTGTCCGTATTTATGAGTCTCTTGTGTTTTGCCCCCCTCCCTGTTTTTATATTATTTTTGCTTCCTTACCCTTATGTTCAACTGTTCTGTCTTAAAGTCCTCATATGATTGAGGCCATATGATATTTGTCTTTCTCTAATTTCGCTTAGCATAATACCCTCCAGTTCCATCCACATAGTTGCAAATGGCCAGATTTCACTCTTTTTGATTGCCAAGTAATACTCCATTGTGTGTGTGTGTATATATATATATATATATATACACACACACACACACACATACATACCACATCTTCTTTATCCACTCATCCATCAATGGACATTTGGGCTCTTTCCATACTTTGGCTATTGTCGATTGTGCTGCTATAAACATGGGGGTGCATGTGTCCCTTCAAAACAGCACACCTATATCCTGTGGATAAATGCTTGGTAGTGCAACTGCTGGGTCGTAGGGTAAAAGGTTGTTTGTTGTTGTTGTTGTTGTTGTTGTTTTTAAGTAACATTAAAAAAATAAGCCACCAGGCAGTCAAACTCACTGTGATGGTCATCGTGGTCACTCCAGAGCCAACACCTGCAATTCCTGACCCATCTCCCACCTCCGGCCTGGTGGATGGCCAGAACACAGATACTCATGTCCTTCAACAGGTCACTAGGCATACCACCCTGGTGAGAGCTCAAAACGCTGCTCCTGGATAATACCTCTGCCAGAAAAACAACAGGGTACAGCATCTTCCAGGACGCAATGAATACAGAGCATCCCATCACAGGGACCTGAAGAGAAATCCAGCAAGTTCCTGAGTTCAAAGGCTACACACGGTGGCATGTATATTATACAACCTGAAGACAGTTTCCCGTAAGACAAAGAGGACAGGTAAATGACTAAGAAACTTGCAAACTACATCTCGTTCATGGAAGGAGGAATGAGCAAGTAGAGAGCTGGGCCAACACTGAAGCTATCTATACCTTCCACAGAGAAGGCAGCATGGGGGGCAGAGTTTAAATGGGGTATTAAACAAAACCTATTCACCAATGTTGCTTATGGACTAACAGAACTCTACCCCCTTCCTCCTCCATCTCAGACCCAAAGAACATTATTCTCCAAGAGAGAAACATTAATTGGATGAAAAACAGAAGAGCTGAGTTAGTCACAGAGCAGGAGAAATCAAACAGGAGAAAACAGAGAAATAGAAAGGGATTGAGAGCAAGAAAGTAGTCGTGCAAAATGAGTGATGAGATGGAAGCTATTATATGGAACAGGATATTAATTACACTCGCTTGGCTATTAGAAGCCACAGTGACAGGAAGCTTGGACCAGGGTATCATTTGGGCTGAAGAGAAGGAGGGGCCAAGTTAAAGCCGCATTTAAAACATTCCTTAATAAGCACCACCTGAGGACTCTGGTGCCCTGACCTGAAAGCCAGAGTCTCCTTTCCTCCCCAACCATACTCTTCACAGCTGTTCCGTTCTTATAAACACTTGTCCCTCTGACAGGCCCTGAGGTCTCAGACACCTTAGACTATCACCTGCTAGAGCCCAGGCTGTCACTACCCTGCTTCGATCTGGACCCATTGCTGCCAAAGCCCTAAGCCATTCGGCTGCAGGCGATGTCTGCCAGGCAGTGACACAGATTCAACCCCAAGACCCACCAAACACCCAGGCAACAGCTCCCCAGACCCTCTCCCAGCTTCCTCCACAGCAACTGTATTTTCACATTTCCATGATTTTTTATTTTAAATTAATGTCTGTCTCCCCTATCAGACTATAAAATCCATGAGATCAGGAACTATACCGGGTTTTGCTCACCATTTTACCCCCAGTTCCCTACAGCATATGTGACAGTGCGATTGTTTCTGGAATGAATGAATGAATGAATGGAGACTCCTTCACCCACAGTAATCTGACACCTCCAGAAGGAAAAAGAAGTACATTTCAATTCTGAATGGCTAGCACAGAATTTAATCCTGGAATCCGTTTACCCATAGAAATGGCAGTATAAATAGTGGTTAGATGTCTGGTGCTATCAAACTAGATACATAATTAATAGTACAGTAATAAATGATACCAATCATTCCTTGAACATTTACCAAGCATCAAGTACTACACTAAGCACTTTTAATACATTATTCAGCAACCCTGCCAGGGAGGTTATTACTTATTACCATTTATAGGTGAGGCAACTGAGGCTCAGAGAGGATGAATCACTTACCCAAGGTCACCCAGATAGCTGTGTCACAGCCAGAAGTCACCTAGAGCTATCTGACTCCAAAGCTCACTGTCTTCATGACTCCGGATTTTGACCACCTAACAAGTACAACAGATGTTGGTTGGGGGCCTAGAACCTCTAAGCACCATTTATGACACTAAATCCCCAGGACAAAGCATTCTAGCTCCAGACAATCAACGAATTGCAAAATAAACATCTAGAACTCATCTGGGTGATAGGTCGAGGACCATCTGCAGAAGATCACGAGGAGAAGAGAGGCTGAGGCTGCGGTTGCCGGGACCGTGCCTAGAGAACAGCAAGGAGCATCTCTGTGTGCGCCCCAGCAGTAGAGACGAGACGACGTCCCAGGTCACACTGACAGCAGGCATCTCCAAGAGCAAGCACTCACCCAGAAGGCCTTCCCAAATATCTCCAGTTCAAGCCAGAGAGAAGATGGCTGGCCGACCGCTACGGGCCCAGACAGCAAGGAGGCCATGTTAAGAGCAGGGAAGAGGGCTAGGGTACAAGAGGATGCTGACTTAGTGGAAAAGGAAAGCAGAATGCTAAGTGCTGTCTGGAATTCTAAGGGGAAAATAGGAATATTCTCACCACCTCTTTAAGGGACAATAGAGGAGCCCTGGGAACAGAAACATCTCCCCACCCATAAGAGAGAGACTGGGCAGGCCCTGCCATGAACTCTGGCCCATGGAAAGTGATGATGGGTTTCCACTCCAAAATATGAAGAGTTTGGATGCTGTCACTCCCATAATTAACAAACTGAAAAAGGGTTGGCCACTTCATGGGGCCACCATAGGGATTAAATGAAATCCTCAGTGTAGAAGCACTTTTTCAACTGTAGTACATTAAAGAAAAAGAAGGCACCAAAACCCACTTTCTGTCTTTTTTTTTTTTTTTTTTAACCTCTGGTATTTAAAGACTAGGAAAACATGGCAACTGTTCAGTCTCAGAAAGTAGGTGGACTCACCACACAGAGGCTCTCGAGCAGACACCAACACTTAGGGAAGAAGTGGCCATCTGGAAGCCCACACAGGGCTGGCTGGGAGAGAATCATGAGGGACTGGCCTTATTCCTTTTCTGGCAGGGCTGTATGCTGGGAGGCCAAGAACTGATCCTGCAGCCAGATTTCTAAAAGGCACCTTAAGATTTCTCTTGGAGTCTTTGGTAAGTCCGTGGAGACATTTACCAAGAACCCACCCCATGGAGGGTTCATGCTGGGCCCTGAGTCAGACAACAGCAATGAACAAAGTGTCAAGGCAGGAATGGTCCACACTGCCTCCAACGTGGGCACAAGGAGCAGGTGGGGAGCTCATGACTGCAAGAGGACAGTCAGCATGGAAAAGACTTTAAAGAAGGCACTTGCAGGTGAGTGGCTTAGAACAACACACGTTGATTTTTACTGTAACGGAGGTCAGAAGTCTCACTAGGCTAAGGTCTAGGTGTCATTAGTGTCGCATTCTTCCTGGAGGTTTTAGGGGAAAATCTATTCCCTCACCTTTTCCAGCTTCTAGAAGCTGACTGCACTGCTTAGCTCTTTGGTCCCTTCCTCCATCTTCAAAGCCAGTAGGGTAGCATTTTCTGACTCTGCTTCCTCCATCAGGAGCCTGCTCTGATTTCCGAGGGGGGAGTGCCTTCCTTATGGGAACATGTGATGACCACGGGCCCAGCTGGCGAATCCAAGAGAACCGCCCCATCTCAAGATCCTTATTTTAATCACATCCCTTTTGCTATGTAAGGTGACATATTCATCGGTTTCAGAATTAAGAGGTAGATATCTTGGGAGGAGGACATTATTCTGCCTGCCACATAAGTCAGTCTCCAGGGGAGAAGGAAAAAAAAAAAGTAAACATTCAGAAAGAATCAGGGATGATATCTTTTTTCAGCTTCCCCACTTCTGATTTCCTGAGGCTGCTGCCTCCTGCCCTTGGGTTCCTTAAGATACCACTCATTCGTTCTGTCAACTGCCCCAGAAGATTCTTCACTATGCCTTTGCCCCAAACCACACACCCAGTAGGTGGTAGACAGGAGATTTACACCCTAAAGCCCATGCCCTGAACCACGAAAACCACAGAAGCCCAGGAAACACAGGCAGTGAGTTCAGAGTTAAGGGGCCAAACAGATCAGCAGACTGGACAATGGGTGAGGCCCAAGAAAATGAAGTTTAACAAGGAGAATCAAAGGCCCTGAAGAAACCAATTGTTTGACTCCAAGATGATAAGGCACAGGAGCAAATCTTGTTTTTTTAAGAAAAAAGACTTGGGAGGCGCCTGGGTGGCTCAGTCGGTTGAGCATCCTACTTCAGCTCAGGTCATGATCTCACACTCCTGAGTTTGAGCCCTGCGTTGGGCTCTGTGCTAATAGCTCAGAGCCTGGAGCCCGCTTCGGATTCTGTGCCTCCCTCTCTCTCTGCCCCTCCCCTGCTCGTGCTCTGTCCCTCTCTGTCTCAAAAATAAATAAAAACATTAAAAAAAAAATTTTTTTTTTTTAAAGAAAAAAGACTTGGGTCGTAGCTGAGAACAAATTTGCTGTGAGACAGATGATGGTCAATGACCACAGTGATCTCTGGAAACTAAACATCCAGATTCAGCAGGGCAGGGCAATTAACCACATTGCAGACTCCCTGGAAATCAACAACAAGTACCCCCAACTATCTCAGAAGTGTATCTTCAGCCCAAGCACACAGCCTCCAGGGAACACGCAGGGAGTCTTGGGGACAAAAGAGCCACCAGTCCAGCAGCCACAATAGCCAAATGGACCCTGCTGATCAGTGCTGTCGCTGGTGAGTTAGGGAGCCCCCTCTGCTTGGGGCTATCAGCAAGAGTCTGGTTTGAGTGGACAGGATGATTTCAGGACCCAGAAGCTAAGAGAAGGCACTGGGTACAGAGGAGGGGAACAGAGCTGAGAACAGGATATATTGTCATGAAACAGAAATACCAGAAGGGCTGCCATTTGAAAAGGGATTAAACTTGCCCTGCATGGCTCCAAAGGTTAGAACAAGGAATCATGAGTAAATGTGCCAGGGACACAAATTCCAATTCGATCTAAGGGAAGGAAGGTTTTCTAACAGTCAGAGACACCTAAAGCTAAACCAGGCTGTTTTGGTAGACAGTTGAGTCTCCCGTCAGTGGAGGAAGGCAAACAGGCAGGTTTGAGAAGGGACTCCGGGGTCAGCCCTTCAGAACCTGCAGGTTCTTCCAAATCTGGGAGCCAATGATTTCATCTCCTATTTACTCGTAACAATCATCCACTTACATATACTGAGAAAATATCAAGGTGATCGGCACCAGAGATAACAAGTACAGAGGTAAGAACGGCCCAAACAGTGCTGAGAAGGGAAGAAGATGAGAGAACAACCAAAGAGCAGAGTTTTCTCCAGATCTCATCCCCCACTAAGTCCCTTGACTGGAGGGAAGCCACTCCTGCCTGCAGCTGGGGGTGGGTGCTCTGGCTCGCCCAACACATCCACTCAGGGACTCCAGCCTACACAAGAAGTGAATGAGAATTACTTCAGGCACATCCTCGACGTCAGGACATACTTGTGTCATATTCTGACATGGAGAAAAACACTGACAAGAGCACCATCCAGTATGGTAGAAATTTGATACATGTTAGTAAACTCCTTCAAAAGTTGGCCTGTGGTACAGTGCTCATTTTTGTTCTCTCAACTGTTACAGCTTATTTTCAGACTCCTGTATCAAAATACAAAAACTACAGATGTCTTAACATCTTCAAGTAAATCTGATTTTCTCCACTGAATCTGAAAAGACACAAACATGATAAACTTCACTCTTTGTAAGAAAAGGACCGCATTTTATCTTTTTAGCAAAGGAGAGAAGACACTAAAGTCACACAAGAGTATTGCGTTTAATACAAGAATTAAAAGGCACCCTCATAAGCCATGACAAAATTAGGAAGCAGAGGCTTAATATTTTGAAAAAGCAGTTTTGGTAGGTTCTATTTACAGTTTCTCTAGTAGTTAACAAGATTTTTTGCAGGTCTTTAACAAATAATATAGCAACAGACATATTTAGAGTGTATTTATTTTTTCTTCTCTTTCAATCATTATTATTGAGCCTCCTCATTCCAACCCTCCAACCCCAAAGCACACACATGGATGTACATGTACACATGCATACACACTCTCACAGGCACTATGCAGACATCATGAGAAAGAGAGAGGAAGTGATAAGAAGCCTCCACAACCCCCCCCCCCCATCTATTAGCCAAAGCAGGTACAGGGAGTACAAGAGAAAGAAGGTGGCTATCTGCCCAAGGGATCAAGTGTCATTCAGGTGATAAACAGAAAGCCAGGGTTCCTGCCCAGTGGTGATACAGACATGTCCCATATCAACAAAGGAAACAGACTGACAATTTACTGAGTGCCTACCACGAACCAGGCACTACTTAGGGCACTCTACTTAGGTTCACATCTAACCTGACATTCTGCTCAAATGGGAAAACTTGACTCCCAAGATGGCAGACCTACTAGGCTCCATCCTGAACTCCATGGAGAAGTCACCCAGTCTCAGTGACCGGGAGTCTCGGCACAAGGCCCAAGAGCAGGTCGCTCGCCTGAAGAAACTACAGGAGCAGGAGAAACAACAGAAAGTGGAGTTTCATAAAGGATGGAGAAAGAGATGTCAGATTTCATCCAAGACAGTGGGCAGATTAAGAAAAAGTTTCAGCCAATGAACGAGATAGAGAGGAGCACCCTACACAATATGGCAGAAGTGGCTGGCCTGACATCCTTCTCCTTCAGAGATGATGAGTGTCTCTATGTCATGATCTTCAAAAAGGAGTTTGCATGCTCAGATGAAGAGCTGGACTCCTATCATTATGGGGAGGAGTGGAACCCCCAGGAGGCTGAGGAGAAACCCCAACTGAAGGAGCTGGCCCAGTGGCAAGAGGACACAGCCCAGCAGGGACCTGTGGTGGGGAGCCCTGCTAGTGACGACAAGGACAAGTACAGCCGCTTAACAGGCAAGGCAGCAGCCAAGGATGCTACAGGCCACATGCTACAGGCCAACAAGACCTACAGCTGTGTGCCCATGGCCAACAAGAGGGACATGTGTTCCATCAAAGAGGCCGTGAATGAGATCCAGGCCAAGAAGGATCCGCAACAGAGCAGGGAAGAGTTGCCACCTAACCTCCCAGACACTCCAGCTCTCTGAGGTATGGCAGCGGGGGGGGGGGGGGGGGGGGGG
>NW_024412415.1:22981730-23010467 GCF_014898765.1 Herpailurus yagouaroundi | reverse complement strand
CAGGGAGAGACAAGGCTGCTGCTATTAGAACTCATCCTGAAGCCGCACCTTCGAACCAGCTCCTAACAGCTGTCCCTCAGGATGGGGAGGCAGGTGTTTGCTTTGTCACTGTTGGAGATTGGATACGCATGTGTTATGTCTGCTGGTGCGTGCATATGAGTGTGAATGCACGGGTGGGCATTTAATCTCTATTCTTCTCCTTTGTCCTAGGAATTTTCTCCCCCATGGAGCTGGGATTACTTAACATTCAATAAGCACTGCCTGACACCCCCCACCCCCGTAAAGAAAATGGGAAAACTGAAGGACAAGGAGATTTACTAACTTGGACAAGGTTATAAGCTAACAGATGACAGAGCTAGGATTCTGAGGGCATCTGGTCCATCCCAGCTCCGAGTCTCTGTTCGTCCACTTTACTAGACCATGTTAACTCCCAAGTATGCAGCCCTTACCCCGCAAACAGCAGATCCCCCCAACTAGGGCACAACCCCAGTTTCTTCAAGTGGCAAGCTCCTGCCGGCCAGAACCCCAAACCTTCTTAGCTTAAATACCTTCTGGGCTGACGGTTGGTGCCATCTTACAAATAGAAGGAATTACTGCCACCTGCCAACATAGAAGAAAGCAACGCCCTAACACAAGACAGCCTACAGTTAAGATGTTCTGTAGGGAAACTTTCCATTCATAATTCTCTTCCAGTAGTTTTTTCAAACCAAACAACATTTTATTGGGACTTGTTTCTCTACGTTTTTCTCATAAGAAAAACAACTCCCTGGCTAGACCCAACTTACCATCATGCCTACTCTTGTTATAGTAGCTTCTAATTGTCCAACAGTACAAAAGGTCCCGGAACCATTTGATCCTTTCCTCAAACTGCTAAGCACAGGACAAAACATTAATGCCAACCCCACCGGGAAGCTGGGAAGCTTCCTCGATTCTTCCTCTCCCTCAGGTACCACACCAGTTAATGACTGCTTCTTGTTGACCCTGCCTCCCAGAACATCTCAGCCATTCGTCGGTGATCCTGTGCTGGCTCCATGGCTTTCCATGAGCTTGCCTGGCAACCCCTCCTCTCCTCAGGCCTCACCTTCCCTGACTCCCCCAGACCACGTTTCCTGTCTTCTGACCCCCTCAACCCCTCCCCACACATGTGCCAGTGCTGCCCAGGCCCACTCACTGGGATTGCCCTATCCCTTCTCTACCTCCCATCACAGACTGTGGGCTCCTGGAGGCCAGGGCTGCCCTGTAATCTCTTCAGCATTCAATCCCGAATGGCCTTCAGTGAATGCACACACCACAGGGAGGAGGAGGCCAAATGGCAATCTCAAGAGTATTCCCCTCATGAAAGAGGAGCCAAAAGGTCCTGTGCTGACCCCTGGGAAAGGGCATAGTCTTCAGAAGTGTAGCCCTTGAAACACTGCCCAAACTTTGCTTTGGAGCTTGAAAGTCACATTTCTGAATAATCGATTCTTTGAGTCCAAAGGGAACAACTGGGCACTCCTCATATGAAGAAACAGATTTTCCTCCGAGCGAGGCATTTGGGACCAAGGTCTCCATCAAAGGAAAGGAGTCCAGCTTATGAATGTATGTGTTCATCATCCCTGACATCTGGGGCCCCAAGGAAAGCTAACTCTCTTTTCCCTTTACCAGAATAAACACAAAATAGGGTGTGACCCACCCTCCACTGCTTTTGGGAAACGACTTCTTGGAACTTTTTTCTTTCTGAGCATCCCACCTGCTATAAGATTTCGGCAGCACATGGATATTTAACCAGGTCACTTAACTTCCACCCCACCCTCTCAGCTCCATGCCTCTTGAAGATACTAAACAGAGTAATAATATTTTCAGACATGGGAATAAACTGTCTGAATTCCTTTTTTGAACTTCAAAATTTAAACATCATCAAAAGGGGACTGTTGTTTTCAGTAGCAAAAAGGCTACATGTTATTCTAATGAACTCTCTGATAAGAAATCCAATCCACACTAGACCTACTTTTCACAATTATTTCCCTGACAATGTTTTTGCGTGTTAAGACTAAAAGCAATTCAGAAAATAAAGCCAGTAAGAAATCCACACCCCCCCCCCTTCATATTTGCTAAAAACAAAGAAAAAAGCAGAGCCAGGCATCAGGGAAGTTTCAGCGAGTCAAGACCTCCCATAAATGCTAAAACTTAGCTCTTGCTGCCATAACAAATGTATTAAAACTCCTCGTGTATACAGAAAACTTTTTAAAAGTGTTTTTCATGTTTATTTATTTTTGAGAGACAGAGAGAGAGCGTATGAGCGAGCAAGCAAGCAGGGGAGGGGCAGAGACAGAAGGAGACACAGAATCCAAAGCAGGCTCCAGGCTCTGAGCTGTTGGCACAGAGCCTGATGCAGGGATCGAACTCACAGACAACAAGATCCTGACCTGAGATGAAGTTGGACGCTTAACCGTCTAAGCCACTCAGGCACCCCCAGAAAGTTTTAGGAGCCCACCTCCAAAGAGCAGAGGCAGATGACACGGCTTTGTCATCAGTAGTCAGATGGTTCAACCACAACTGATACCAACTCTACCCCCATGAGGTAACAAAAAACTCACATCAAAGAAACAGGTGGCCCAACCTTCCATGTGGCCTGTGAACTGACCAGAAACAAGACAACAAATTCTAGTATCATTCAGTAAGCACTAAGTTACTATTTCATAAGTAGTCAACATTTTGATAAACAAATGAACGCAAGGAAAAGCATTTATTTCAGAATGTATTCAGAGCACGGCACTATCAGTAACTCTGGCCATTAGTTGAGTACGCATACTAATACCTTTCTGGATTTACACAGCACTCTCCTGTGACCTTCTTACTACACTCTCGTGTGTTTGGTCAACATTTGCAAACACATTTTGAACCAGCAGGCACGTGGTTTCCTGAGGTACTCGCTCCAGCTTGTTGTTCCCACCTTCAGTGCCCTTTGTTACTCCCCCCTCCTCTTCTGTGTCACTAAGCCACTGCCACTCTCAGTGGCTACAGAACAAGTCCATAGCAAGTCCTGTGCTTTCTGTAAGCCCACAGAAAGTTCTAGGTTGTCCATTTCCTTCGTTCTCAAAACCCTGCACTGGCTTCCCATGGCCATCACAATAAAAGCCTTAAGATGACCTGTGAAATCCAGCAGGCTCTGCGTCCCCAACCCCACCACCTCTTAGAACAGTCTCCCATCCCGCATTTCCCCTTGCTGTTCCCAGAACACACCTTAGGGCCATAAGGCCCCCATCTCCTTCTCCCAATGCTCTTCCCCTAGGATAGCCATGCTCCAGACTTTCCTTCCAGCCTCAACTTCATGTTGGCCATCTCATAGAAAAGATGATCCCCATAAAGTAGGATTTTCCACCATCCCCCACCCACCTTACCTCACCAAATTGTCCTTCTGAGCTCTTATCACCCACTGATATGCCTTTGTGTGTTTAATGGCATCTCCTCCAATAGATCTCCCCCACCGAAACACAAGGTACCAAGAGTAGGATCTGTGCTTTGCTATCCTTTGATAAAGATACCACCACCTATCCTCCAGGGTTAATGTAGGGTCTGGCACTCAGTTGTAAACATAGCAGTTGGTAAGCATCTGTATTGAACAAATAAAAGGCATTTGTCTTAAATGTAAATTGCAGCCCCACACAGTTAAATAAAGCCAACACCTTTTGAGAGCTTTTGCGTCTTCTCTAAACCCTGGGGAAGGGGGCAGAGTCTGGGCTGGGGAAGACAACATGGAAGAAGCACAGAAAAGGATTAATAAAGCACCTTTTCAGAAGTCCCCATCCTTTCTCCCCTCCCCACACACTCTTAAACAATAGAAAAGAATTGAAGATTGTACAGAACAAAGCTAAGAATGCTGCAGAAAACAGAGAACCTATCACAGAGTCCAAGCAGGAAGATTTAGAAAGACAAAGCCGTACCCGGGAGCAGGAAAAGCAAAGATCACAGCTCCCAAATCAGAAGCAGGGCCAAATGGCAACCCAAAGTCAGTGACACAGGTAAGTGTGAGAAATGAGGTGAGTATGAGAAAGATGGTCCAGCCCAGGGATGGTGGAAGCAGTGATGTTGATGCCACCACTGACACTGGAGGCCAGGAGAAGGGCGAAGTAAACAAGAGAGCCATCAACATTGACACAGCACTTTACAGTTCAGAAAGCATCAACACCACATGGCTGTATTGAGTTACAGAAAAAGACAGTGAGACTGGCTGCACAGTTTTACAGGTAAGGAAACTGAGGCTCAGAAAAGTCCAGTGATTTCTCGTCTGAGATCACACAGCAAGCAAGGAGAGGTGGAACTTCAGTGTCTTAGGGGTCTGAGGACTCTCAGCTCTTTAACCCTTTAACCCAGATAAACTCCATTCTTGAGTCCCCTTCTCAACGTGATTACTAGGACTCACTTCAGCCACATTACACTAACAACTATTTATTCAAAAGCAGGATGTCCCTCCTGCATTCCTCCAGGAATTTATTCCAAGACCTCTTGACTTGAAAGAAGTTTGGTCTTCTCTAAGCCTTCTTCAGGTGCTTGAAAGCTTAAGAGACCAGAGAAGTCAAACCCAGACTTCTAAGACCATTGTCTCAGGCTCCACAAAACCACAGCCAAGAGTAACAACTATAGAAGAACTGAACAAAACTGCTACTAGAAGCATTTCTCTGTGAAAATGCACCATCTGCAAAAACTTGCAGAGGGCCCAGATTTTCCAGTAAGTCCTTCAAAATACCCCTACCATAGCTCTCATAGAAACCCAGTGTCTGAAAATCCAGAATAGTTCCTCAGATTTATTAGAACTGAATTCTTTCCTTGAACACATATCGCATGCTATTAAAAAAGAAAAATCGCCAACATCCATAAACCCATGAAGATGCTGTTCTGCTTTCGTCACTAGCTGGGGGATGTAAAAATTAAAAAAGACCAAAGGGGATGTGCCCTGGAGTTTCAAGAGGTCCAAAGCTGGGCCCCTCCGAACTGAGCAGGCAGAAATGCCGCAGAGCTCCCGGGTGCTGGGCATGGCTGGTAAGGACAAGCAAACAGCACCTTGAAAAAGCATTGAGGGGGGAAAAGACATGTCTAACCGTCTAAATGAACACCTCAGATTGCACTGGAAGCAGATGAGAAGTCAAGGCTGCTTGCAGAGCCCTGGCCCAGGGCACTCTCTGGGCAGCAAACCCATCTCAGCTCTGGGAGCCAACCAGAGCCATAAGAGGCCCCCTTTCCTCCATGGAAGCCTCCTCAGAAGTGCAGGGGGTAGGTCCCTGGGCTCTGGGCTGTGCATCTGTCTTCTAGAAAGGCTGGGAGGGGTGCCCTTCTCCAGGGGAAAAGTCAACCCAAGGATAGAGAGGGGTATCTCTCTAGACATGGGCTCAAAAACTCACTGGCCCTTTTCTCGGGCTGTTTCTTTTCCTTCTGTGCAACGTCACCTCTATCTATTTAGATTGAGTATTTGCCAGCTCGCCTCCAGCCAGCCAGATGTTGCCTTTCAAGGATTGCATATTTCTATAATTATTTCCAGGAGAAGCAAACACTCTTGAGCCACTAGGGTTTGCCACAGAATTCACTTTTTCCCACAAAGGGGTGTGGGTCTTCCTCTGCGCCCTGCTCTCAGTGGGCAAACCGAGATGGGTGGGCCATCCAAATCAATGCAGTCAATGAAACCTGTTTTGAAATCAACTCCTTGGTATCGGTGAAGAGTTGATTCATCTCCCAGCTTTTGCTTTTAAATCTGGGTTTTTTTTACCCCATATTTCTTGGAAAGGAGCTTTACTGTTGAGGAAGAGTTTTAAACACACTCCCATTAGGCCATACTTGCAAAAACAGTACCATTTTCTTAGCAGCACAGTCTTGGCCCCCATGCTTCCAGGAAACCAGCATGTTGTCCTGGCCTCGAAGGGGCGTGTCAGCCTGGCCGACGAAGCTCAGCATGAGTCAGGAGCAACTTGGTCTGGCCAAGACCACCTCTGAGGTGGCCACTGAGAAGGCAGACCCCCTTGTCAGTAGCTGGCAATGAGGGCCCCTTAATAGTCGCTTTCAAAAGAGTCCCCTGACATCAAGTTCCTGGCCGGCACTGTGGAAAGAACAGCCTCCAAATGATAGCAAAAGATTCCATGGTGGCCTTTTCTGACATCATTTGAAAACCACTTTCAATTTCTTCTGTAGATTCAGAAAAGTGCCCAGCCCTTAGCTTTTCATTCGAAATAATGTATGCATGCAGTTGCAATTTCAAAGGCCCACTCTCTACTGCCTTGTCAAAATATTTAAGCGTGTGGCCCTAAAGCCCTGTACAGAGGACTGTGAACGACCTTCCTGGTGGTTGGGACAGAACAAAAGGTCCCTATGAGTAATTTAATCTAACATAAGAAAGGCAGAGGTGAGAGCAGCTGGAGCCTTCAGTACCACTGGGCGTTTAACTTGTTAAATACTTATGGAGCACCTACTATGCGCAAGCCACCTAGAGGTGTGGAAGACATACTGTCAAGCCTCCACCCAGCAGGAGTATCAGTGAGGTTAGGTTTAGCTGTTCATGATCAAAAACACAAAATAACTTTGGCTTAACCAGCAAGAACGAAGTATGGAGGTAAGCACTCCAGGGGTGGTATCACGGCTCCAGGGTCCTTGGGGATCCAGACTCCTCCTTTTCTTTGTGCTCTACTTAGAGTATGACTTCCGACTCCACTGTTACATCATGATCCAAGATGGCTACTGGATTTCGGCCGTTGTGTCCATGTCCCAAGCAGTAGGTAGGAAGACACAGAAAAAGCAAAAGGATGCACTGTCTACACAAGTCAGTCTCTGGAACCTTCCCATAAGCCCCACACATAACACTTCATCTTTCAGTTACTAACGCTGAAGTCCCTGGCCCATAGCCATGTGAAAGGGAGGCTGGGAAATAGAATCTTTTAGCTTGGCACATTACTACACCCTAGAAAATTATCAGGTATTTTGGTTACCAAAGGAGAAGAGAATAGACACTGGATGTAAAATTAGCAGCCGTTGCCACAGAATGCAGAAAAAGAGAATTTGAAGATGAGACAATGTGGAGCTCTAGTAAGTTCAGAGAAGAGTTGATGAAGATGCCTAATAAAATCAATTTTCCAGACCACCCACCTCTGAAATGAACACGTTTCGTGGAACATGAAAACTGACAAGGAAACTTCTTAGGCATTCTATAACTGTGGCACCATCAGAATCACTTGCGAGTTTTTTTTTAACAATGCAAGTCCCCCAGACCCCTTTTGGAAATTCTGATGGATGGATTAGAGTTGAGGCCTAACATTCTGCACACGCGCACGCGCACACACATGCAACCCAGGTAATTCTCCTGATGGGTCGTCTGATTCTAAAACAATGACTTCATCCAAACCCTCCCTCACTTAAAACATAAGGACACAATTTAAAAGTCATGGGGTTTGTCCCACATCCCTCTTAGTTGCCAGAACCAACACTAGAATCCAGGTGTCTTCACTCATAATCGTCTTCTTACCGGAAGTCATTGCTCTGAGGAACTTGAATTTGGGCCTCCTGACTCCTCAACACAAATAATCTGACCATGTAGTCAGACTATCTACGTCTTCTGGCTGAAGGGTCTTAGTTTCCAAGCTAAATCCAATCTCCATCTAAATTATCCTTACATTCCCAC
The DNA here is from genome assembly GCF_014898765.1 of Herpailurus yagouaroundi. Lineage (NCBI taxonomy): Eukaryota > Metazoa > Chordata > Mammalia > Carnivora > Felidae > Herpailurus > Herpailurus yagouaroundi. Next base: position 23,002,828 of record NW_024412415.1, on the reverse strand, counting down.
CCACAAACGTGGCACAACCAACCATCTGCTGAATCCCTACCCCCGCAGCTGGACCGAACATGTGCAAGGGGCACCTGGGTGGCTCAGACGGCTAAGCGTCCAACTTCAGCTCAGGTCATGATCTCATGGTTTATGAGTTTGAGCCCCACGTCGGACTCAGGGCTGACCGCTCAGAGCCTGGAGCCTGTTTTGGATTCTGTGTCTCCCCGTCTCTCAGCCCCTCCCCTGCTCATGCTCTGTCTCTCAATAATAAATAATTGTTAAAAAAAATTAAACATAAACAACAACAACATGTGCTGCCATGCTACCTAACAGGGGGGAGCATACAGAGTGATTTTAAAAAGGCTATATGTAACTAAGTATGTGTGTATGGATGTGTCTACGTATCCACACCTGTATCCCCCTTCTCTGAGATCTCAAAGACCCTCAAGAAGGAGGCAAGAGGGATTACCCAAGGATAGAGGCTGGAAATGATCCATATTTCAGGCAGCATCTGAACACAATCTTTTCCTCTGTTGGGGAATTCCCCATGTACACAGGAGAACTGAAGTGAGGCAGAGACCACAACTAACTGGTAGAGGTGAAAAGGCCAAACTCTCATCTCTGCTGCCATAAGGTGGGCCTGTGTCCCCAGTGCAGCATGGCCCTGGTGGCATGTCCTACTCAGAGCATGCCTGTGGCCCTACGTACCCAGCTTCCCTGGACCATTTCCATAGTCTGGTTCCCACTTTCCCAGCAATTTCGTGAGCCTCACAATATCTGAGCTCTAAAAGGGCTAGCTTCTATTCACAATTAAGATCTGTGCTTGATGTCCTCATGGAAACAGGGAGGCCTCCATTCCCCAAGGGTTATCCACTTCAGGGTAAATGGATAGCCTGAAATGGTGAGAAGGAAGGTGGTGATCTAGGAAGACCCTCAGGCCAGGCTAGAAAGTGCCACACACAGAAACCAGAGGGCACAGGAGGGATCTGCTTCTGGTGGAAGACGAACATCTCCCCTGGCATCTTCTCTTTCTTCCATTCTTCCCTCCTCCTTTTCCAGGCTCTACCTGCCTCTCTTCTTGACAGAGGCATTTCTCCTACTTCTTGCCTCTTTTCATCCAATAAATAAAGGCCTCTCTTTGGACTAAAAACTGAAACGCAAAAATACCTCATCTGACACTTCTGATTCACAATTTGCACTCTGAAAACACCAGGAAATACACAGAAACAGTCTTTGATAAAAGAGTAAATTGGTACATTGTTTTGTACCATTGTTACCTAAACAAGAGTAAATTGGTATACACTTACGGCAGACAGCACCAAATTTTAAATGTATACACCATCTGATCCAGCAATTCTACTTCTAGTAATTAACCTTAAACAGAAGAATTACACAAACACAATCCTAAGTGTGTAAATACTTGTATACAAATAACTCAAATTTCCATTAATAGGAAGCTGGCTAAATTTTTATATATCCACACTGCAGAATACCAGAAAGCTATTAAAAAATGTTTTTATATACAGCCATGGAAAGTATCATGATACACTGTTTTTAAAAAGTCTCAGGATAATGTATATACAGTTACATATATAACTGTATATATACGTTATATAGAGAGAGTAGCCTCATTTCTGTAAAATAACATATTTATAAAGTTACATGAAAATCTAAAAAGAGCTTACCAAATTCTTAAAGAGCTGTTATGCCTAGAGGTGATAAAATGAGTCCCTTTGAATTTATTTTTTTTTTTCAATGTTTATTTATTTTTGGGACAGAGAGAGACAGAGCATGAACGGGGGAGGGGCAGAGAGAGAGAGGGAGACACAGAATCGGAAACAGGCTCCAGGCTCTGAGCCATCAGCCCAGAGCCCGACGCGGGGCTCGAACTCATGGACCGCGAGATCGTGACCTGGCTGAAGTCGGACGCTTAACCGACTGCGCCACCCAGGCGCCCCCTTTTGAATTTATTTTTGATGTTTATTTATGTTTGAGAGAGAGAGAGAAAGAGTGTGAGTGGGAGGGGCAAAGAATGAGGGAGACACAGAATGTGAAGCAGGCTCCAGGCCCTGAGCTGTCAGCACAAAGCCCGACGCAGGGAACTCACGGACCTCAAGATTATGACCTGAGCCGAAGTCGGACACTCAACCAACCGAGCCACCCAGGCACCCTGGGGCCCTTTGAATTTAAATCACACATTTCTGTAGTGTTTCCATTTTGATTACAAACAAGTCATTATTACTGTCAAGAAATAAAGATAAATAAATAAAAACAGAAACGGCCTTTGAGCATGCAAAACAGTGGTGCTGGGAAATGACTGTTTCCTTTTTAGGCAACATGTGGTCTCGGACCCAGCACCCAATATATAACACAGTTCATTGTCAGCTTCCTTCTTTTCTTCTTACACACAATCCTACACAGTTGGAAATCACAATCCCTAGTCCAAAGCCAAGTAGAAGCAATGACACAGAAGCGTGAGCCACTGTGGAAGCAAACAAGGTGTCAGCTATAGAAGACGACAGAAGAACCACAAAAAGCAGTCATATGAACTAGAAGCACAGTAATTTCCACAAGTATCTAACATAGGAACAAGGAGACTTATGCATCTAGAGCCTCTAAAGAGAGCTCCACATGAAAGTAGCCCATGTCCAGACAGATGGAAGGATAAAGAAGTGGTATACATACAATGGAATATTACTCAGCCATAAAAAAGAATGAGATCTTGGGGCACCTGGGTGGCTCAGTCGATTAAGCGCCTGACTCTTGATCTCACAGTAAATGAGACTGAGCCCTGCATCAGGCTCTGCGCTGACAGTGCGGACCCTGCTTGGCACTCTCTCACTCTCCCTCTTTCTCTGCCCCTGTCCTGCTCACGCACTCTAAATAAACAAACATTAAAAAAAAATAAGTAAGAATGAGATCTTGCTATTAGCAACAACATGAATAGATCTAGTGAGTATTATGCTAAGTGAAATAAGTCAGTCAGAGAAAGACAAACACCACATGACTTCACTCCTCTGTGGAATCTAAAAAACAAACAAAAAACCGGATTCTTAAATACAACTGGAGGTTGTCAGAGAAGAGGTGGAAGGGGGTAGATGAAATAGATAAAGGTGATAAAGAAGTACAAACTTCCAGTTATAAAATACGTCATGGAGATGAAAAGTACAGCATAGGGAATACAGTCAATAATACAGTGATAACATACGGTGACAGATAGGGACAACATCTATCATGGTGAACACCAAGTAGTGCACAAAACTGTTGAATCACTACGTTGTATTATACACTTGAAATTAATAATAACATTGTATGGTAATTGTACTTCAGTAAAAAATTAAAGTCTAAAAAACGTATCTCCACATGATAAATAAGACTAATAAGAACAGTAGGGACACGTGGATGGCGCAGTCGGTTAAACGTCCGACTTTGGCTCAGGTCATGATTCGCAGTTCATGAGTTCGAGCCCTGCTTCAGGCTCTATGCTGACAGCTTGGAGCCTGGAGCCTGCTTCAGATTGTGTGTCTCCCTCGCTCTCTGCCCCTCCCCTGCGTGCGTTCTGTCTGTCTCTCCCCTCCACCCCCCAGAAAATAAAAAAAACATTAAAAAAAAAAAGAATGCAAATGGTAATTTTAATTAGTATCTAGGTTTTAGTAATTCTGGGAAATGTGTCCCTGTTGAAATTTCAATTACAAAGCTAAATATTTAGTCTTACCCTTTAAATAAATAAGCTTCAGAAATCAGGAAAATGAACTAATGTGAAATACCTAATTGTCCAACATGTCCAAAATTAAGCTATTATTTTTATTTAGGTTGTACTGTCTGAATAAAGTTTAATGAATTCTGGCTTTTGTTTGTAAAGACCATGAGAGTAGATATTCACTATTCTTAAAAAAAAAAAATTTTTTTTTTAACTTGAGTAGTTGACACAATGTTACATTAGTTTCAGGTGTACAACTTAGTGATCTGACAAGTACATACAAAATATTTATCGCTCTTCAAAGTTATTCCCCAACACACCCAAAATTAACTTAGGCCCACATGAGAGAACTTTACCCTAGGCCAGCCATCCTCAACGGAAAGATCCCATACCCTCTGCTCTTGAAAGAAAACCAAGAGGTCTCTACTGATTGTCATGAATATATAAAGTACAGTCAGGATTATAAGACTGTAGATTTCCGGTCTATCTTTTTTTCTATCCTCCCCCCACCCTCACCAAAGCATTTTTATTGGCAACAAAAATTAGTCCTGGGTATTCAGGAGATTACGCATGGCTTCAAATAACAAGGTTCCATTTGACAAAAAAAACTAACCAATGAAAACTTCAGCCAATAATGCAAATTATTCAAATATAGATTTTAATTAGGATTTTGAGATTAGATTTAATGTTGAAAAACAACGGCATTGGCTTTAATGCATTTGAAGGAAACAGGACAGTTGTTAAAATATGAAGCCTACGCACCAAATAATGAAGTAATCTCCATGCAAAGTGGCGCTCCCTATGTGTTAATATTCACGTGCGTTAAAACAATAGGAGTATGTGCACTTTTGCGACTGGGCAAACAACCTGCCAGTGTAATTAGAGTCCATTTACACTGGGACATGAGCCTAGTTTTCCAGCACGCTCAGTTACAAGGTGTGAAATAAGACTTATTTTTCAAACATGCTGTATATCAGACGGCTGCTGTGTGGGTTACACTTTCTCACAGCACTCAAGTCCACTCTGGACGCATCATCACTTCCATCAGCAGAGTCCAGGGCGTGGCAAATAATATAACAAATGCTGGCTTCCTTTCCTTTTTCCTTCTTCCTCCAAATAAAACAGGAAAATGGAAATATGAGGTACATTTATACTATCATTAGCCCTCTATTCTTGGGCATTCCATTTGTGCTTTCTTATTTCATTATATAGGCACCCAAAGTATCCCCGTTAACAGTATCTTGCTTGCACAAAACAACTCCAATTTTGTATTTAGCGTGCATATACATATACGCAGTGAGAAAAAAAATACACCCAAATATTAACACCTATATATCTTGATGGCAGAACTAAAGTTTTTATTTTTCATCTCATACTTTGCTGTGATTTTCCAAATGTTTTACAATATGCATCTATTAATTAAAAACCAAATTTGATACAACACGGTTCCACTACACACTCACAACTAAAGGGAAGATGACGCACAATACCAAGCATGGATACTGCAGCCACTGTGCTAGGTACAAACATCAACTGGCAAAACCTCTCTGGAAAACTGTTTCACAGTATCAACCGCAGTTCCAGACATATGAAGATCCAGCAATTCTGCTCCTTATACCCAAAGAATCTACAAGCAGAGGGGCACCTGGCTGGCTAAGTCAGTAGAGCGTGTGACTCTTGTTCACCGAGTTGTGAGTTCAACCACCACATTGGATGTAGAGATAACTTAAAAAAGAGAAAGAAACAAAGAAAGAGCGAACGAACATGCATACATATACTGATTAAGACTTTTAATTATAACCAAGAAATGCAAACAACTCAAAAGTCCATCAACAGTAGGGTAGATAAATCAATTACTGAGGTACAGTCATACAGGGAGAAATATAGCCATATATTAAACCATAAGAAGAAATTACTGCCACCTGCAAATCCATGGATGAATGTCAACATAATGTTGAATGAAAAAAGCCAGACACAACGGAGTACACACTACATGAATATGATTCCATTTCTATGAAGTTCAAGAACAGTCAAATTTTACCTACAGTGATAGAAAGAGGACGGTGGTTATCTTTGTTGAGGAATGGTAAGTGGGAGGGAAGAGCAAACTTCTATTAAAAACTATACACTTATGGGAGAGGGACCAAAATGGCAGAATAGCATGGAAGGTTTTTTTGCATCTCTCATCCCAGGAATGCAGTCAGATCAACACTAAACCATCTTGCACACCTAGAAAAACTATACACTTATGGGGCTCCTGGGTGGCTCAGTCAGTTGAGCATCCAACTTTTGATTTCAGCTCAGGCCTTGATCCCAGGGTCCTGAGATTAAGCCCGGAGTCAAGCTCTGCACTGGGTGTGGAGCCTGCTTAAGAGTCTCTCATTTTCTCTCTCTCTGCCCCGCCCCCACTTGTGTTCTCTTGCTGTCTCTATCAAGTAACAAACAAACAACAAAAAAAAACTATACACTTAATGATTGCTACACTTTTCTACTTAAAAAACAAAAAAAACAAAAAACCCAGTTTGCACCATAGCTGTAACCACTTACTACCCATATGGCCTGGGACAAACTCTTCACCTCTCTAAACTGCAGTGTCTACTGTAAATGGGGACAGACCATCACCTCCTTGATGGGAATGCAAAGAGAATTCAACTAGGCAATGCACAAGGCAAGGGCCCAACACACAACAACCATAGCAGGGGCAGATGTCTCCTGAGGTCTTCCCAGGTGCCAGGCACTGCTCTTGGCTTTAAGTTCTTCATCACTTTGCGATCACATCTCCCCCAGGAGGGGCTCCTTACCTATCGCTAACTCAGGGCCAGAGCGCAGGCTGTGACCTGGGCATTCAGAAGTCATCTGTGTAGAACACCAACCTCAGCATTTATTTCAAGAAGGGTGAATCACTAGTTATGCTGCTGATGAAGTTTCAAAGAAAGAAAGAAAGCTGGCAGGAGACACACATCAGGACTAAATACAGACCACTGAAGAGAAAAATGACTTCAGCTTCTGAAAGCAGTAGCTGCTTTCTGCAGGAGGAGAAAGAATATTTTATTCCAGGGGAATCATTCATTTTAAATTGAGGACTCCTTTGGGAACTGAAAGAGCTCATCTTTCTTCCCTAAGAAAAGAGGAGACAAGTAGCTCTCTAAAGTTTCTCATGTTGATTAGCTAAATTTACTGTCCTTCAATGTATGTCAGATTTACAACTGAAATAATTTATAAAGTATATGCTTACTGTGGAAAGTAACTTAAAACGTGGATTGTGAAACAAGGGGCTCAGATTAAATTATTTCAGTTAAATGAAACACTGTAAACACTAACAGAAAAGCCTCTGATTTACAAGATGAACTGGTAGATTTAGGAATGACTCAAATCTCATGGTTTTTGCTTCAATTAATTTTTAATTTGCTTTCAACGAAGTCAAGACAGATGATCCAGTTTTGAACATAGCCCCACTATTTACTAACTGCATCACCTTGCATGAGTTACTCCATGTCTCTCTGCCTGTTTCCTCAACTGTAAAAATGGGATAATAATAGGGTTACTCTAAGGACTAAATGAATTCATAGGCATTATGTGCTTAAAACAGTGCCAAGCGCTATCACTATCATTATTTTTTATATTTCCTGATGTAGATGCAGATTTCACCTGAAATTATCAAATTTAGGGGCACCTGGGTGGCTCAGTCGGCTGAGCATCCAAGTCTTCATTTCAGCTCAGGCCAAGTCATGATCTTACAGTTCCCGACTTCAAGCCCTGCATCAGGCCCTGTGCTCATAGGGCAGAGTCTGCTTGGGATTCTCTCTCTGTCCCTCCCAATGCTCATCCTTGTGCTCATTCTCTCTCTCCCAAATTAAAAAAACTTAAAAAAAAATTACAAAATAAGTAAATAAAAAAATAAAAATAAATTTCAAAAATAATCAAATTTAGGGGTGGCCTGCCTGGCTCAGTAGGTTACCGCATGTGATTCTCGATCTCAGGGTCACAAGTTCAAGCCCCACATTGGGTGTAGAGATTACTCAAAAATAATAAAATAATCAAATTTAATCACAGAATTCACAGATATTAGACTGTCTGAAAACCGGAGGAAGATGTATACAAAAATTATGTGAGGTGAGCATAAACATTTAGGTTTACAGGTATATATACATGCACACAAACTTTTTCTCCTTACCTCCTTCCTCCCTTCTTTCCTCCTATACCCTCCTTCCCTCCCCTCTACCTCCTCATTCTCCTTCCTCCCTCTCTCTCTCATAAGTAATTTAAATCAGGTCCACTCTAGAACATAATGTACCAGCGATCTTAGGATCTTTTGATCCCAAAACGATCCCAACAAAGATGTGAAATACTACTCTTCTTCCAAGTATTTCTAAGGACCCATTACAAAAACACTCTGAAAAGGTATATTTGCTTCTTTTATTTCAAAGGCAGCCTGGAAATTTCCACAGCACATTTGAACCACAAAGTTTATGGTGTTCAAACATGGACTCTTTTCAATCTCAGCAGAAGAGGCCTACTAAAATTTTACATTTTCCTCCAATTGTGAGTGCAGAAAGCTTTTCATTTTGTTCCAAAGGAAATGATCTTACCACAGCTCAATGGGTATCTTTATTGTCTGAATAAAGTGGGCATCCGGTGGCCATTACAGAGAACTAAATGCTAAAACCCAAGGGTATAAAAGTTAAAAGCAACTTAATGGAAATGTCAGTTACAACATTCTTTCTTTGATTTACAAGAATCAAATTCAGAAAGCGCCCTCTAGCAAAGGAATTATGAAGAATATCAGCACAAAGTAATGGTGTCACCTTACTGCCCCTCCCCCCACCCTAATATAAAGACTTTTTAATGATCATATGCCTTTGCTTTTCCACATGGAAGAGAATCCTAGTTGAAAATACTATTACATATCATTGTTTCATTTCACTGATAAGCATATTCACACTTTTCTACCAATACTGGCCAAATAAAAAACTCTATTTCACTACTGTTATCTAGTTTCTTCCTATTATCAGAATGACATAATTAATTTTTTGATTTGTTAGTGTGGGGTACCAAAGGGCCTTAATTTGCTTTAAAAAAATAATTGCTCAATCTAGGCCATCTAGGTATCTCTCCATTGAAGCCACAACTATCAACACAGCTAACACACGCTGGTGGTTCCCTTCTTTGCCCTTACCTTAGTTGTAAAAATCTTATTCAGCTTTATTATTCAGAACTTGGCACAGCAGGTTTCAGTTTAAGATGGATGATGAACAGAAAGTTGCATACTCTGATTTTCAGCAATGAATTAGATTCTGGAAGCTCAAGGAAATAGAGGAAACAGCAGCCATATTTTATTTGCAAAATAAATTTCCAGCAGAATTGACTTTCTTGCTGACTTGAGCTAAGTTGGGTTCTGGCACCTCATAAAGTTGCTCTGGGTCTTGATCTAAATATTCATTCATTCTTCAAATGTGCATTTGAATCTACTATGTGTAAGACAATGTGCAGTATACCAAGGAAGATTTTTTAAAAATGACTGTTTCACTCCTGGACTTTTTTCCTTCTCAACTTCCCTTCAGGCCAATTACACACAGTCAAGTGGCCCTCCCATTCCTCATAACGCCCATGTTAGAACCCTGGTTTCCTCTTTTTAAGCTCCTGTACACACTAAGAAAACACCTACCATTTTCTTTTCTATTTTAAAGGTAATACATACAGTGATTTTTTATAAAATTCAAATAGTCAAGAAAGACTGTTGAAATGGTAAAGAAACATCCCTTCCCAGCCATACCGATCCCATAACCAATAAATAACCATGTTTCTTGGGACTGTTTACAGAAATTTATCTTTGCCAACCAAGAATTAAGACTTTTTAAAAACAAACATGGGATCTGAGGATACATACTAATTTGTACCTTGCTTGGGGAAGAAAAAAAAAAAACTTCATGGTATATTTTGTGAATTTTTCCTTATCAGTATTTACAGATCTGCCCAATGACTGGAAGATATTTAGGTTATTTCCACTGTTTTGTTATTATAATACTGCAATGAATACCTTTGTATGCTTGCCAGAACACTTATGCAGGTGTAAGATACATTCTTAACCCTGGAAGGACTCAGTTAGAATATATACATTCTTAATTTTGAAAGAGAATGCTGTGGCCAACACCAGAGGTTACCTACAACTGCCCCTTTCCTCCTGGCCAGCAAAGCTCCAGTTTTGTCCCCTCTCCTCCCAGTACCCATGTGCTTCAGGGAAGGCTGGGCCTCTAACCCAGAGACTGGTCTAAGCAAAACATGGGAGCCGCCTCTCCCATGCAAGTCATTGGTTCAGGTGTGGGCATCTGACCCAGTTTGGCCAAAGGGGCTATGGAAGTTCTGCAGGAGGCTTCTGGCAGAGGCATTCTCCGCTTTGCTCTTTTCCTGCCTCTGAACATCACTGCATATGAGGATACAGGCTGGAGGAGCAGCAGCAGCAGCCACATGAGGGCCATGGGGAGACAAGCTTGAGGGCAAATGCCAAATACTGAAGCTGGCACAGAGAAAAGAGACAATGCATCTGGGTCTTCTATTAATTCATGCCCAAAATGTCCTAGCTTTGAACTTCTGGTTTACATGAGATAATACATAGCTTTATTATTTCAACCACTTTTCTTTGGGTTTTATTTACTAGCTGGTGAAAGAATCCCCATTGCCAAAGTGCTCTCCAAAAAGAAGTCCACTGGATTTATAACCCCACCCATGGCACGTATGAGTGCTTTGTCTCCTCACGCCCTTGGCTTCACAGGGTTTTAGCCCCCATCTGTTCTCAGTGCATTTGCACTTAATGGCCAGAGACTTTTTTCCCTCGGAGAGCCTGACAGCTCTTCATGAAAAAAGACACACTGCAAACAAGTAACACAAGGGCTGACTACTCTTAACCAGCATTTCATTCTGCGCCTCCCAAGGCACTGCACTTTGGCACAAGGCTCACCTGACTCCTTCAGAAAGGAGACACTGTCACATACGGTATACAGGATATGCCGTAATGCCTTAAAGCCAGTCACCATTCTCTTTCTGGGCCAAGATAGTCATAGGTGTGTGGAAGGACAAACCCTAGAGTGGGAACTGGATGACCTAGTTTGGATCCACTTGAAGAGAAGTCACCCAACCTTCCTGAGGCCTGTTTCTTCACATACAAAAGGAGGACTCTGGAAACTAAGGCCCAGGGTCCTTATAAGAATAGGGACCATGGGGCGCCTGGGTAGCTTAGTCAGTTAAGCTTCTGATTCTTGATATCGGCTCAGGTTGTGACCTCATAGCTGTGAGATCGAGCCTCACATCGGGCTCCGCCCTGAGTGTGCAGCCTGGTTAAGATTCTCTCCCCCCGGGGCGCCTAGGTGGCTCAGTCGGTTAAGTGTCCGACTTTGGCTCAGGTCATGATCTCACGGTTCATGAGTTCGAGCCCCGAATCGGGCTCTCTGCTGATAGCTCAGAGCCTGGAGACTGTAAAAAAAAAAAAAAAAAAAAAAAAAAAGATTCTCTCCCTAAATCTCTGTGCCCCACCCCCATTTGCACGCATGTGCTCTCTCGCTCTCTCCAAATAAACACTAAAAAAAATAAACATGGGGCAGCATGCATGAAGGCCCTGATGCTAAAGAGTGTCAGTGACTATTAAAGGTGGGATTTAGGCTCACTCCCAAAGACCAATGCTGAGGAGGGACCTTGCAAAGGGTAAGTCAAACCCCCAGTCTCCCTGGATACTTTGGTCCTTTGTCCTCTTTGCTCTACCTGTCACTCTCCTGCCATCACAGTGGGCACCTGTCAGGTCACAACTACTGACCAAAGAGAAACCCAGCTCATCACTTCTGCCCCTCCCACAGATAAGCAGAACCCCCAGGACCACCATCACTGTGAATGAACATGAAGTGATGTTTGGTTAGGCAAGAGTCAGTGCATGTCAGGCTAATTTATGATAATTACCAAGCCATCGGCTGGTACCTGGACAAACTGTCTATGATTTTTCACCCAGCTGGCCTAGGTTCCACAAGTTCCCAAGAGGCTGTTCTTCCAGATCCTCCAGTGCCTCACTCCCCTGTAATGGGGTGATATGTCCACCATCCTTGCCATGTGACTTTGCAGTACCTCCCCCTAGAACAGACCAAGCATGCCTCCCTACCAGACTGATGTTGGGTTTGGCCGTGTGTTGGCTAGTGGAATGTTGGTAGAACATTTGGCAGTTAGGAGCCAAAGTCTTAAGAGCCATCACACGTTTCCACTCGACATCTTCTGCTGGAGTGAGCTGCCATGTGATGAACCTGTACGAGGTAACTGCTCCCCCTTTAGCCCTGGCCCCAGAGTAAGCACATGTGGAACAGACCTGAAGCCAAATGAAAGCCTGACCCAGTCAAGGCCAGCCTAGGTCGACCTAACCACACCTGATCAAGAGGAGCAAGTGGGAAAATACATGTTTGTGGTTGTGACACCTTGAGATCCGGGGTTGTCACCCAGCACTATTATGCAGCAAAAACTCACATAACCACTGTTAACACCAAAAACAATGATTTGTGCTTAAAGAGATCTTACTTCATTAACCAAACACACATAAAGCAGCTCTATACACGTGGCATCATCCTACTCCACAGGGAGCTGAGATCAGAAAGTACAAAGGCAACTCATTCCTACAAGTACCTTTTTAGTCTAGCAAAACCCCAAGGTTCCTAATCCTATTGGGGTCGAGGGGTCTCTGTTAACAAAGCTTCTATTCATTTCATTCATTTATTGTCCTGGATTAAATCACAGGAGGGATGAAAGCCAACATTTATGCATCTAAGTGATCCTATTTGTACATTTACTGATGGTGCAATCTACTTTCTTCTACAAATGTACTATTTAATTAAAAGACAGAAATGAGAAGTTATTTTTTAAAAGACAGAAAAAACTCGACTTATTTTTTAATGAACTCCTCGGTTCTACCAATTTTCACTTATTCATTCAACATCTATTTACAGAGCACCTGTGGCCTCCTTAGCCCAAGCAAGCTCCAAATCCCAGTGGAAAGCTCAGGCCTCTCCCGAAGGACCCAGGACCTCAGAAACTCTGAGCTGCTCTCCTCAACGCTTTAATCTCTTCTTGCTGAAGCCCCCCACCCTATTACTAAGGTCAGAACAAGGGAATACACCACCCCCTTTCAGCCCAGTCCTCTCTGGTGAGCTGGTTTACATATCCGAGCTGCTTCAGGTCTGTCCAATCTTCTACCGGTTTGGCTGAAGGGGGAGGGAGGGACAGGATAGAGTCAAGATTGTCTGGATCAATGACAAGCTACAAATCTGGCCCAGGCCTCCACCTGGAAATCTAAAGCAAAGGATATTATTAAAGTCACAGGTTAAGGATCACTCACTCCACAGCTTCTCATTTAGAAACCCACAGTGCTGTTCAATGTAAACACTTCCCAAGAATGCTTTAAAACAGAGGGAGGTTTTTATTAACCAACTTAATTGAGGGCCACTTCTCATTGTGGAAAGCTTTTAAACAGAGGAATAAAAAGGGCCTGGTAGGTGTTTTCCAGACACTTGTTTTTAAAACCTGCCACCCTGTCCCGGGGAAATGAAGCTCAACTCAAGGCCCGGGTGCACACTCCTGCTGCTAATTGTTCAACAGAAACAAAATCCCCGTTAAGACCTTACTCCCCAGCAGAACTGAGGACCCGGCTGGGCCCTTCATTCCAATATTCACTTCAAGGGCCATTAGAATCACTGGAAAAGTGGACAAAATAAGGCTGGCCAAAATGGGCCAAAATAAATGAAGAAAAACATCTCAAAGCTTGCCAACAGGACATGACTTGTGAAGAGAACAGACCAATGAAACTGAGGCTGGGGCTGCTCTCCAAAAAGACCAGGTCAAGAGGCATGAAGCGGTGGTCATTGCTGCGACGCATGGATACGCCTGGAAAGCACAATGTTAAGTCCGAGAAGTCAGCCACGAAGGCCACAAACGGTAGCACTCCATTTAAACAAAATGTCCAGGACAGGCAACTCCACAGAGACAGATTGGAAACCAGGGTCGTAGGGCCTGGGAGGGAGGGAGGGAGGGGGTCGCAGGGACCATGTGAAGTGACTGCTCTATGGGACGCGGCTTCCCTCAGGGCGGATGAAAAAGTTCTGGAGTTAGTGGACATGGTTGCTCAACGCTAGAAAGGTACTTGATGCCACTTAAAATTTAAATTGCTTCAAGTTACGCTGGTAAAAATGGCCGAGCTAATGTTGTGTGTATTTCACTACAATGAAGTTACAAGATACCAGGAACTCCAGAGAAAACTTTCTTCAGCTCCTAACCCAGGGGCAATCCCTTCCTCACCTGAGAAAAATGACACATGCGGCAGGCCAAAATGATACATAGTATTATTTTATTAAGACCACATCTACTGGGCTAAGCTTCCCATGCACGGCACACTCAAGGCCAAGTCACTTCCCCTACGCCTACCCTCAGGTGGGTGGTGGTGGTACTGGCAGCCTCATTTCACAGGCGAGGAAACCAGGCGCGAGCAGGTCAAGGAGCTTACCGAGGGTCACAGAACAAAGAAGGGAAAAGCCAAAGGGTGAAGCCACAGGTGGGGCGACCAAGCAGTTCACACCCACACACACGCTCACAACCACGAATCACACGCTATGCCGCAGGAATGTTTTCTGGGCCTAGTTTACCACCTGGCCAGCAGCACAGCATTCTTTGGCTACTGGGCCCTAATCCTTTGTGGTGCCACATACTGAGTGGCCACTTAGCAGAGTTCTCTGAAAAACGCGACCGGAAGGTCTGCCTGAGGAGCCATACCACCTTCACGCACGTGGGGCTGTTTCTACACGTGCACGGTTATTTCCGTTAGTCCTGGAGCAACATAAGATAAGAGGGTCACCTGCCCTCTTTTACGGAAAAGAAAAGCAAGCCTCCCCAGGTCTGTAGCTGACCTTAGGCCACACACAGGTAGCAGGAGCCCGGCTTCTACGCCAGGGCCCCACTCTGCTGTCTGCCTTCAGGGCCCGGGGTTTAACTACCCAGAGAGGTTAAGGGTTTTAGCATATTAGTTATTTGTATGTAAATGTATATGTATTATTTATATGTAAATAGATGCAAGCAATTACAAATGAAGTTGGGAACCCCTTAGCAGAGAGGAAAGTAGCTATTTCTCACACTTCAGGGGCACCTGTGGGGTAACAGAGAAACATCAGTAAAAGGTTAATTTCCATTCCTTCCTCCCTACTTAAGAAAGCAGGGCTCTTTGTCACTGGTCCTGTGCCCCTTTATCCCTTTGATAAGAATGTTTTTAAAAACAGCCACCGCTGTTAGAGGTCCCAACTTGCCAGGTTCTTAGCTTGGCATGACTGACATTTCAGGCCAGGTAATTCTTTGTCGTGGGGGCTGTCCTGTGTGCTTTGGGGTACTTAGCAGCATCCCTGGACTCTGTCCACTAGACGCCCGTAGCCACCGCCACCCCCCAGTCATGACAACCCAGAAAGTCCCCAGAGATTGCCAAACATCCCCTGCGGGGCCCTATTTGAGAACCACTCTATAGGGTGGCTCAGTAGGTTAAGTGGTTAAGTGTCTAACTCCACCCTGTCTGTCAGGTCATGATCTCACAGTTCGTGGGTGCCAGCCCCGTATCAGGCTCTGTGCTGACAGCTCAGAGCCTGGAGCCTGCATCAGATTCTGTGTCTCCCTCTCTGTCCTTGCCCCTCCCCCACTCGTGCTTGCCTGTGCTCTCTCTCAAAAATAAACGTTAAAAAAAATTCTAGTGTCAAAGAGATGTGGCCCTAACAACTCTACGAAGCAGGCACTTGTAACGACCCCATTTTATAGGCAAGGAAACAAATCCAAAATCCAAAAGGAAGCTGCTGGAACTCCACACTCCTAGCGAAGGGCAGCCGTGGCTCCCAACCCAAGTAGGAGAAACCCCAATACTCTCGCCCCGTGGTGTGGAGACAGAACGAGGAGGATACAAGGCACAGAGCTACTTGCTATGTGTATTTAAATGTGAGCCTGCGTCTTGCCCTAGGAAAAGGGATGGTAGGCCTGAACCCTCCTGTTATTTGGTGCTCGACCCCAAATAGTCTCTGCTGCCTCTGCTGAGAAGAGCAGTCCCAACAATGTATGAGAGTCTCAAGGACCTCTTTACTCACAAAATAACCCGCAAGGGTTAGGGTTAGGAAGAGGCAAGCCCTGCAAATAATAAATGCTTGAAGCATAAACATAAGATCCTGGCCATGGGAACTTGAAATACATTTTTTAAATGTGTTTTCAGAAATTCTGGTTACTTTTATGAAACACTGCCCCACGCTCACTCATGTTTCTCTTCTGTTTAGAAACCGCTGCAGCTGCCACAGATAGAAGAAACACAGGGACATCAAGTTATGAAAGGCCAACTGACTTCCATCCTTCCTTCCGTGAAACTTCACCAAGCACCCACCTGCTACTTGATCCAAGGATACAAAGCCAGTGGAGAGCCCCCCTCCTCTTTACAGGGTTGTTCACAGGTTTGTGGGAGTTGAGCAGGTACGCAAAGAGCTCCAATGGTGTGAGATAAAGGCCTCTGCAAGCAAGCCTTTTTTGGTCAAAGAAATGAAGAGCCGGTGCGGAAACCAGATGTCTGGGTCTGAAGAGGCCATCTCAGTCATTAATAGCACAGCAAAGGGCCACACTAGTTTGAACCCTGGATCCTACTATCTGGTAGGTGCACAACTTTGACAACTTACCCAGTTTCTCATGGCCTCGTTTCCCTCACCTGTAAAATGGGTTTATGGTAGCACTTGTTTCCTAGAGTTGTTAGATTAAGAGCCTCTCAGACAAGGCTGGCAGTAAGTACTCTAGGATGATTTGCTGCAATCATGAGAATTAACTCATCTAGGGCAGGTCTCTGGAGAAATCTGAAGCCCGCCCTGCCCTCTCTCTTCTGTCTACCACCCAGCTGCCTCTCACCCAAGAAGCTGGACTCACTGCAGGGACCGAGTCCTGTAATGAGAGGCAGTCATGTCCTGAGCAGGCCAGACACCAGGGAACCAGTGGCTTTAATCCCTCCCCACTCCCCATTTGCCCTCTTCCTCCTCCTCACCCTATACCCTCACCACCCCCACCTAACGCCCCCCCCCAAAAAAAATTCACAGGTGGCCCAGGGCAACATAGACAAGGCTAAGTTGATCTGCCTACATCTGGAACAAAGGAGATAGACCCCCAAACCAGAAAATTACAAGTAAAAGAAATCTCCAATTTGGTAAAATCCACCCTGCAGTCTCTTTGCAAATTACTCTCTTATCTCTCGCTCCATTCTTTCTCTATCAGTTCCTCTCCAGCTCCTAAAGCTTCCACTGTAATCACATGCTTAGTAAACTTTCCAGGTTTTTGATATTAGATTAGGGCAAGGAGAGAGGCTAATCGACTTTTCAGCTGTTGCTGTGTAATTCTGAGTAAGTCACTGTTTTTAATAAGGAGGGTAAAAATCTCAGAGGCAAAAATCTTTTTTTAAAAAAAGGGATCAAGGATATATATTGACTCATAGAATATACTAGAACTTTTCACGGCTTTGAGAGCTGGGCCATTTATTTTTCCTTTCAAATGAAGTCCAAAGAGGTCAGCTGTTTAGAGTCTGAAACTCTGAGCTGGAATCCCCAAACTCCCACGGGGTACTTGACTCCAGACCTCACCAGGTCCCTCACCTGGAAAAACAGGACTAAAAACACTGATGTCACAGGGTCCCAGAGAGGGATCCTGGTCAAGGCAGGTCCTCTCCTTTGTATGGACTACACAGATTTGCAAGGAAAAACAGAAGGCCTGTTTCAAACACCATAAAATACAAGGACAGACAGCCAGGGAAAGTCAGAGGTAAAAAACAAGAGAATTATTAAAGCCACAACTAGAAAATCTTGGCCACCTTGCCTCAATCCTGAGATTAAGGCAAGATAAGCAACAGTGAAAGATTATTAATACTGGGGCTTTGTAGTTCTTTAGGGAAAAAAAAAAAAAACCACTACATATTAACAACCTGAACCACTGTGTACTCTACCTAAGGTGAACAGAAATGCCTGTGATTGGGTGGCAGGGAATAAGCTCCTCCCTATAAACAGGCTGCCAGCCAGGCTGGCAGAAATTATCCATGCTCATGACGAACACCCTGTGCACTCTAATCCCAAACACGCTAACTCCATGACGACCCTCCACTGAGTCCTCTGCAAATGTTCTCTGGAGCTGATCCTTCTCAGTTGAAATGCTGAGCTAGAATCCAATGCAGTAACGAACCCACACTCACTAACCCTGTTTTAAATGCATCTTTACTAATTATAGCCGCATAGGGCCTTGAAGCCCTTACTACCTGTAATTTTAGGAGCTGGAGATAATTACTACCCAGCAAAGTTTAGTTTTTGTCCAAAGTACCACATAAATAAGAATTGAACATGCACAGATTTTGCTCCAGAATGTTCAACACTAAATTTTGTTTTTAATTTCTTACCCAGCAACCAATTATCTACAGAAACTCAGAAGTTTGCAGAGCTTTAAGAAAGGAGAGCTGTCTCTCTCACCTAGGATTTGGGATCCTTTCAGAGCATTTGTGAACAGCCTAATCTATGCTCTCTATTAAAAAATAAAACAGGGGCGCCTGGGTGGCTCAGTTGGTTGAGCGGCCGACTTCGGCTCAGGTCACAATCTCGCAGTCCGTGAGTTCAAGCCCCGCATCAGGCTCTGTGCTGACAGCTCGGAGCCTGGAGCCTGTTTCGGATTCTGTGTCTCCCTCTCTCTGACCCTCCCCCGTTCATGCTCTGTCTCTCTCTGTCTCAAAAATAAATAAACGTTAAAAAATTAAAAAAAAAAAAAACAACAAAACAAAGGACTCCTGAGTAGCTCAGTGGGTTAAGCGTCTGACTTCAGCTCAGATCATGATCTCCCAATTTGTGAGTTCAAGCTCTGCATCGGGCTCTGTGCTAACAGCTAAGAGCCTGGAGCCCACTTCAGATTCTGTGTCTCCCTTTCCCTCTGCCCCTCCCATACTCACACACTGTCTCGCTCTCTCCTGCAAAAATAAACGTTAAAAAAAATTAACAAAAATTAAAAAATAAAAAGCAAAACAAACAAAAACCCCATACAATGCCATAAAATTTCCCTTGGGATGACAAGCCCACAGGGCTCTTCAGTCTATTACACGTCATCTAGTAAAGGAAAATGACAAATCAATCCAGACCTGAGAAGACTGGATGTTAGAAAAATAGGGCACTGAAAACACAATTTCTCAATCAGCTCTGCTTAAGAGGTACCCATAGCAGCCTCTGTTTTCTCTCTGTAAAGTGAGGCCACTGCCACCTGCCTCTCAGGCAGGAACAGACTCAGAGCTGCGGCAGACAAGTGTTGAGCACAGTACCTGGCACTTGGAAGGTGGTCCAGAAACAAACAGTCACTCCTCTTACAACCCTGGCATTATTAGCCCAATGGGTCAGCTCTTTGGAAACCACCTTCCTAAGGGACCACAGTGTGAAGTCCAGTTTTCAGTCTGTCCAAGGAAACATGAGCTGAAGTGACAGAATGATGAAGAATGAATGTCGCCTGCTGGCTAGAGCTGCAGACAGGAACCAAACCTCTGGGTCTACAAGTCCAACAGCTGCCTCTTAAACTTGGCACCATGGGGCTCCCGTCCCAGTGCCACGGGAGAGGCAGCGACTCCTGTTATATTCACAGTTACCACCCAGCCACATTCTCTACCCGATTCCCAGCCTCCCAGCCGCAGGTACTACCCTCACACTGCTTGGTTAAGCACCCCCTTTAAGCAAATGCATCTGGCAGAATCCGGCCTCCTCTTTCCTCACTCTCCACTACTTTCTCAGCATGACCTTCCCTCCCTGTCGGAAAAGTATCTGAAGCCAGTCATTTAAAACTTGATATAGAACCTAATAAATTCTAATTTAAACCCAAGCAAAGCTGTGACAAAGAACCCAGAAGGCATTTATCCAGGCGAGGCTAGCCAGGGGCTACCTGGCCACCGGGGGGGGGCCCGCCCCAGGTCCTTGCGCTCCCTGTGATCGTAAGACCTCCCAACTTACCGCAGCCCCCAGTTTTCACCTCCACCAGATGTAAGCTCCATCAAGTCAGGGGCCGTACCCTGTTCACCAAGAACTCAATGAGGAATGCAGAGCTTTGCCAGTAAGAGGGGCTGTATAAGTATTTGTTAAATGAGTGAACAAAGAAATGAAATGACATTGTGTCATTTCAAAACTTGGTGTGAATTTAAGATGAAGCATCGTCTCCCCCAGGGATACTGGTTGGGGGGCTGACAGGCAACACTGCCTGACAGAGGAAGGTAAAGGCAGGTTGGAACCGGGGTGTTTGATTACAAACTTCAATAAGCTTCCCCTACGCCAAAGGCCATCAACCGTGGTGATATTCCCATCACATCCTTTTTTCCCCATTTCCATTTTCAAAGTCGTCATGCCATAACTTGTTTCTTGATAACAGGAATGTCATGTGACAGAATAAAATAAGCACTTGGTCGTTCAGGGAAAATTACCCAATTTTCAATTCCCTTGAACTTTGGTTTTCTCTGCTGATGCCAACCTCTTAGCCACTGCACTGCCCTTTAGTGCCAGGATCAGAGGGGAAAAGAAAGGAGAAGCTCAAAATCAGCTGGTTTTTTCTTTAATTTTTTTTAACGTTTTATTTATTTTTGAGACAGAGAGAGACAGAGCATGAACAGGGGAGGGTCAGAGAGAGGGAGACACCGAATCTGAAGCAGGCTCCAGGCTCCCAGCGGTCAGCACAGAGCCTGACGTGGGGTATGAACCCACGAACCGCGAGACCATGACCTGAGTTGAAGTCGGACGCTTAACCGACTGAGCCACCCAGGTGCCCCACAAAATCAGCTGGTTTTTTTAAAGGTCGACGGCACCTCTTACATAAACAGGTTTCAGGGAGAAAGGGAGTGAAGAAAGCATTACATTTCTTTAACCACCCCCACTCCCCAACACTACAAGCAGGTTATCTGTCCCTAAAGACAGAAAAAAAGGGGAAACCAATAGGGCAGTCTACTCTTAACACAAATCAAGGATCACACTGCTGAGGGCCTTATACCCTTTCCCTAAACGAAGAAGCCCCTCATTATTAGCTTTCTTGTTTTTTTCCACTCGCAATCACTTTAGAATATCGGAGCTTAGAGGGGCGCCTGGGTAGTTCAGTTGGTTAAGTGACCGACTCGGCTCAAGTCTCATGGTTCATGAGTTCCAGCCCAGCTTTGGGCTCCATGCTGACAGCTCAAAGCCTGGAGCCTGCTTCAGATTCTGTGTTTCCGTCTCTCTCTTTGTCCCCTGCTCATACTCTGTCTCTCTCTCTCTCTATCTCTCTCAAAAAAAAAAAAAAAAAAAAAAAATCGGAGCTTAGCTGTTATCCCAAAGTAAGAAATGTTTCAATAAATCTGTTTAGATCCACAGTTACC
>NW_024412415.1:22979538-22981720 GCF_014898765.1 Herpailurus yagouaroundi | reverse complement strand
TGTTTAGATCCACAGTTACCAGCACTTTTCCTTTCTTTTTTTTTTTTAATTTGGCCAGAATGTACTGTTATATTCACAGTGTAAGCATTGCTATTCAAGTGCAACTTTTCAGACACCAAGAGTTCAACTAGCATCCTCAAATAAACATTTCCCCCCCAAATGGTGACAAGATTAGAAAGGTTACAATCCATACAATACCAAAATAAGCTAGCCTTCATTTTGTTGGCCTGGTCCAAGAACAAGAAAAAAAAATCAACGGTAGGAAAACATTTTCCATATGGTCTTGTTCCCCAAAGGTTGAGGATTCAGGTCAGGGGCCACCCTGTGAGACCATGCACTCCACATAACCTCCATTCTCAAGCCAAGACAATTAAGACCGCTCCCACAGCGGCCCCATTTCCAGCAATTGAACACCGGCATAGGAACAGGGTATGGTAGTGGAAGGTGGGAAAAAGAAAACCCAACTTGCAAAACCATACAACTTTCTATTTTTTAAATTCAGTGTTCTTTTCGACTTTTGTTAGGGGCTAGAAATGAATGCAAATGCATCTCCATCTCTAGAGAGCATTCTCTTAAAAGTCACATCACTGGTAAGAAAAACTCAAGGGGGCCAGTCAGGACCTCAGAAAAAATAAAATCCCCTGGTTTGTGGCCAGATAGCAACATCCAGGTAGGAATCTAATACAGACATCATACTTGGATGATGACAGGAGACTGTCAAAATAACATGGACACTGTAAACACACTTTTTAAATAAAATATATATAATCACATTTAGTATGTATATACACACATATATATGTATGTATATATATACATATATATACACATATATGTGTATATATATATATACCCATGTTCAATTTTTCCTTAGTCATATTCCCCTATCATTAAGATCATCCAAAAGTGGCTAAGGACTCACCCCAGATGTGCATTGCTATGGTTAAGGCATCAACCCCGTAACTCAGATATTCTATCAGCAAGAAATATACACTGTGTTATATCTGCTGGGCTTAATCACACAATAGGAAAAAGCTTAACTCACCAATGCACACACATTAACTTGACAAAATCAACCACAAAACCTTAAGGATCTTGTTAGCTTGCTTTCCTGAAAGACAAATCCTCACACGAAAGCAAAATCATTACACCTGTAGCAGAGGGGCTCAGAAAGTTAATGGATTCCTGAAGTATTTTTCCTGTTTTTAATCTGAAATCCTTTCCAAATAGGACAAGTCACACTATCACTTTGTTTTTGCTGAATAGGACAACACTGTATTATAACCTTGATCCTGCAAGGACTTTGTGGCTTTAATTCCTACACTCCCACCTCCTTGGCAGAAAGTGCCCAGGCAATATTTACTGTAAACAGGCAGAAACAAAGCATACTCCAGAAAAAGTCACCCTCTGAAGTCCAAGGTTGGAAATCACCAAAAAACAGGCTCTCCAGGTAGAGAGGTGGCCTACAGAAGGCAGAATCAAGCGTTCCTGAGAGGAGTTCTGTTAGTACCGATCATTCTTTAGTAGTTCAACAAGAGGCAAGCCTCAAGTGTGGCCGTACATTGCAATCACCTGGCTTTTTAATTCCATCATCCAGGCTGCCCTCCGACCCGACCCACTGAATCAGGATCTCTAGAGGTGGGACACAGGCATCAGTATTTAATAAAAACAAAACAAAACAAAACAAAACAAAACAAAACAAAACAAAACAAAACAAAACAAAAAAAACAAAAAACTCTCTAGACGTGCAGCCAAGTTTGGGAACCAATGCCCCCAAAGAATTCCCAACGTGTTTCGAACAGAGTATTGTGAACAGCGCTGGAAGGGCAGTGCTTCCGTGGGTATAATAAGTATACAAAGTTTTTAAAAATCCTGTGTAACTCCAACCTGATAGCCAAGCACCTGTCTAGGGGCCAAACAGTGATGCAACTTGGAAAAGTCCCTTGGAAAGCGAGGCTCTGTGCTCTAAGAGAGGCGGGGGCTTTGAGGGAAGACCTGTCGGGACGGGGAGGGCCAGCCACGGCCGCAGCCCTTTCTTCGCAAGGGCCGGTCAGAACGAGCACGCCGAGAAATTAAGTCAAACAGGGTGGGACTGGGGCTGAAGGGCTCCGTGTGGCGCCCTGGCTCACTCGCAGCTGTCACAGGAACCCGGGGGTCGAGGCAGGGTGCGAAGGCTGCCGAT
>NW_024412415.1:22890994-22979138 GCF_014898765.1 Herpailurus yagouaroundi | reverse complement strand
CATCCAGCTGGCCGCCCGAGCCGTCCCGCGCCGGCACCTCGTCCCGCCGCACCTCACGCCTCACACCCCTCTCCTGCGACGCTTTGTCCTCACCCTGCCCGGGATCGGAATGTCCTCCCACCTCCCCTCCACCCCTGCCGGGTGTCTTTCTCTCCGAGCCTCCAGCTTCCCAAAATCCGGGTTTCGCAGCCCCCCACCCCGGCCTGTCTCTAACTCGGGGGCCTGGAGCCCAGTTTTCGCTTTGCCCTTCCCTGCAGCCCTTCGACCCCAATTGAGCAGAAACTTTAAAGTGTAACCTTTCTTCCATCACAAGCAACTCAACAAACATTAATTGAGCACCTAGTATGTCTAGACACTGGTGGAGGGAGATCAGATAGGTGCCGCTTACAAACTAACAATAATAAAAGTCTGTCCCTGCCAGCGAGGCAGGGGGGTGAGGTACCCAGGTCACACAGCTGATGGTAGTAAGACTGGGATTGGAAACTAGATTTCTAGCATCGGGTTTTGGCCCATTCCAGGGGAAACGTCAGGATGCCTCTGACCAGCTGTGAGAGCTTGAGACTAAGTGTGAAATGAAGAGCGGGATATACCTAGCCCGCCAGGTTGGGAAGGTTGCCTGAGAAAACATGGAAATGTCACACAACTGGTACTTAATAAGTGAACAGTTGCTGACATACTGAATGTGAACAGTTGCTGACATACTGAATGAAATAGAGACTCGAAAACTCAATAATTTCAAGTAACAATATAAAAGGCATTAAATAGTAATACTGAATGGAAAAAATGTATTTGCCAACTATGTACCTGATAAGGGATTCATATCCAAACTATATAAAGAACTCCTACAATGCAATAACAAAAAACAAAAAAAAGCTGATTTAAAAATGAGCAGAGGACCTGCTCTGATTTTTTCAAAGAAGACTTACAGATGGCCAACAGATACATGAAAAGATGCTCAACATCACTATGCAAAGGACATCAGAGAAATGCAAATCAAAACCACGATGAGATATCACCTCACACCTGTCAGAATGGCTACTCTCAAAAAGACAAGAAACAAAGTGTTGGTGCAGATGTAGTGAAAAGAGAACCCTTGTGCAGTTGGGAATGTAAAGTGGTGCAACCATTACAAAAAAAACAATATGGCAGTTCTACAAAAATTTATGAAAAGAATTACCATATGATCCAGCAATTCCACTTTTGGGTATTTATCTGAAGAAAATGAAAAACACTAACTCAAAAGATATATGCACCCCTATGTTTATTGTAGCATTATTTATAATAGCGAAGATATGGAAGCAACCTAAGTGTCCATCAATGGATGAATAGATCAAGACAATGTGACATATATATAACATATACAAATGTATATATGAATAAATTATATATATATATATGAATTTTATTTCAGCCATAAAAAAAAAGGAGGAAACCTTGCCATTTGCAATGACATGCACAGCGCTTGAGGGCATTATGCTAAGTGAAATAAGTCCGAGAAAGACACTACCATATGATCTCGCTTATGTGTGGAATCTAAAAAAAAAAAACAAAAGGAGCTCATGGACACAGAGAACAGATTGACGGTTGCCAGAGATGGGGAGTGGGGGGTAGTAAAATGATTGAAAGGACTCAAAAGGTGCAAGCATCTAGTTATTACATAAGTCATGCGGATGTCAGGTACAGCATGGTGACTATAGTTAATACTGTACTGCATATTTGAGAGTTGCCAAAAGACTAAATCTTAAAAGTTCTCACCACACACACAAAAGTCTTTGAAACTGGATGTTAACTAGACATATTGTGGTGATCATCTCACAATACAAATATCGAATCATCCTGTTGTACGCATATTAGAAAGGGGAACGGGGCCAGACAGATGCCTTTGAAAAGGCATCAAATACCAAAGTAAGAGGGCTCAAGTTAAGCAAACAGTATTTGGACACTGCAAAATGGTTAGAAGAGAACTTGCACCCGATGGAGGGAAGGCATTTAAATGGTCCTGGAGACCCCGAATGGCAGAAACCTGCAACCTGGGAGGAACCAGCAAAACAATGAGGAGGGTTTGCAGCAGGACAGGACTGGGAAGAAAGACACTCCCCAAGAAGAACCCAAAGGACTTGGGAACCAGGTACGTGCAGTGAGGGACTGGAAAAGGCAAAGACAAAGCTCCAACAAACGGAGATTTCCATGCCTGCGGCTTGGAGCGCTAGAAATAAGAATGGTTTTCTATGAGAGCTGTTAAAGTTTCCTTGGCTGTGGGGTAATGATGGCGCTTTTCAACAGAAATAGCCCTGCAGGCAGCAGGAGGTGGGGATGGGAGGGCCAGAGGTGAGCAGCGTCCAGGTGGAGGGTGAAGCGGAGTAAGGGCCAGGTGCAGGGAGAGAAGAGTGAAGTGCCCTCACTTAGGGCAGAGGAGGCTGAGGGTACCAGCTAAGGCAGTGAGAGCTGTCAGGAAGACCCAGGGAAGTCTTGGATGGCCACCGATGGGTGAGTGGTTCACGAATGAAAGGGTGGTGGTGCGGAACCTCACTAATCTTACTTCTTCCCTAGATCCTTACACAAGGAACTATAGAAAGCATGTGTTCAGTAAATATTTGTTAAGAGTCTAAAAAGCATTAATCAGCAATTGCAACCCCCCCCCCCACTTCGAGGCAAATATTTTCCTGATAAGGAAAATAAGGGGAGCCTTTCGGGGCAAGAAGAGAGGCAGGGTAGAGATCAGTTTATCAGAGAATTTGCTTTTGACGCGCTGTTATCAGGGTGCGTGCTCAGCCAAAAGCAAACATTTCTCTCCAGGCAAAGCTTCAGATATTTTGAAAAGCATCCTTCCTTTATTTTTATTCAATGTAAGTCTCTCTCCCTTGACTGTTGCTATTGAGCCTATAGAAAGAGATGGTTTTGGTTTTTGGTTGGTGGCGGTGGTGGGTTTTTTTAGGGTTTTGTTTAGGTTTCTTGTTTTTGTTGTTGTTGTGGTTTTTGTCAATTGCAGCAACTTGCCAGAAGAGAAATTTTCAGGAGGAAAAGAAACATCACCTCTTTTCTCCACCAAATTTTGGGTTCAAGGAAAACGTGATGCAGAAATATTCAGAGAAATGCTGTGGTATGAACAACATAATAGTAGTGATGTGCAACACAGGAGGGGCCATGGGAGGGAGGCTCCCTGTGGAACGCTTCCTGTGGCTCTCACTTGGAGGATATAGTGAGTGTGAGTAATAAAGGGAGCACAAAAGGGCATTGAAGTAGAAGGTGACATTAGACACAAGACAGGGAACAGGAGGAAATGAATAAAGCAGAAAAGAGTGAAGTGGTTTATTTGGTTGAGGTGGAGAAACCCTGCTTGGGAAGAAAGCGAGGTTGGAAAGGAGAGGAGGAGAGAGACTTCCCGCTGGAGCCTTTGGAAGAGACTGCCATAGTTTGGGTGGCCCTGGAAATGGAGCCTGAGACTGGACATAGGTCAAGTGGTTATTCCAGAGGGGATCCCTAGAAGCAGAGTGAGGGAGAAAGAAGAGTGAGACAGGGAAGGAGGAAGCCCCCATTGGGGTGTGTTGTTGAGCCTGGCACCATGCGCAATGGCACCTCTTAGGAAGCAGCTGGATGTCTCCCCCCACCCCCACCCCCAGAACTGACAACCTGAAGGTCAGAGGGGATGGGAGGAGCTGGAGTATTTTCCCAGAGGTTTGGCAAGGGCTGTCCCTAGGGGGCTACACTCCCCACCCCAGCTCCCTGGGGCAAAAGCGTTCCGTCAAGGTGGGCAGCTATCAGCACTTAGTGACACTGAGTCTGCGCAGAACTATCCCAGCAGTTACAGTTCTCACAGTGCACATGGCTCCTCAGGACCTGCCTCCTACAACTATGGCAGCTTCTCTTGGTACTATCCCCCACTTCATCACCCCCAAGCTGTCTCATAGTGGAGAGACTCCCCCTTGAACCCTAAAGGTCAGACTTCTAGCGAATTCCACTGGCCTGACACCACAGTGACTTCTCTGCCATCCAGTGAGACCTACTGTGCCCTCTCCAGCAAGGCCTGGCTCTGAGCCAGAGCAGAGGAGAGGCTGTTCCTTGGGTGCCCTATCTCATTGCTAGACCATCCACCCTTCCCACATGAGGTTAAGAATGTCTGACTCAAACTATTCACTTTTCAAAGTATTCATTTTTGCAGGTGCAAGAGGAAGGTACTTAATACACCAAACAAGTTTCTGTTTGAAGTTCTAGAGTCCCTTGGGCAGGCAAACTTGCTAGGTCCTCCTTCAGCCCGCAGGAAAAAAAAAATGTAACCCCTTGGCAAGGTGTGCAAAGCCCCACATGCACTGGCCCACATTGCCAGAGAACTCAGCAAGAGGATCGTGCCCCTGCCCACCCCACCCTGACACCGTGGGCCTGCTCTCAAGGTTCCTTGACCTGGAGTGTCCTTCCCTCTGGCTCTTTATCTTTAAAGGTTTAGCTCAAGCCCTTCCTCTTCTGTTCTCCCCTTGCCTTGCAGAGTTTTATCACAGCACCTATTTAATTATAATTCACTCCACCACCACCCCCCCATACATGGAGAGCTCCTTAACTGTATGGAGAGGGCCAGATCCCTCATTGAGTCTCCAGCCACTAGCACACAACAGGTGTTCGGTAACCGATTGATGAATGAATTAATAAACACATGCTTGTCACTACACCCAGCCATAACCATCAGGAAATGCCACTGAAAACAGGTTCTGAGTACATCAATTTGTGGCCAGACCAGGGAATAGCCAAGCCCATCTGAATTCTAACAAAACTTGCCCCGTGGCCTTGGACTAGTAACTTAATATCTCTGTGGCCTGGATCCCAAGGTCTCTAAAGGGAGTTGATATTCATGCACCCCACGGGGAAGAGGTGGAGTCTAATTACTATTTAAAGATCCTAATTAGCCTTCAGAAAAACAAATGTGTCTGTGTATAGTGTGGAGGAAGGTAATGAAGCTAGTGTGCCATTAACACGTTCTTATTCTGTGGGAGACAGGAGGATTAAGAAAGTCACTTTATTTTTTTTTTAATTTTTT
Source organism: Herpailurus yagouaroundi (assembly GCF_014898765.1). Taxonomy (NCBI): domain Eukaryota; kingdom Metazoa; phylum Chordata; class Mammalia; order Carnivora; family Felidae; genus Herpailurus; species Herpailurus yagouaroundi. Next base: position 22,974,112 of record NW_024412415.1, on the reverse strand, counting down.
AATGTTTTATTTATTTGAGAGAGAGACAGACAGAGATTGGACAGGGGAGGGGCAGACAGAGAGGGAGACACAACACAAAATCCAATGCAGGCTCCAAGCTCTGAGCGATCAGCACAGAGCCCAACGTGGGGCTCGAACTCATGAACCATGAGATCATAACCTGAGCTGAAGTCGGACTCTTAACCAATTGAGCCACCCAGGCGCCCCTAAAGTCACTTGATTTTTTATTCGCTTTAAAGGTAGGACATCCCTATCAGGTGAAAATGTCAAAAGAGGAGAAAAAAAAAATGAAACATGGTTAAGTTGATTCCGTGCCGCCCTTCAGGACTTGCTCTAAGAGGACCACAAATTTTTCCCACAGGTGCTTCAATGCGCACAATAAAAAAAATTTTTTTTAAATCCAGAAGGAATAAATAGCAAGATTAGAGGGATCCAGCATAGTCCAAAGTATTTTATGTACATTTTGTAGATCTGTTGGCCCCAAGTAGGCTGGAATTTCTAGAAGCTTGTCATTCCTGCTTAGAAGCTGAAGAACAAGAGTGGGAGTGACAGAGCTCAGCAGATCAGATGAGGGAGGGATTATTAAGGAGCAGGAAAGGTTCACAATCCCCGTCTCCTCGGTTATTCCAGCTCCGTTGATACTAATTCGGTGAAGATGCATTGCTAAATATTATCCCCAAAGTGTCCCTGGCTATGTCGAAACAACTCAAGGATATAAAAGTTTGCCTTTCCACCACACTTTAGCCGAAGTCTTTTTTAATGTTTATTTATTTTGAGGGAGAAAGAGAGAGAGAGAAAGAGAGAGAGAGAGAGAGAGAGAGAGAGAGAGAGAGAGAATGAGTGGGGGAGGGCAGAGAGAGAGAGGGAGAGAGATAATCCCAAGCAGGCTCCATGTTGTCAGCACAGAGCCCAACACAGGGTTTGTTCTCACAACCGAGAGATCATGACCTGAGCCAATATCATATCAAGAGTCACCTTAACTGACTTAACTGACTGAGCTACCCAGGCTCAGCCCCTCCTAATTTTTTTTTTTTTTTAATTTTGACTCTGTGGGCCATATTTTCTCTGTAGCAAACTAATTAATCATTTGCAGGGTGTTGAATTACTTGATCATAGATCATCTAAGCCACCTTGAGGGTCACATTCTCAGACCAACTGGGCAAAGATGAGACCTGAGACAGCAGATCAGATGTTTTTAAATGTTGTGTTTTTGTTCATTTAGGATTGCCAAAGCTCTCAATCAAGGGAGTTCTCCTTCCAGAATGCATGTGTCCGGATATGTCTAAAGAAAAAATAACAAAGGACTATCTGGTGGCTAGTCCTGAAATAATGAAAACTAGAATTTAGGTTATCTTGCAAAAGTAGATACAATTTCTTTTCCTAGAACGTAGGTGTAAGGAATTACCATAGGGCTTGTGAGTGGTCCACAGACCGGCGATGCCCTCTGCATTCAGTCCTGTGGTCAAGGAGACAGTGGCCACAGCAGGAACTTGGAATTCTGTAGCAGCCTGAGGAACTGTAAGTGTAACATTTAAATGTCCGAACAACCTGGTGAGGTAGATGCTCTTATCCTCATTTTACAGATGAGGCAGTTGGGGCTCGGAAAAGCTACACAACTTGCCCAAGACCAAGTCCTTAATAAACAGGTGGAGGAGCATGTCCACGACTCCAGGTCTGTCAGAACCAGAGCTCTGCTGGAGAAGCACAGGATAGTCAAACTGGAAGGCATCTAGGAAGCATCCCACCCCTTCCTTCCCTCATTTCGGAGCAGGGTTGGCTTTCACATCTCCAGCTCCCTAGAGGAAGCCTAAGGGACCTCAGCGCCTGGGCAACCACAGGGAGTTTCCAGATGGGTGATTTGGGGCAGTTTCCCCACTGTGTGCTTTAGTCTCATACCCAGGCCTCACAGGGGACCACGTCCTCTGAGCCCGGCCCGTGCCAGTGGAACCCAGCATGAAGTTATCCCTACATGCCTGCTACCTCGGTCCTTCCCAGCCCCAAGTCCCTTCCATGAAATATATGGACATGGATATTGATATTTCCACAATTTGTGTCAACACAATGAAGATGACTTTTAAGTTTTTCATGTGGGCTTGGAAAGAAGGGAAAGGGGCAGCAGAGGTTGCTATAACTCAGCCTTAGGAAGCTCTGCCCACAGGAGAGGCCAGGCAAGAGCTGAGCTGGGCATCAGGGGCCAGCACAGCCAGGGTAGAGAGCCCCCACACCAGTGGGGACAAGAGTCACCTCAGGCCTCTCACTCAGGGCCAAGGCTTCTTTTTCTCCAAGGCCTCCAATCCACTCCGTCTCTAAATCTACAGGGACCTGGTCAGTGGCTCCAAATTGAACATGGCATTTGATGTTGAATAAAAGACTAGACACTCAAAAATGCCTCCTAGGGTATCATTGGCAAAGCAGCAACATTGACATCTGGCTCACTGAAATGGGGTAGAGACCACCGTGAACCATCCGTAGAGGACAGGCCATGAGAAAGGAAATTTAGATATCACTACTGCCAGTGCAAGGTCTAAACATTACTGATGTATTTTAATGTGAACAGAATAATTATATTTAGGGATATTCAAAGATGTATCCTGACACACTGGTTCCTTTACTATAGTACTACGTGGTCTCCTGTGTTCCCTGGACACTTTGGTATTGTGGGTTCCTTCTTCCAAAAAAATATTAAAAATTATGTTTTACAAATGCATTGGTATAAAGGAAAGTATGTTAATATCACATAGTGAAACATGTTCTTTCATCTAAATGTTTTTTTTTTTCCTTCTAATTTTAAAAGAAATTAAACATTTTTGTGGATTTCTGAAAGCATTGTGGGCCTGGGCAGGTTCATTCATTGTCTAATGAATGAGTCTGCCTGTTTATACGTAGAGGGTCCCTGCCCTACACTGACTACATGGAGAACTTTAAAAATTAGCTTTTTTTGGAACTTCACGCCAGCCCAATTAAATCAGTCTCTAGAGGTGGGCTGAGGCACCCTGTTTTTGGCATTTTTTAAAGTTCTAATAGGGTCACCTGGGTGGCTTAGTCAGTTAAACATCTGACTTCGGCTCAGGTCATGATCTCCTGGTTCATACGTTCGAGCCCCACATCCGGCTCTGTGCTGACAGCTCAGAGCCTGGAGCCTGCTTCAGATTCAGTGTCTCCCTCTCTCTCTGCCCCTCCCCTGCTCATGTTCTGTGTGTGTGTGTGTCTCTCTCTCAAAAATAAACATTAAAAACATTTTTTTAGGTTCTAATAATATTTTCCTTGTAAGGACCTTAAGTTTCTCACTAGCAAATTCTTTTCTTTTTTTTTTTTTTCTAAAAAAATTTTTTAAGATACTGTCCTTTGAGGCTGGAGAGGGACCACTATTCTGCAGATCAATTTTCCCAGTAGAGAAACTGACTATATTTTATTTCTGTCAGACAAAATCTACTTCTTTTCCTTTTTCTTTTTTTTTAAAGTAAGCTCTAGGCCCAACATGGGGCTTGAACTCATGACCCAGAGATCAAGAGTCACCTGCTCTACCAACTGATCCAGCCAGGTACCCCAACAAAATTTCATCACAGTGGGACAATGTGTTTGAAATATTTTTTTTTTAATTTTTTTTTTGGGACAGAGAGAGACAGAGCATGAACGGGGGAGGGGCAGAGAGAGAGGGAGACACAGAATCGGAAACAGGCTCCAGGCTCTGAGCCATCAGCCCAGAGCCCGACGCGGGGCTCGAACTCACGGACCGCAAAATCATGACCTGGCTGAAGTCGGACGCTTAACCGACTGTGCCACCCAGGCGCCCCTGAAATATTAATGAAAATAAGCCCTTTCCTTTCTGTTCTCTGTAGCTGTACCTCCCCTTTTCAAGCCCCTGTTGTTTGGCTATTGCCTTGAGGGTGAGATGTGACAGGGTGGGAGGCAGACAAGAAAGGAATTCAGAGTGGTAGTTTTCAAATGCCTTTGGACTTGGGGGTCTTTAGGCTCAGACTAAAAGTTTGGGAAATACGGGGCTTAACTGTGGGATTTGCTCTGGGGGAACAGAAAATTTTATTCTAGACTAGAGGAGAGGAGACTAACTGGGGGGTGGGGGAGCAGATGTGAGGAAACCATTCAAACAAGAATGAAAAAAAAAGTAGATGTAAGGGCCACTTCAAGGGACTTGAAGAGCACTGTGGGAGCTGCCATGCTGGCCCACAGACTATGCCAGCTCTCCCTTCCTGGGCAAGGCTTGCCCTGGAAGCTTCTCCTGATCCTGGATGCTTCTTTCCAAACTTAGAATATTCTAGAACACTCTTAAGCCCCAAGGAGGTAGAGCTCTAGATACCATTCTCTAATAAGATGGCCTGGTATATTTTCAAAGGATTACAAAGTTTTTAGAAAATATAGAAGAAGTGATGGGGCACCTGGGTGGCTCAGTGTGATAAGCGTTTGCCTTTGACTCAGGATGTAATCTCACAGATTGTGAGTTTGAGCCCCACATTGGACTCTCTACTGTCATCCCGGAGCCTGCTTTGGATCCTCTGTCCCCTCTGCCTCTGCCCCTCCTCTGCTGTCTCTCTCTCTTTCTCTCAAAAATAAATAAACATTAAATTTTTAAAAAAATAATATAAAATCTTCAAAAAAATATATAGAAGTAAAATATAACTATCACAAACATTGTTCAAGTCCTGCTTCACTGCCTTAAAACTCACATATATATATATATATATATATATATATATATATATATACCAGATAAAGATCTATCCAGTCAGCAGTAAAATTCAGACCTCTCAGAATTATAACTTCCTTAATGGATACAACAAAGGTTGAAAACATTATAGGAAGGAAAATGACTTACATTTGATACTATGTAGACAGCTAAGAAGTATAATACTAAGGGACTTAAAAAAAAAACAGTATAATATAACAAACTGAATTGGGCCAGAACATTCTCTGATAAGGGAGCTCTTAGGATCACACACACCATCTATCTTAATTATATACCTGTCCAAAAGATAGAACACAAGAGGAAGAATGAAGTTTTAACGAGCTTGGAGGACTATAAAACGGTTACCTTGTTATAAACTTTGGTTGTTATGTGCCAGCAGGGACAAAGTATTTGTTTTCTATTTTAAATTTTGTTTTCATAAAGCAAGGAATTTGCAAGGACTTGCAAGGAATGATAAAATGGGAAAAGATTTTTCAAAGGGGGATACTTTACTGCTTCTGAAATGTAGCAGCTGCGAGTGTCCATATTGCTCAGTCTATATTTCTTTCTTTAGCTGTTCTGCTTGAATGAGAGGTACTTAATAAACTCGATAGTTTTCAGAACATTGTGTTTTGGTGAAAATTTTCTGGAGAATGGATGGTTATGCTGCACAGCAGCGTGATGTACTCGATGCCATTGAAAATGGTGTATATGGGGATTTTTATGTTTATAGATTTCACCACAATTTTAATAATAATAATAATAGTAACAATAATAATAGGCCCCTAAGTCCAGATTGTGGGGGGAAAAACACAAAACCATTTTGTTTGTGGTTTTGATTGTGTGTGTGTGTGTGTACTTATATATGACAAAAGGAAAAGAAAAGATGATTTACATTTATTTAAAAAGAGTTTTCTGGGGGCTCCTGGGTGGCGCAGTCGGTTAAGCGTCCGACTTCAGCCAGGTCACGATCTCGCGGTCCGTGAGTTCGAGCCCGGCGTCGGGCTCTGGGCTGATGGCTCAGAGCCTGGAGCCTGTTTCCGATTCTGTGTCTCCCTCTCTCTCTGCCCCTCCCCCGTTCATGCTCTGTCTCTCTCTGTCGCAAAAATGAATAAATGTTGAAAAAAAAAATTAAAAAAAAAAAAAGAGTTTTCTGGCTGATGAAAATGTCAAATATGACAATCAGTGCATGTTTACGATGTTGTAGACTAGTAAAAGTCACTAAGAAAGAGGGGAAATTTGAGTCTGGGTTTTACTTTATTTTTTTAATTTTTAAAAAAGTGTTTATTTTCCTTTGAGAGAGACAGAGGCAGAGGCGCTATTGGGGGAGGGGCAGAGAGAGAAGGAGACACAGAATCAGAAGCAGGCTCCAGGTTCTGAGCCAACTTCAGCTCAGGTCGTGATCTCACCATCTGTGGGTTTGAGCTCCACACTGGGTTTTGTGTTGACAGCTCAGAGCCTGGAGCCTGCTTCAGATTCTGTCTCTCTCTCTCTCTCTCTCTCTCTGTGCCCCTCTCCTGTTCACACTCTGTCTCTCTCTAAAATAAATAAACATTTAAAAAATATTTAAAAAAAGAAAAATCCTCAACGAAGTATTAGCAAATCAATATAGCATTGGATTAAAAGAATTATACATCACAGGGACGCCTGGGTGGCTCAGACAATGAAGTATCTGACTTCGGCTCAGGTCATGATCTCGCTGTTTCCAAGTTCTAGCCCCACATCAGGCTCTGTGCTGACAGCTCGGAGCCTGAAGCCTGCTCCGAATTCTGTGTCTCCCTCTCTCTCTGCCCCTCCCCTACTCACGCTCTGTCTCTCCCTCTAAAAAATAAACATTAAAAAAAATTATACATCACAACTAAGTGGGAATTATTTCAGGTATGCAAGCCTAATTCAACATTTAAAAATCAATCGAGTCTATCACATCAACAAGTTAAAGAAGAAAATTATATAATCAAGTCAATTGTTTAGGGGAAAGCATTTGACGAAATCCAGTATCCATTCATAATTAAAAACTCTCAGCAAACTAGAAATAGAAATTTCCTGAACTTGGTAAAGAACATATACAAAAAACCTACAGCTCACATCATCATATTTAATGGTGAGAAACTGGATGCTTTCTCCCTAAGATCAAGAACGAGGCTAGGATGTCTCTTCTCACAACCCTTAGTCAACATTGTACTGGAAGTTCTAGTCAGAGCAATCAGAGAAGAAAAGGAAACAAAAGACATAGAGGGGCGCCTGGGTGACTCAGTCAGTTAAGCATCTGACTCTTGATTTCTGCTCAGGCCATCATCTCACGGTTTGTAAGACTGAGTCCCAAGTCAGGCTCTGCACTGAGTGTGGAGCCTGCTTGGAATTCTCTTTCTCCCTCTCTCCCTGCCCCTCCCCTGCATGCTCTCTCTCCCTCTCTCTCTCCCTCTCTCTAAATACATAAACATTTTTGGGGCGCCTGGGTGGCGCAGTTGGTTAAGCGTCCGACTTCAGCCAGGTCACGATCTCGCGGTCCGCGAGTTCGAGCCCCGCGTCAGGCTCTGGGCTGATGGCTCGGAGCCTGGAGCCTGTTTCCGATTCTGTGTCTCCCTCTCTCTCTGCCCCTCCCCCATTCATGCTCTGTCTCTCTCTGTCCCAAAAATAAATAAATGTTGAAAAAAAAATTAAAAAAAAAATTAAAAAAAAAATAAATACATAAACATTTTTTTAAATCAGGAAATTAACATGGATACAACACTCCTATATAATCTACAGACCTTATTAAATGTACACCAATTGTCTAATTAGCTAATGTCCTTTTTCTTCTGCAGGATCCTTTAGGATTCCCCATTGCATTTAGTCGTGTTTCCTTGGCCTCCTCTGCTCTATGATGGTTCCTCAGTCTTTCCTTATCTTTATACATTCATATTGATCTCTCAGATTCCAATCCAACACCACAGGGTTCATTCCAGCCTCCCCTCTTCTCTTATTTGTAACTTCTTTCTCCGAGAGTGACAAATCTGGCTGTCAACATCTACAATATATTTACTTATTTGTTCAGCCTTAGTCTCCACATAAAGTAGTTTCAGAATTGTTAACCTAGAGAAATTTAGTAGGAGTACAGAATTGGTGTACGGTTTCTTTGTCTTTAGCCTTTCAATATCTAGTCAAAATTCTATTTTCCAAAGGTTTTTAGGTTAGTTCTTTTCTTCCCCACCCCTTTCAGTGGGGTTATATAATTCACTTGTATGGGGTTCATTTGTAACAATCTGTGTTCTATTTGGGGAACACACATTCTGCTTAATTTTTTTTAAATTTACATATAGTAAAATTCACTCTATGTGCTTTGCAGTCCTATGGGATCTGACAAAGGCACAGGGTCATAGCTATCACCACAGTCATGAAATGAACAGTTGCATACCCCACCCTAAAATTCCCTCATGCTGCCCCTTTGTAATTAACCCCTCCCCACACCCCCTATTTCTGGCAACCACTGATCTGTTTTCTGTCTCTATAGTTTTGCCTTTTCAAGAATGTCATACGAGTGAACTCATGTAATAGCTTGGGGATAGCTAGCTTTGGGGATCTGGCTTCTTTCACTTAGCAAATACATTCATTTTACTCAATGGGTCACGATCCACTGTTATAGTTATTTATTTTGTTGCTCAAATTCCCCAGACTTGGCTATTGAGAGCCCTTTCAAGTTGGTTCCTGTGATCTTTTGACATGTCCCCATCATGTTTTGAGGACTTCCTTCCTTCCTGGCACCACGAGCTGATCCTAGTTTATTTTGTATTTTCCCTTTTTCAAGGGAAATCCCAGCCCACTTTTTCAAGAAGCCCTTGTACCTGGAGAATCCACTCTAGAGGGCCAGACATCCTGTCCTCCTAGAAGAGGACCTGGGGAAAACTGACTCATCCACTGCAGTGCCTGAGAAAGAGAAGCGGAGGATTCTTCTCATCAGAAGGCCCTGAGGTGGCAGGATAGAGGAGCTAAGTCAAGATGTGGGCTGTCTGTGCAAATCAGGCCGTTGGAGGGCTCATACCCGTGTTGACATTGTGCATCTATGGCTCCTGTGATTCTTGGCAAGATTTCCAAAACAGCATTATGCATGGAAGTCTGTCAAAGGTTTTCAAATACAATGCTAAGTCTAGGAAGTCCCCCTTCATCATGGCATGCAGTCTGGCTGCCTTTATGCCACTGTCCTTGTGCTCCCAGCCATTGGTAGTCACATTAGAATAGTTAAAGGAGAGGCGCCTGGGTGGCTCAGTGGTTAAGCCTTCGACTTCATTCAGCTCAGGTCATGATCTTCCAGTCTGTGAGTTTGAGCCCCGCGTCAGGCTCTGTGCTGACAGCTCAGAGCCTGGAGCCTGCTTCAGCTCTGTGTCTCCCTCTCTCTGCCCCTCCCCTGCTCATGTTCTGTCTGTCTGTCTCTCTCTCTCTCTCAAAAATAAACATTAAAAAAAAAAAAGAATATTACAGGACTTTCCCATCAAAGCATCTCAGTTGAGGAACCTCTTGATGTCTTCATAAAAACTATGTTTAAGACTTACTTTAAAAATATGGGATTCTCTCAAAACCCCTTGCTAAAGCAGTTTGCATCAGGAGCTGGCTGTGATAGTTCCCTGAGGTTGCTATGGGAACTGGTGTCTGTGAATTTCAAGTGCCACCTAGTTAGCAGCTGGCTGTTAGCAACTCTTTGGAAGGAGGCATGTTTCACTCTTTGAAAGTGGAACATTTTTTTTTTCCTTTGGGTTGTGAGCAATTAGCCAAGGGGGTTTCACTCAGGAAAGAGATACTGTGTGACTGGATTCGCTCCCAGCTGTGGCATCCTAGAGGGGGTGAGGCGGGTCAGACTTGCTCATGGAGGGGAGGCATCGGCTGAGGCTAATGTCTCTGCTTTGATGCAGGGAAGCCACGTGTAGCCTGCAGGGTGTATGAATGTTGCAAGGGCAGGGGGAGGTGTAGGTAGCAAGAGCCACACTGGGCACCACGGTGCTTGCTGGCATCCCCTCCCTGCCCAGGGTCTGGTACCAAAGACCAGATAGCTGACTCTTCTGCCTTAAATCCTGGGCTGCGGTCCAGATACCTGTCTCCAGGTGCTCTTGAGGTCATTAACAGTCCCTTCAGATGAGTTGCATTTGTTGGCCGACCTGATGCTGGCATGGCACGTTCCTGTGTTCTAGGTGTGACCCAGAAGCCCTTGTCCCCAAGAGCCTAAGCCCATGTGGTCAACGCCAGTTCAGCCGGGACTTGGGTTCCTGGGATCATCAGGCCTCTGTAAAACCCAGCCCTGGGGTGCTGTTTCCTGCACAATGGGTGTCACGGCCACTTGCGCAGGTAGCAGCCTCCCTGGCTGAGCGCGCGAAGAGCACCCAGTGAGATTAAAGGCTGCATCAGTGGCTGGGCCAGGGATGTGCTCCAGAGGTCTGGGCCACAGGGCAAGCGGGGACCCAGGGAGGAGGCAGGTGAGGATTATACCTCACACAGGCACCAGGGCCGACAAGTTGTGAGAACACGAGGAGTCAGTGAGAAAGTGGGGAGATGGGTCAGAGCGGTAAATGTGTGAGGAGAGCAGCTTTCCTGGACCAAGGCCTGGGTTTGTCCGTTTGGGCTCCTAGAAGAGAGACAGAGGAGGGAATTCGTGAGTGTCTTACCTGTGCGCTTCTGGAGGATTTGGGATGCAGAGCTGGCCCGAATGCCCGCGGCTGAGATCCCAGGACTTTCTGAAAGTGTCGTTTGGCACTAAGATGGAATTCAGCGTCAGTTAGGACAATGCATCTTCTAGTATAACAATCAAGCACCCACGGATGTTGTGGCTCTTTAGAGTCACTATTAAGTAAACTAGATTTTATAAATAACAAAGCAAAGAACAAGAGTGATGACTGTCATCTAAGGCAGTGGTTCTCAACCCTGACTGCACGCTTCGAAGAACCTGGAAAAGTAGAGTCACTTTTTAAACCGAATGATTTTAACCCAATGTTTCAATGGCTCTGGGGTCTAGCCTTGGGTTTTAAACATTCTCGGAGTGTTTCTTTTTTTTCTTTTTTTTTTTTTTTAAGTTTATTTTTGAGAGAGACAGAGCATGAGCATGAGCATCAGAGGGGCAGAGAGAGATGGGGACACAGAATGTGAAGCAGGCTTCAGGCTCTGAGCTGTCCGCACAGAGCCCAACAGAGGGCTTGAACCCACGAATGGTGACATCATAACCTGAGCCAAAGTCAGATGCTCAACCAACTGAGCCACCCAGGCGCCCCTCTCTGAGTTATTCTAACGGGTGGCTAGAGTAGAGAACTCCTGTTCTAAGATAAAACATCTGTAATCTAAAAATAAAGAAATAAAGAAATAAACGTAAACCATGTGAGTATGACAAGTATTACCATCACATGGAGGTCGCATGCCATAATTTGGTTCAGTCCTTCACTACTAGAGGAAAATTTCCTCTAAGTTGAATCTGTACTTAGATATAGGATGACTCTCTGAAAACAAAGGTGAGAGGATCAGGAAAATAGATGGTGCCATGAATATCTTCCAATACTTGTGACACTGTTCTTACAGTAGGTAATAACACAGTGTTTTATTTTCTTCCCATTGATTCAGTAGTTGCCCCTAACACCGAATGGAGAAGCTGGACCCAGAGGACATACCCTGCTGGGAGGAAATGCGAGATACAGATTAAAAGTTCTGCTGCAAACATCACCATGGGCCGGGGGGAGTATCCTGCTCTGATCCTGAGCAAAATTGTGAAGCAGGAGTCCCTGCCACATACCTTGTGGCTGAGAACGGGCATGGTGCCCTCCCAAGGTGAGGAGGATGTGGTGGGTCTAGGCAACAATGTCTACCATGACTTCCCAATTGAGCCTGTGGGCAGGGGACTCGTGAAAAACAAGGGAGCCCCAGAAAGGGTGGTGGAGCAGAGTTGATGAAGGCCTCAGGTGCTGACTAGTTAATGACTTTGGCATTTGAGATTAATGGTATTAGACTTTACAAGTATGACCAGTTGTAAGGGGGAGACTCACCCAGTGGTGGCTGTTGGGAGAGAAAAGGAAGTCAAGGGACGTGTTCATGAATCAACTTAAAAGTTACCCAAACATTAGAGGCATCAAGTCTGACATCCTTACTTAAGAGGCATGGAAATTGAGCCCCTGGAAGGTGAGGGGACTCATCCATGCTCACACAGCCATTTGGGGCCTGGAACGACCAGATGCCCACTCCTTCATCTCAATCAGTCCTGTCGATTCTCAAAGCACTTCTTGAGTCCTGGGCATATGACATCACATAGATGATGGAGGTACAGCAGAAACCCTGTCACCAAGGAGACCACGGTCAACTCACACATCTGTGTTGGTTTCCTATTGTACTGTAACAAATTACCACAAACTTGGTGGCTTAAAACAACACAAACTCGTCATTTTATAGTTCTGTGGTTCACAAATTCCATGTGGGTCTCACTGGCCTAAGATCAAAGATTTGGCAGGGCTGTGGTCCTTTCTGGAAGATCCAGGGAATAACCCATTTCCTTGCTTTTTCAGCTCCTAGAGGCGACCCACATTCCTGGCTCATGGCCCTCTTTCCCCATCTCGCAAAGCCAGTGACGTCAGGCAGAGATCTTCTCACACCGCCCTCCTCTGCCCTCCTCTTCTGTCCCCCTCTTCCACTTTTAGGACCCTAGTAATTACACCAAGCCCAACCTGATAATCCAAGATAATTTCCCTATCTTAAGGTCAGTTGATTCAGAACCTTAAATCCCCTTTGCCATGTAGCCACACATTCACAGGTTCCAGGGATCAGGGCATGGACATCTTTGGGAGACCATTTATTCTGCCTGACCCACTTCCCATGAGACTGTGTGACAACCTGGTTGGCAAGAGAAGGGCTGGGACTCAGAAAGTTCAGGAGGGTTGAATGAGGTGTCGGAAGAAAACTGCACTTGGTGCTTGTCACAGGCTGGAACTTTCATGCATAAACAAGGGGCCTTGGAAGGGAGGCCTGAGCATAAAGGATCGGTGTATGCCTCCCTCACCTAATCAAGCACAGGGTGTTTCCCAGAAAGTGGAAATGTTATGCGGGGTCGGGGAGGCCAAATTCTCTCTCAGGGCCAGAGGCGTTGTGTCTGGAATGAACCAGAAGTTTAAAAGCTAACCTGTTATGAAGTTGGCCAAGAGCAGAGAAGGACAAAGCTCCTGACCCTGCCCCCACTGCAAACTGCCTTGCATAATTCTGAGCAAGCGACGAGAAGGTTTAGCCACTGGAGAGAATGTCCCCATTGCAGGTGGACAGTCATAGAAACTTCACCTGAAAGGATATATTTAAAATGAAAATAATCTTCCAGCTGGTCTCCCTGTCTTCAGCTGCCCCCAACCCCCGACCTCCCTGCTGCCCCAGAGATCCTTCCAGGGGGCACACTGGAGCACATGAGTCCAGCTTACACCCTCTGCCCTCCAATAGCTTTCCGTATCCTTCACAATAGAGGCCTACGCTGTATTGAATTGGAGGGCGGTCAAGTCCCCTCACCACATGGGACCTGCACTTCCCTGCAAGCAGCTCGTGTTCCTAAAAACACAACCATCTTTTCAACTTCAAGGCCTCTGGAACAAACTGCCTTCCTTCTCTTTCTGGAAAACTCTAATTCACCTCTCAAGACCAAATATCACTTCCTCAGGGATTCCTGCAGGAGCTGAGTGGCTGCCTCTCACTTGCTCTCACTGTTCACGGTGCCATTTTCCTGCTGCGCTGAACACTTGAAGGTCAAGGGGTTGTCGTTTTCCTATATTTCCCCAGGGCCTACTGAGCAAGGGACCTGGCCCAGCTGGTACTCCCGAAATGTTTGTAACACGAAGAAGGATTATAGAAGGTTGGCATGCTCTGCTTTCCCAGTTCCCCAGGAATTAGAAATCTGGAAGTAGAGCCTGAATGAGTTTCACTAATGTGTGAAATTGGACTAAGTCTGCAGTTAAAAGAAAAATCACGTTGGCATTTCTGATAGACTGATGGAATTCATGACCACAATTAACGGCCCCCCTGCATCCACCCCTTGACTTCACGATTTTGTAACTCCTCCCATTAAGAGGGGGGTATGTTTTTTCTCCTCTTGAATCGGATCTAGCCTTGTGACTTTCTTTGGCCAACAGAATGTAACAGAAGTGGTTATGTGCCATTTTAAAAAATTTTTTTAAATACGTTTTTTAATGTTTATTTGAGAGAGAGAGACAGAGAGCGAGCGCGTATTTGAGTGGGGGAGGGACAGAGAGAGGGAGACACAGAATCCCAAGCAGGCTCCAGGCTCTCTGAGCTGTCAGCACAGAGCACGATGCAGGGCTTGAACCCATGAACCATGAGGTCATGACTTACTTGAGCAGAAATTGGACGCTCAACTGACTGAGCCACCCAGGCGCCCTTGAATGTTGTGTGCCATTTAGAGTCCAGGCCCCAGGAGGCTCTGAATGTTTTCTTAGGACCCCTGCCTCAATTATAAAAACAAGTCTGGACCAATCTGCTAGAGGAAAAGAGAACAACGGGCTAGTCTATGGAGTAGAGGCAACTCATCCTACCCGAATCCACTAGCCTCAGCTCCGGAAACAGCTGGCCACAGAATACGCCCAGCTGAGTTCAACCAAACCTGGCCCAAATCACCAGAACCACCCATCCAACCTGTAGACATATGAGCAATAATTAATGTTCGTTGTTTTAAGCTGTTAAAATTGGGGATGTTTTGTTACACAGCATTACTGTGGCAATAGATAACTGGTACAGGACAGCTCATGACTGAGAAGCAAATGAGAAATGAGTGTGTGGCTGTGGTGGAGTGGATAGAAGAGGGTCAAGGAAACCCATCTTCTTTACTGTTTTAATTATTAAAGTTTCATTCTAGGGAAAATGAGTTCCTTTCCTCCTTTGATCTATCCACACTAAGATGGCTTTTCATTTGCTTCTTCCTTGTGTTCACTTGGGGACTAGAAGCAGGAATGGGCTCCAACACAGTATTTTCCTGAGTGGAAATAATTAGTTCAATGTTTCCTGAAATAAGGAAGCCATCAGAGGCCTATTTTTTTTAACCTGCCTAATGGATCTAGTATTAGCATTCTGCATGCTGGTTTCAGGAAGAAGTGACAGGCCTGGTGGAAAAGATCACTTGAGGAAAGCTGTGTTTGGAACATCAAAAATAAAAGCAAAGATAAGAGTCAGTCTGCCCCTGCAGTTTTGATGAAAGTGGAAGTGAGAATTCAGTCAGGGAGCCAGGGGGCTGGAGCCTGAAGGGACATGGGGCAGGAATGGTCGACTGGAGGCATCATGGAGACCTGGAGGTGTGATTGCCAGTTCAGCACATCACATTCTGAGCACATTCATTTCTGTCTCGGATGGGCAGGTTCACCTTGCTCCTCACATTACCCTCCTTATTGGGACTCATTTGAGGCTAATTTGGGAATTGCCTCAACACACACTTCAGAAATTTCCATAACAAAAATGAGGAAGAACGACCCAGGGGTTGCTCCTGCCCCTGAAAAGTATCTACCACTCCAAACCCACCTGGAATCTCACCACTTCTGTCTCCTATCCAGAAGGGCTCCCCCACCCCTTAATCCCTCTAACACACCAGCGGGCTGCAGGCACACATCTGGCCTCAAGTATAACTTGAGTGTGATCCAACTTGCCAAACCTTTAACATTGGCTTAGCTACTTCAGGTGCAAATGCTCAACATTTAAACTGAATAAATAAACTTTGGAGGGGGAACTTGGGAACCCCACACTTCGTCTAACATTGTCCGTTGTCCATGGGAGATGTGTTCCCCATTCTTAAACAGCCAGCCTACAAATGATCTTTTCTTGGGGCACAAGCCATTTCCCAGGTGGATCATCTCTGAGCAGAGGAGAAGCACACCTCGCTGTGGGGCCCTTTGATTCTGGTTAAGCTCCACATTCAAGATGGTCTGCACGATTGATCTGTTCTCTGGTTCAGGTCACTCCTTTCATCACAATTTTCCCCAACTGCTGATTCAGAAATCGCCTCTCCCTTTCCTACACTGCAGTGAGCTCTCAGCTACCTTTTCCTCATCCTCCTCATACACCTCGGCTCTTTGTTTTCTGAAGCGCTCTGGTGACCATAGGGCCATGGGTTAGAATCCTTGCTCCACAACAGCGGAGGCCACACGTGATCGCCTGCTCTTACCTTAGTCCACAGAAGCCAGCTTTCTTCCTGTGGAAATAGCGGTGAGGCCAGGCCTAGATGGCCACAGCCACTGAGAGTACTACCTCCTGGGACGAGTCACAGGACAAGGGGCAGGGAGGCAGTATGGGAGAGTGGAAATGCATCAGCCTTAGTGCAGACAGCAGATCAGCCAAAGCCAGACTGTCAGGTCCAGTCCACAGCTGAGAGATGTGCCTGACAGCCCACCTCAGCAATTGGTTTGCCTGTGATTTTTCTCTTTCATTTCCCCCTTTCTTATTTCCTTTGAAATAACAAACAGGGAAATATGGAAAATTTCAAACCCACAGAAGTAGGAATACATAATGACCCCACCCCCACCCCCATGCCTGTCACACAGTTTCCACAATTGTCTATTTCTGGCCAATCTCATTTTATCCACACTGCCACTCGTTGCCCTCTCTCCTGATTATTTGGAAATAAATCCCAAGCATCACATCTTTTTTGTTTTATTTTTTGGGTAAATATTTCAGTAATTCTAAAAGATAAGGACTCTTTAAAATACACACACACACACACACACACACACACACACACACAGAAACACAACCAAAAAAAAATGCTATTATCAAACCTGATAAGATCCAATAAAATCCCCATCAAAATTCCAGTGGATGGAATTTTGTATGGGACCACAAAAGATCCCAAACAGCCAAAGCAATCCTGAGAAAGAAGAACAAAGCTGGAGGCATTGCACTTCCTGATTTCAAAGTATATTATAAAGCTATAGTAAAGAAACAGAACAGTATGGTACCGGCACAAAAACAGACAAATAGATCAATGGAACAGAATTACAAGCCCAGAAATAAACTCATATATATATGGCTAACTAATATTTGACAAGGGAGCCAAGAATACTCAATGGGAAAGGATAGTCTCCTCAATAAATAGTGTTAGAAACTGGATAACCACATGCAAAAAAATGAAATTGAATGCCTATCTTACACCACTCACAAAAATTAACTCAAAATGGATTAAAGCCTTAAACATAAGATCTGAAACCATAACACTCCTAGAAGAAAACTTAGGGAAAAAGCACCTTGACATTGGTCTTGGCATGACTTTTTGGATATCACAAGCAATAAAGGCAAAACCCAGTAAGTGGAACTACATCAAACTAAAACGTTTCTGCTAAGCATACACCCAAGAAAAATGGAAACACGTTTAACACAAAAAACTTGTGCATGAGTATGCACAGCACTGTTATTCATAGAAGCCAAAGGATGGAAACAACCCAAATGTCCAACAACTGATGACTAGATAAACAAAATGTGGTCTGTTTATACGGTGGTTTATTACTTGGGAAGAAAAAGAAATGAAGGACTGATACAAGTTACACCATGAATGAACCTTGAAAACTTAACCTAACAGACCTCCAATGAGACTGTTTATATGAAAGGTGCAGAAGAGGAAAATACATAGAGACAGAAGTTAGTGGTCGCCTGGGCCTGGGGGCAATGGGAGAGAATTGGGAGTGACTGCTAATGGGAACAGGGTTTCTTTTCAGGGTGATGAAAATGTTCTGGAATTAGATAAGGATGATGGTTGCATACACTTATGAACATACTAAATAGAAGCCCCACTGAATTGTAGACTTTAAAATAGTGAATTATAGGGGCAGTTAAACATCTGACTCTTGATTTGGGCTCAGATCATGAGCTCGTAGTTCCTGAGATCAAGCCCTACATCGAGCTCTGCGCTGACAGTGCAGAGCCTGCTTGGGATTCTCTTTCTCTCTCTGCCCCACCTCTGCTCATGCTGTTGTGCTCCCCCTCTCTATCTGTCAAAATAAGTAAATAAACTGGGGCGTCTGGGTACCCCAGTCAGTTAAGCATCTGACTTCAGCTCAGGTCATGATCTCGAAGTTTGTGAATTCAAGCCCCGCGTCAGGCTCTGGGCTGATGGCTCGGAGCCTGGAGCCTGCTTTGGGTTCTGTGTCTCCCTCTCTCTCTCTCTCTCTGCCCCTCCCCTGCTCATGCTCTGTCTCTCTCTCTCTCTCTCTCTCTCTCTCTCTCCAAAATAAATACACATAAACAAACAAACTTTAAAAAATAGTGGATTTTATAGTATGGGAATTATATCTCAGTTAAAAGAAATACAGGCAGTTCTGATGAATTAAGGATCTAGGCACACAGCAACAATGGCTAATCAGGCAAAATGAAAGACAACCAGACACAACGAGCCTCCTGTTGGGAGGACACTCAGCCACCTATGAGGGATCTTTGCCAAAAAAAGTGAACAGGAATCTGTTCAAGCCTGTAGCTCCAGCACAAACTTACAGGAAACACACAGGCAGAGAAATATGTTAAACGACACCACGCGATGTAATTCAGATTGAGGGAAACTGTATTGGACAAACATTGACATTGGTTGTGTGAATAAACAAATTCTGAAGGAAAAAAAAGAAAACGGGAATTGCTGGTTCATGTAACAACTCTAGGTTTCATCTTTTGAGGAACTGCCAGACTGTTTTCCACGGAGGCTGCACCATCTTAAATTCCCACCAAAGTATGAGGGCTCCAATTCTCCACATCCTTGCCTGACCCTTATTATTGTCATCTCTGTAATCATAGCCCTCTTAGTAGTGGGTGTAAAATGCCCACCAGTCCCTGCCCAGGCTTGGGCTGTGCTCACTCAACAGCCAAGCTCAAACGTGCTCTGTTTTCAAGGCAGGCAGGCTGGTAGTTCTGGATCCTTCCCCACAACACTCCTGCCATGTTCCTGCAGCGTGTGCTGCCCGGAATAAAAGCTGAATGAGACATCCAGACGCTCAAAGTCCAGCCAAGGAGAGGTGAACTAGCTCTTTGGTTGGCAGGAACAGATTCCACCCCCACCCCCCCCCCTCCCGCAATGGGCTTCAGTGGAGGGAAGATTTGCTGCAAGACCTCCCAGCAGGTCTCACAAATGAGGACCCCCAAACAAGGACCAGGATGCTCTCAGGAGCAGGGCCAATCTCTCTCCCTCTCTCTCTGCCCCTGTCCACCCCCCTGCCTCTCCTGCGTCTGTTAACTACTTTCATCAGGTCACACACGGCCTCTGCATCCCGACCACCTCACAATGTTGACTGACCAGTGGCTCCTGGCAACACACGGCCTTTCTGCCCCAGCACCAGCCACAGTCCCCCCGTGGCCCTGTCTCCTTTCTTCATGCCACCCCTTCTGGCAGCCACGTGCTTCTGCAGCAGGCCACAGAAGGCCTGTGGAGGGTCCCCTGGTCAGGCCAGCTGTGGCCAGGGAGAGGAGCAGGGGCCCGTGGAAGGAGAGAGAGCCTTCCAGCGCTGACAGTCAGGGAGCACACAGCCACCTCCGAGGGGTGGGAACTGCACCGGGCCTCCAACCCCAGGGAATCAGAAAGACAGAGAAAAGAAGCCTTCTAGTCCAGGCACAGAGACGTTCTCAGGGCCCACTGGGTGAGTGGCTTTGGACTGAGAGAAAAGTGGAGAAAAACAGAGAGGTGGACTTTGCTGCATTGTTCTGGGTCATGACTGTTAAGCTGAAGAACATGGATCCTATTGTACAGATCAGTGGTTTTCTAAGTTAATTTTAGCCACAGAAACCTTTTGTTTCCATATCAAATAATACCAAGAAGCTTCAAGCATGACTCAGAGGGAAGCAGGGCTGCTCTGACCAAAGCAGAGGTGCCAATGAAGTGGCTTGCCCAGGACTAGTGCCCCCTCCACCTGTCCAAGGCCCCTCTCTGATTCCCTGAACTCTGAGGCTCAAGGGCAACCTCTGATGGGGGCCTGGGAGCTTCAGAAGGCTTTTGAGAAGAATGGCAGGGTCGTTTGAAAAGGGAGTGCATCGAGCAGAGGCCCCACTGTCCTGAGAAATGCTTAATCCGAGCAGTTTGCTGAGAACTTCCTGGATTGGGGCAGGGAGCGTTAAGGCCCAACACAAGTGAGAGTTAATTAAATCACACTAAACTGCAGTAAAATACCATCATTTCCATTTGTTTTATTAAAAATAGTGACCATTTCAAAGCCACGGCTAGTCCTCAACCAACGCGTCACTTTTTATTGCTATTTAAAAAAAAAAAAAAAAAAATGCTGAGATAAGCCAAAGCTGGTAAATACAAAATCCATTGGGGGGTTGGAGAGTTTTTCTTTTTGTTCTTTGGATTTCAAATTAATAAGGTTTTATTGTAGAAAAAGTTCAGATACGTGTATACAGCGATGCCAGCAGAATGCTGACAGCCAAGTAATATAGCTCTAAAATAATTTTTCTCCTTGGCCTGGCAACATAGAGCTATAGTTTCTAGAGCTTTCCCCCCAGAAAATTGCCATCGTATGTTAGGAGAATCTAGCCCATCCATACAAAACCAACTTTTGAAAAAGCACTTTTCAGTCCACTGACTATTTAATTTTAAAACAGTAGTTAGCTACGGTCTCCAAAACAGAGCATGGCCCAATATGCCACCTCATCGGGCCCCTGGTCCAGTCCTGGGTGGGAGACCCCAACGGGGACCAAGCACCCCTGCATGGTCCATCCTCTCTGACCAGCTTTGGCATTTGTGCCTGCCCACAGGAGTCCCCCCACCCTGGCCCTGCTCAATGGCCTTGCCAAAGTTGCCACACTGGCCTCGGGGCCCTAGAAGTCACTTTGCCATCTGGCTGACCCTACCCGAGTCCCCAGGGCTACCTGCTCCAGCTCCTGATGCCTGACTCGGAGCTCAGCTGTGACACAGGGACTAAGTGTATCTGCTCATTTATCTTCCCAAACTAGAGTCTGTGCCTGGCCACAGCTTTGGTTAGCACAGGCCATCGGTCTTTAGAAGACAGGGGACTCTTTGAAAGATTCCTGTCACTTTCAGGCCATATACAGTTGCAAAGAAACAAATGAACATGTTTGAAATTTGAAAATTCATTACTCTCAGTGCAAATAGCTCCTTTAAGAAGACAGGTACAAATTATTCTGGAAAAAGGGATTTATTATTGCAAGAAGCTATCTTGGCTTCTTCTATCCTTATGGCCTCTTCCCCATTAGTCTGTATAGCTCAGTGTATTTGTTCCCTAGAGCTGTACATAACAAAAGACCACAGGCTTAAGCACAGAAGTTTATTTTCTCACAGTTCTGGAGGCTATAGGTTTGTGATCAAGGTGTTGGTGGGTTGCTTTCTTCTGAGGCCCCTCTCTGGAGATGGCTATCTTCTCTACACGTCTTCACCTGGCCTTCCCTTTATGCATGTCTCTGTGTCCAGCTTCCCTCCTCTTATAAAGACACCAGTCATATTAGATTAGGATCTACCCTAGTGACTTCATTTTAATTTAATTACCTCTTTAAGGAATCTATTTTTTTTAATGTTTTATTTTTGAGAGACAGAGAGAACAAGTTGGGGAGAGGGACAGAGTGAGGAAGAAAGAGAATCCAAAGCAGGCTCCAGGCTCCAAGCTGTCAGCACAGAGCTGGATGTGGGCCTCGAACTCACAAACCGCAAGATTATGACCTGAGCTGAAGTTGGACGCTTAACCGACTGAGCCACCCAGGCGCTCCAAGAACCTATTTTCGGAATGTACACATTCTGAAGTACTGGGGGTTAGGACTTCAACATATCGATTGGGGGGGGGGGGCACAATTCAGCCCGTAACACTTGGGAACTGGCATTATCTCTACACAGACTAGAGTTTAGATGTAATAGGTTGAAGGATGTTCAAGTTGTTGGTGATATGCAAAACACCTAAAAATATTCAAAGTCCCTTATTATTAAAATTATAGAGGTTATAAAATTATAACCTTTTATAAAATAAAATTATAGAGTATAGAGGTTATGCCACATTTATGAATCTTATTTGTCGATAACCTGCTTTTATATTTGTTTACAGAACAACTTACGGAATTTTATACCTCTACGTGAGAAGCTGTACAGAAGGACAATCTGTCTGAGTTACACGGCAATGATACTTGACTACTAAATCTTTTATGAACATCCTGTATAACTGTGTTTAAATAAATCATGGACATTTTTATATGACATTTAAAAAACTCATTGTTCATTTTTTTACAGATTTTGTGCAGTAGTTATAAAAATAAGTGGATACCTGTCATCTCAAGATAATAGGTTAGTATTTAAAAAGGTATCTCTTAAGGTGTAATTCACAAAGTCTGTCACAGTACTTTACATAATTTTTCCCAACGCAGCTTAGAATCTGTCTCTAGCACTCCACATTCCTTCCAGCAAATTCTCCACTACTGGCTATTTATTGTGTGAAGGCTGGGATAAGGCTTCAGAGACACTGAAAGGTAAAGGCATTGATGGAGAGCTTTGGACCCTCCTTCATTGAGGTGGTTCCCTCCAGACAGGTCAGAGCTCAGCAGCCAGCACTCTGAGGTACGGCCCAAGGTTCTGCCTTGCCCCTCAGGAGGAAGTCACTCTCCATCTTGCCTTTGGATCTCCTTCTCTGGGGAAACAAGCTGTCCACACTGCCATACAGTCCATGTCTGTGTCCCCAAAAGCACCCTTCCCCAGCTCCTTTCCTGACCCCTTGCCCTCTTTCTGATTTTCTCTGGGTTATGGGAAGCAGGTGTTTTGGAAGTTGTTAAGACTGGTAATTCTACTTGCTACTTCACCTGCTCTTTGAAGGTAGTCCTGGGCATGTCACACTTGGAGTTGTGTGTTCCCAGTGTGGGCATCAACAACTCAGGAATCTGGCTGCCCATTATTTCCCTTCATCAGGAAAGATGCATCTCTTCACATTTTAATGCTGGGGTTTCCGTTTTGACTCCCTACTTCTCCTGGGTGGACATTCCCTACATTTGCAGAGCATGTGACTGACACCCTTGAGACTATGGTGGAGCTAGTCCAGTGACTTCCCTGGGCTCTTGGTTCCTGCCCCACCATGCCATTCCTAGGAGCTTCCAAATCCAAGAACTAAGTTAGCAGTGGAAAGGACTCTGTCTATGAACAGTATGAGAAGTGTTTATTCCCCACTTCTCTCCCCTTCCCTCAGACTCCAAGGCTCCCCAAGTTCCCAACCCCACACAGAGGCAAAGGGTGGATTGTGCAAAGCTGCCTGCTTGGCCCCCAAATGCCTGGTCAAACTCCACCACGGCTCTTACATGACCTCTGACCTCTTCACTTTAAATCCACAGGGAACACCTGTCCCTTCTAACCCTCATTACAGAGTTTATCCTGCTCCCTGAACCTCCAGAGAAGGAAGCACAATGTTTTCAGAGACAGACCAGATTCTATTAAAAAGATCTAAGAAGCTCAAAATATTTTTAAATAGCTGCTGGGTACAAAGGATATCTTTGCTAAATAGATGAATTAGTAAATGGACATGAGCTGACTTTCTTATTCAGACAGCAGCTCTTGTCATCGGGGGAACATGAGCTATGGACAGACTAGGCGACAGCCTTGCTGGACTTACCAGATCTTTGGCGACTTTTGGAAAGCAGGCCACTCCCCTGGGAAGTATTTTCCATCCTGTTCGGCGTTGAGTCAATTTGGTGTGCAGGTGTTGTGCAATGGTGCCACCTGCTGGTAATTTATAGAATAACCATTGTAGTAGCTCCTATCCCATCCCTAAAATTCCTGAGACTGAAATTTGTTTCCCTGTTGTTCTGTCTGCCCATGTGTCACCACAAGTGAAAGAAGAGAATATGGGCATTCACCTCTCTTGCTTTTGTCTGTCTCAAAAAATGGAATTTCTCAGTTATATTCACTGATATAGGATGGAAAGAACACAAGCATTAAAAATTGGAGATTCAGGTTCAAATCCTAGTTTGGCAACCTACTGGCTATAGGATGTGGGAAAGTTACTCAGCACCCTTAGCACCCATTTCCTTGTCTGGAGAATGGAAATAAATGTAGGATTCTTGTGAGGATGACATGAGATAATACATGCACAATTGTGAGCACAGTGTCTGGTCCGGGACAGGTGCTTAAATTCAAGCACGCACATTATAGAAAGCCGTGGTGATGCATTCTCTGAAGGAGGGCTTAGCCAGTTCTACCTTCATTGGTGGAATGTAATAGTCATTTGGTCACGTTCCACCTGTTCACCAGCAGTGGCCAAGGTTATGATAAAGGCCATGTCTCAACAGATGGGTAACAGCTCTGTGGCCACAGGGCCAAGAAAGTGCCCACCACCATGCCTGACACTGGTCAGATTGAGTGGGTAAACACTGGAGCCAACGTCTTGGTAAATTTCAAGCCAGGGTTGTTGGGAAAAGCCATCAAAAAGTTGTGACCAGCAATTGACCCGTGACCTGGACCTGGGCATTCAGAGGCTCTTCACCATCTCCCCTGTCCTTGAAACGTGGGCTCTGCTTGCTTTCCCTGCTCCCAGAGGCTACTCCAAGGACATTGCCTTGAGATGGTGATATGGTGTTGAAAACACCTGCACGGTATTTGGGACTGAGCCCAATTAGGGCCTTTTTATAGTCTCCTTAAGAGTTGGAGGGTGGGTGTGGGGATCCGTTCATCTTGCCATCCAGGCGAGCCTCAAATTTAAGTTCCCTTTGCTATTTTTTTTTTAATTTTTAATGTTTATTTATTTTTGAGAGACAGAGAGAGACAGAGCATGAGTAGGGGAGGAACAGAGAGAGACACACACATACACACAGAATCTGAATCAGACTCCAGGCTCTGAGCTATCAGTACAGAACCTGACACGGGGCTTGAACCCATGAGCTGTGAGATCATGACCTGAGCCAAAGTTGGATGCTTAACTGACTGAGCTACTCAGACACCCCAGTTCCCTTTGGTATTCTTAAAATTGCCAACCTACCAATCTGGAACGGCCTTCTTTTTTTTAAGTTTATTTATTTATTTTGAGAAAGAGAGAGAGAGAGGGTGTGCACACACATGCACGTGCAAGTGGTGGAGGGGCAGAGAGAAGGAGAGAGAGAATCCCAGGCAGGCTCCGTACTGTCAGTGCAGAACCTGATGTGGGACTTGAACTCACAAACCATGAGATCATGACCTGGGCCGAAGTTGGACACTTCACCAACTGAGCCACCCAGGGTGGCTGGCCTGCTTCTTTCTTAGGTTCTTCCTTGACCTTCACAGAGTGGGGGGAGGGAAGCCCAGAGGGTTGGGGAAGGAGGTGGTTTCAGATTACACCAGAAAATCTCCCTAGAGGGTTGTGAACCTAGAAGGACCAAGTGGTACCCCAAGCACCCCTCTAAGTCTTGGCTTCTTTATCTGTAAAATGAAGCTAATGTGACGAGTTGAGCTATTTAGTGAAATTTAAAAAATTGGTCTTTGGGGTTTTATTTGTTTTATTTTGTCGGGGCGGGGGAGGGATGAGGGAGTGGGGGATAGAAGGTGTCATTTGGCTAATAATGCTTTTGCTCTGGATTCCCAAAAGAAGAACAAAGCAACTTCCTTCCTCCCCATTCATTCCTACTGGGAGTTTCTGAAGGGCTGAGCTCTCCCACCCACACCCACCTATCTCAGCTCCACAAGTAAAGAGCTGTTAGGTTTTACCCATGGGGAGGGAGGAGGGGGGTAGCTGAGTGGTCTTTGAGGGGAAGGTGGGGGGATACTGGCATCCTGAATTGAAGAGACGGGTTAATAGTGCCAGGAGAGATGGGGGGTAGGGGTGGTGGTCTCAGAAAATGGGGAGGAGTCAGGGCTGGGAACGTGCGAAGATAGCTCATGGACGCAGGGCATGGATGCCTGGGGTCTCAGCCTGGACTCAATGGTGCCACTGCCTCCAAGGACCAAGATGAAGAAGAGCCAATCTCTCAGCAGTGCCCATGGTGTCCTGAGGCCCAGACACCACTTCTCAGGTCCCTAGGACCCCAGGGAGCAGAAAAGGTCCCCAAACACAACAGATGGGATTTCCTTCCAAGCCTGGTAGAGGGAGCCTGGAAACTAATGGAAGCTCAAGACTCCTGGCCTGAGTGTCACAGAACAAATCCACAGCCAGCATCTGACACACCAGCCTCAGGGAGATTTTGGGAGGACTCCATGGCCCTGCCACACTGCTCAGTGACCGCTGGCCTCTTTCCTGACCATCGCTGGCTCATATTTATAGGCTCTGGATATAGAGGCCTGACACAAGCAGAAAAGGGCTCAGAAAAGGAATTTTACGACCCGCTTCCTGAGGCACTGCCTGCAAATTGTGCTTTGTCACACCAAGAAATTCTGGCTCCGGAGCCCACATTTTTAGTGGGAATGTGGTCAGTCATGTGCATCCTCTGGGCTCGCTGTGGACCAGGTCACAGGGAAAGTGGGGCTGCCTTTGGTGGCTGAGCTCATGCCCGTCACTCCCCTGGGAAGCTGCTTCCATCCACCTCCAGTTAGACAAGTGCAGCTACATCTGCCCCTACCAGGCTCAGGGAATTGCAGGGATGGCCTGTCCGGCCACAGTTTCTCTCCACGAAGGAGGGGACTTTGGTTAGTTCTTGGTGGCTCAGGTCTGCCTGCCTGCTCTTTTATTCTGAGTCCCCAACCCCCTCCGCCCCAGTCTGGAGCTCTCTGAGCCCCTCCACTATAATAACAAACCCAGCACAGAGAGGGGCGATAGCCTCCCATGGCCCCCTATTGTCTCACCGAAATGTCCCAGTGAGCCCCAAAATGTTTCAGAAGAAAAATACATTCCATCTCGGAAACACTGAAAAGCCACCAAAGGACACAAAATCACCTTCATAATTTGGGAAACATAAACAACAATGTTCACACTCAGGAACTGAGAACAAAGAAACTCTCTGAGAATCACATTATGGAGAGGACCCCCCTCCCCCCCCAGTCATCTTGGTCAGACTGGGCCTCTGTCTGTGGGCTCCCACCCCAGGTAAGTGGCCCCTCCTGGGGGTGCTGCTGAACCCACAAGACCTCGTGACCTCTCTTCTTTCTCTGGAGTCACCGTAAGCCCAAAGCCAGCCCTGCAGACCCAGTGGCCTCAGTCACTTAGGACCATGCTGGCCCATAGGGCCGGGCACACACAAGGAAGGCATGGACCTGTGCACCTGCCCCTCCTCTGAGAGGCCTTCCCTTTGCCAAGGAACACTTGACCTCCACCTCCAGGAAGAGCACTGCTGGGACTGCAAGCTGGAGAGGGCAGGGCCGGGTGACCTGGTTTCCTATATGGGACCTTGTTCTTCCTCCCTCTGATCTGATGTGGGGGGGGGGCAGGATGGGCAAACCCCTTTCTCATAGTGTCCTGCCTTGTTGGCTTCCCAAGCATCTTCCCATGACCTTATGACTCACAGACCCTGTGTGTGAAAGAGACCCTAAAAGAGATCATCTCCCTTTTGGCAAATGAAGAAACTGAAGAACAGAGAAGTTATGGAATTTGCCCCAAATCACACAGCAGACGGTTCCTCTGTCCCCAGGCCGTGTGCTTCTGCTACAGGCTTTGGAGCAATGGTTCTCAGCTCCTGCAGCCTATTAACATCACTTAGGGAGATTTAACTTCCCCTCCAGGCCCTATCAATTAAATCAGATCCTCTGGGGGTCGCAGCTGGAGGGTTGGTAGTTGCAAAAGTTCCCCCAGTGATTCCCTAAATAGCCAGATTGGAGAAGGTCTCTAGATTCAGGCATAGAGGTTCCACTCTGCCTCCAGATCATGGGGCTGTGTGGTTTTAGTAAAGTCACTTAACCTTTCTGAGTGTCATTTGCAAATTGCTTTGTAATGATGCCCATCTTCCTGATAAAGAGCAAACAGAAGGATCTGCACCCTGGACCCCCTCCAGAGATCAGAGAGTAGGCATTCTGAGATATGGTCGATTATGGAAAGACTTTTATAAGCTTGGCGTTCTGCGGTTATCAGGTTCAAAAGACTGGTTTTGTTTCTATAAGTAATTATTTAAAAAATAGTGATGGCCTTTCTGTAACAGAATCGTATTTGGAATAAAGCCCCTGTACAGGGTCCACTTTCAAGTGGTTCAGCCACAGTGTCGAGCACACAGTAGGCCCCCGATAAATGTTGGCTAAGAAGAGTTGGGATGGGAGCCAGTGGTCTCTGAAGGCACCCTGCTCTGTTAGAAGGCCCGTGCACACCTGACAGCCAGCCTCCCATGGTAGCTGCTGAGTCTAGTGGGCGTGTTTGTCCCAAGGAATTTCAGATGCTCTCTGAGCCAGCCTCAGCCTGAGGGACTCTCAAAATGACAGAAAGCCAATGTAGTGCTGGCTTTGTGGTTCAGAGAAGGGCAGAAGGATCATTTTCCTGGGGGAAGAAATTTTCATTAAACAGGCCTTTCCCTCTTGGCAAAAACCAAGTAATTTCCTCCAGCAGTCTTGGCCAAGGTTTTTTGGCAGATAACCACTGAACAAGGAGACCTGAGGGGCTTGAGCGATCATGTGGCAAAGGGTCAGCTGAAGAACAAGACAACAGGCAGTAGGGAGCCACTGTGGGATCTTGAGTAAGGAAGGGGCATGAGAAGCCCAGGCCTGGGGGGTGGATAGGAGAGGACAATAAAGCAGAAAATGAGCTAGCCTCTGGGGCCCTGGCTCCCTACTTGTAGCAAACTGCTGAGGCCTGTGGCCACCTGGGCCTCCTGCCTCTCGAATACCTGCAAACTTCCGCCCCCAGAGACAACCCCATTCCAAACGCTCCTCAGCATAGTTTCTCTTACAGATAAACTGCTGAGCACAGACAGTGTGCACCCACCCAGCCTCAAGCCATCCCATTTCTTTTGCACCGAGCCTTGAGGTCAGAGGGGTCTCTTCATCTTGGAAGATCCCGTGAATGGTGGCAATTGCCATATTTCTAGGAAGCCTGTGTTCTCCTAGAATGCTAGTAATGATGATAACCATGACTGCCATTTATGGAGAACGTCTGTGTGACTGGATCCACCCAGGTCCTCACCCCAACACTGAGGTTCCTTGACCTCTCCTTTGGTCACTCTGCCCAGCGTGCCGGATTGATGCTGTCCTTGAATTCCAGACGTATACTCTTACCTCAGGACCTTGGCACATGTTGTTCCAGCTCTCTGAAATGTTCTTCCTCTTGGTGATGTCAGGACTCCCTCCCAACATGTCACCTTCTAACACAGCTCCTACGTACTTGTATCCCTTCTTGATTTTTCTTTTAGCCCGTCACACCTGATATATACATTTGTTTCTTTGCCTGTTGTCTGTTGCTGGCTGCCCCACTCCTATTTATGAGCTTTGGGTTTATTTCATCCCTACTCCTTCTCCCAGAGCTTAGAGCTAGCTTGACAGTCACAGGCACTCTGACAAGCTTTTGTGGAGTAACCTTCTAGGTGCCGGGCACCGCACAGCCGTCCAGTTTTATATCAGGGCCGTGGCAAACACCAGAAGCAGAGGGGGTGACCTTGAGGGTCCTTGCAGCTCCTGGACTCCTGCGCTGTCAGGGGAAGCCTGTACTGCTCCCCAGATCTGTGTATGATGACTCCTTCCTTCCTTCGTGATGCAGGCCCTGGCACCTCTCCGCTGTTCCTGTGGTCAGGCAGTCCTGTCCCTCCCATGCGTCACTGCCCCCTGAGGTCACCTGCTGGCCCTGCTCGGTGCCCTGTATTACTCCCTCCTTGCCACGTCTCTCTATTTGCGATTACCCCTCTTTGTTTGCTTGTTTACATTCTGTCTTTCCATTAAACATTTTTTTTCACATTTATTTATTTTTGAGAAAGAGTGAGTGGGGGAGGTGCAGAGAGAGAGGGTGACAGAGGATCCCAAGCAGGCTCCAAGCGGTCAGCACAGAGCCGGATGCGGGGCTCGAGGTCACGAACCGCAAGATCACGACCTGAGCCCAAGCCAGACGCTTAACTGACTGAGCCACCCAGGCACACCTAGAGTCTCTTTCCATCTAGAGCTATGCAGACCCTTAGAAATATAACGTGAGCCACAAACCTGAGCCACGTATGTGATTTTACACGTTTGAGCGGCCGTGTCTAAAAAAATAAGAAGAGACAAGAAATACAATTTTAATAACATTTTTTCTTTAACTCAATATACCCAAAAGATATATAATCTCAGCATGTGATCAACATAAAGTACAGGATATTTTGCATTCTTTTTTCCTTCCTAAGTCTTGGGAATTCAGGGTGTATCTTACACTCCCAGCACATCCCAGTTGGGATTTAATGACATTTTCGGGGCTCAGTAGCCACCCTCCTGGCCAGCACACACCTGGAGGGCTTGGTCTCTCCTTGTGCGGGGCTCCCAGGCCCAGAGAAGAGTTGCAGAACACAGAGCACATCCTCAGAACATACCTACTGATGAAGGAAGGTAAAATGTCGGCCTGTGGGTCCTTCGCTGGTGGCCCTGGACCAGGGGCCCACAGTTCAGATGTGTGTGTGCACGTGCAGAAGTGCGTGTGTGAGTGTGAGAGTGCCTGTACGGGAGAGAGCTTGGGGCTCTGGACTCAGACCAAAACCTGGTGTGGATCCCTCCTCTGCCACTTCCTTTGGGCCTTGGCTTTCTTTTCTGTGACAGTGAGGATGGAGGTACCTTCTTACCACATAGTGTATATAGTTAGGAAGACTAAATAGTGCATGTGAAAGCACAGGGCACTAGCCCAATGAATAGAAGCTTCCTTTCCTTCCTCTCCTCTCCTCCCTCCCTCTCTCTCTCTCTCCCTCCCTCTCTCTCTCTCCCTCCCTTTCTCCCTCCCATCATTCCTTCCTCCCATCCTTACCCCCTTCTTCCCTCCCTTCCTTCCCCCCTTCCTTCTCCCTCCCTCTCTCCCTCCCTTTTCTTCCTTCTTTCCTCCCTCCCTTCCTCCTTCCTTCCTTCCCTTCTTCCTTCTCTTTCTTTCTTTCTTTCTTTCTCCCTCCCACCCAACCAAACACCCACCCCCCACCCATCAAACAAACCAGCCACACAAACACACTCCCTCCCTCCCTCCTTTCCTTCCTTCTCCCTCTCTCCCTCCTTTCCTGCCTGGCTCACAGGGCTATTGTGAAAAGCAAATGAGATCAGGCCATGACAGAACACTGAAAACTGCAGCCGTGCCTGCCTGACCGCCACATTGCTCATGCACTTAGTCACTGCCTTGTGGACACTGCGCCTGTTATGTGCCAGGCCCTGTGGGTGTGTGTTCACCACTGTTTCCCCCAGCTCCTCGCCTGGTGCCTCTACTGACATATAACAGGTGCTCAACATGAATATTTATTAAGTTGAACGAATGAATGACTGAATGGGGATCAGGAAGATTGTAGCTTCTGCACTATCGGTGCTTCCAGAAGCCATAGGAAGGCTCCCACCTGTGGGAGAACCTGGGCAAGTGAGAGGGAAGGGCCTGCCCCGCAGGGCTGCTCTGCACTGGGGACTGGGCTTCCCACCTGTGGCCGAGCAGCAGTGGCTTGTGGCAAGGGACAGTTTCGAGAGCTGCTCACCCTCCTCACTCAAAATGGGGTTCTTCTGAGGGGCAGATCCCTTTCCTCCATTTTCAGAACATTGATGCCACAGAGAGAGACCTCAGGCGTTGGTTGTTTGTCTTTGGAAATGAGTAAAAGGCATCACCCAGATTTGTTTCTAAAACGGGCCTGGAAAATGTTCAGGGAAAGATTTATTTTTGCAAGTAGGCTTCTGCCAGACACAGATTGTATCTTCTGGGAAAATGCTGGGTCCTGGCTAATGAGGGAAAAGAAACATGAAGGTGGGCTGGATGTTGAAGTCCATGGCCATTGCTAAGCATGGGTGGGGCTTGTGAGGCCCAGAAAGGGCTGGGGACCCAGTCCAGGAGGGCTGATTAGGGCTTAAAGGGCACGGCCTGAGCACTGTTCTCCCACGGAGGGGCCTCCTCTCTCCCTTCAGGTAACAGGCCACCAGCTGCACCTCCAGTGCCCCCAACAGCTCTTACACAAAGACAGGACACAAAATCCCGTCTCAAGTGTCCCGGGAAAGTCTCTACTGAGGAGCCTCACCTGCTGTCGGAGGCCCAGCTCCACAACACCCCACCACTTCCCATAGGAACAGGGATGGGGGCTGCAGGGCCAGGGAGCACCTTGGGCAGATATTTGTCTTTCAGGGTTGTGGTGAGCCAGCCACAACGTGGAAGGCCTGTATCTCCAGGGCCCTCAAGCCCTCAAAAGCTCCAATATCCAAGATAGCCGTAGAACGGGGTTCACTCACCTCCTGGTAGCTCATAATGACAAGTCTATCATGGAGGTCTGGGAAGAAGAGCCCATAGCTTCCCTTCCCCTGTCCATTTCCCCAGCTCTCTTCTGGGCAACTGAGTGCAGGAGACACCCAGAGGGGACATGTCATTGTCTAGGTTCTTACCCATGTTTGAGGAGCTCTATCCTGGCCTCATCTGTTCACCAGTATCTGGTCCCCTTAATCCATGGCTCGTCAGGCTTCCCAGGGGCTGTGGCCCCTAGCCCCTCGCTGTCCGTGCTGTCTGCGGGATCCTCAATGACCAGCACCTTCCTGACTTCCTCCAGCCATGTGTGTCTTCTTTGGGTTTCCACACACGGCCCTGCTTCCCACCCACCCTGCACTCTGTGAAGGCAGCCAGGGGGGTCTGCAAGCTATTTTCCAGATTTCAAAAAGCCCAAAGGAAATCCCACATTTACCTCAGTGAGGTTCCCAGACTAAATAAAACATTAAGTTTATTTGCTTTTGGCTAGAGTCATATCAACTCAGTGTCGTAACAGTGGTTATCTTGACTGATCAGAAGCACTAATTGGCAGTTATACGTCTTTGATGGATAAAACGCAAAGAAACAAATTATTATTCAATAAATGTAGTTTGTTGGGTAGATAAAAGCTTTCAAAACATGGAATCCCTTGAGGAAAGAACTAAAAAGGATCTTTCGTGGTGAAAAGGGTGGGAACCTCTGATCTGCACAAATGTCATGTTTTCTTTAGAGCAAAGCACACACATTTTTCCATAGGCCTTTGATGCCAGATTTCTCATTAGTGAATTTGGCCTCAAAGTGTTCCTACAAACAATATGTTGTTCACGGCAGCTTTTCCCAAAGTGGGACTCACCAGACCCTGTTCATAGATGTTCCTTGGGAGCTCCCAGGGAAGGGTTCATGACCAAAAGAGTTGTGGAAAAAGAGTTTGGAAAATCCAAAATGAAACCATTTATTATGGGATTTTTTTTTCAGCGCTCTTAACAGATAATATGAATCGAGAACCCCCCTGGAGGGAAACAGAGTGTGCAGCATTGTCTGCAGTAGGGCACACGGTCTGTTTTTTAAGACACATTCTCAAGTGACAAAGTGTTCCACAGAGCACGAGTTTACGATGAAAGAAGTGACCCCAGGGCACACTGGCAGCCACAGGAACAGACAAAAATGAAGAGAAAGATGAAGAGATAGTGGAGGGGCAGAGGTGGGGAGGCCAGCCGCAGGGTGGAGGTGGGGTGGGGGCGAATGCCAATCATGACAGCCCTTCCTCATGACACTTCCCTGCCCCCCTGCAGAATGGAGATGGGGGCGGGTGTGACATGGGTGTGGCTGGCAGGCCCTGTTCCCCCAGTGGCCTGGGTCAAAAGGAAGAGCTCCGGTGACTTGGAAAACACAGCTTAATTCAATTTCCAGCCCTCAGTGTCTCCCGTGAAGACAGCAGGAAGTGGGGACTCATGGAGAGTCAGCAGCCTTCAGTGAAACCCACTTAGTGGGATCTTACCTGACTCCTCATGTCAGGCCCCCGGAGTCCCTCTTTCTTCCTCTGGGGCCACCCCAGCACTTACACGCAGACCCACACAAAGCCTTCTCTTGGCTTGCCAGCAGCACAAATGACATGATTTTCAGTGTGCCATTACAGATGTGACACACCATACGCAACCTGACAAATTAAGTGACACACCCAGACGTTCCCCCCATACAACTCCAAACGGGAAGAATCTGGAACAATGCAGAACAGGCCAGTATGGAAGGGGAGGATATAGCCTTGTGAGGGCATTTCCAGGAGGTCGCACAGACATGTGGCCAAGTTTGTGTTCCAGATCCCCTTTGCAGACAGAAAAGACAGAAAATGGAGCACCCAATCAGGAGAGAGGAGACGGTGCCTTACGGGCACCAGAATGGGGAGCAGGGAAAGAAGGTAAAAGGAAAAAAAAAACCCTATATTCAGCTCCTCCCATAAGCTCTCTTGTTTCAACCTCTTAGATACCCAGTAAAGTATATTTATTGGCAGATGAGAAAATCAGGGCTCAGCAAGGTCCACAGATAATAAGTGATCCGTCTGGCCCAGAGCCCCACAGGCTGCCCCTATGCTATGCTGCTTCTAAGAATTGAGAAGACCTGACTTGGGTTAAGGAGGGTGGTTGCCCAGCCAATAACTCTGTGTGGAGACTTCAGAATTCAGAGCTGAGAAACTGTGAGGAGTGTAGTTTCAGAGGACGTTTCTGTGGTCCCTGCTTTCCGGGTGTCATGGGTAGAGAGTGTGAGCATGCAGCTTGGGCTGAGCCCCAGGGGTCTGGCCAGAGAAAAGACCACTGACCACCTGGGATGTGACCTTAGAACCAGCCCAGGATCCATAGCAGGGACATGTTTAATGAATTCCTAAAACTTCAGTTGGAAATGACTGAAAAACTTCATTAGAAAGAATCTAGAAATGACTTCTGCTAGTGATTTCTGTTTGTTAGAACTTTGAACTCTGGATGGCAATTTCATACGTATATTATCATCTGACTCATGTCCCCTGTTCTGGGAGGGTGGGCTGGGGAAGTAAGTAATTAGTGTTTCCACCTGACAGATAAGGACGCCGTGGCTCAGGGAGTAAGGGAAAAGGCATCCTTTATGACTGGCTACTGGTGATTGACAGAATTCCTTACTTTTCTACACTTTTGCTATAGCACAATATCTAATCTAGCAACACCTCTAAGAAGAGCCATCCAGCGACTTGAATTGCTCAGCTTGTGGCAGAGAGAGAATTCGAGTCTCCTGGCACCAGAGACACCATTTCTTCCCCTCCTGCCATCCCATTTCTAGACTTAACATCAACAGTCGCCTTCCACAGATTTCAAAGGCTTTACATACCAAAATGGCATCCTGTCTCTGGAAATACTTTCTGGAGGACTAAAAGACGGTCACCAAAAGTCGCATTGACCAAGAATCGGTGACTTCATGAGCAAGCTATCTCCAGCCCTGGCAGTCTCTGGAATTTACCCAGAGGACTTCTGGAACCACAAGCAGATGACTGTTTAGTAAATTGACCCTGGCATTAACGGTAAATTTAACGCCAGCGCTTCTTCCCAGTGACCTCATTTGTTGAGTCAGACTTAATTCTATCACAATCCCCTCAGCTCAAAGGTCCAAGTCATTGGATGGCACGTCTCTGAGGCATTTTTAGACTGGGCGCTGCACTTGATCGCCTTAAGGAATGGGAAAAAAATTCTGTCAATCAACAGTTGCTGGTTTTCAATGATGTATCCGTTCAGCTGCTTTTTTTTCTTTTCTTTTCTTTTCTTTTCTCTTCTTTTCTTTTCTCTTCTTTCTTTTTTACACAGTAAATTCAGCCAGGTACTTTGGAATGCAGACATGAATCCATCATTAATTTTCTGTTAATGTTGTCATCAAATGTCATAGGGTTGAGTGAAATTGAAATATTATTCTGAGAAGACCATTCTGAAATCTCTGCTAGGGACAGGCAGCCAGTTCAGGGCAGTTGAATTTAGGGGCGCTGTGCTTTCTGCCTGTTATTGACACAGCTTCCATTCTGTGGGAATAGAAATGGGCTGATTATAAAGTTCATTATTATGTTACCTTGGTGACAGAGACAATGGCATTTTAAGACAGCACAATGGAGAGTTATAGAGTTATCAAGGCACTGGTTAAGATAAGGAAAGAAGAAACAAGAAGATCTGTTAAAATAAATAAGCACTTTGGAACCCACATCAAGTAAACAATTCTTTTTAATTAAGGCAGAAATTTAAAGCATGAACGAAGAGAAAAGGGGCTTAAAGACAATTTCTGTCAGTGTGAGGTATTTTCAGGAAAGAATTAGGGCAACCAAGGATTATTATTTTCTTAAGCTTTGATTGAAATCTCAGACTTTCATCCCTTCTGCAGTTAGAAAATCGAGAGACGAGTTGCACAACCTTCAGTGAGGGGAACTAAAAGCCAGAAATAATCTGGGGCTGTTGAAATTCTGGGAGCAAATTCAGTGGGCAGGAAGTGGCTGTTCACCGATCCCTAGAACAACCCCACTTTTTCCTACTTAGCTTCCTGTCTTGGCCACACAGCACATCAGATAATTTCTGAAGTCCGTGCTCCCCAGCAGGCCTGCCGTCTCTGGTGTCACTCAGGCCTCCATCCTGCTGGCGCACAATTCAGCCCTCCTCATACAGCTGTGGCACCACTGTCTAGTGGCGGGAGAGCAAACTCCTTGGGACAGAGCCATCTCTTTGTCTTCACCCACAACCTCACACAAGGTTGCTGATCTTGGCTCTTGAACCATACAGGTAGTTCACTTCCTTGCCAGATAAAAAGAATTTGCTACAGTCTCAAGCATTAAAAAAAAATATCTATTCCTAGGGGCACCTGGGTGGCTCAATCAGTGAAGCATGGTTTATGCGACCTGCTTGGCTCAAGTCATGATCTCACGGCTCCTGAGTTCAAGCCCCGCCTCAGGCTCTGTGCTGACAGTGGGGAGCCTGCTTCGGATTCTGTGTTGCCCTCATTCTGTGCCCCTCCCCCACTTGTGCTCTCTTTCTCTCAAAAATAAATAAAAAATTTAAAAAAATGGATTTCTATTTTGCCATTGGAGAACAATCTCTTAGGTGTGTAGGAATGCTCTATAAGTCCATACTGTGGAGTATTCCACACCATTGGAAAGAATAAGATCCATATCTGCTCACGCAGAGGGCTTTTCATGATGCATTTGCTGTTCAGCGAGCAGTGGCAAGGAATTGTATTGGGTATAATCCCTTTTTCGTAAAACAAACAATGACTTAAAAGGAGTGACACCCTTTACATGTCAGTATGTTTGAATGCACAAGGAGAAAAGCACAAGACTTCAGGAGCCTTTACCTTGGGTTATAAGAATAGGTAAAGGGCCTGGAGGGATGTAAGAGAACATGTTTTAAAGAAATGATTTATGGGGCGCCTGGGTGGCGCAGTCGGTTAAGCGGCCGACTTCAGCCAGGTCACGATCTCACGGTCCGTGAGTTCGAGCCCCGCGTCGGGCTCTGGGCTGATGGCTCAGAGCCTGGAGCCTGTTTCCGATTCTGTGTCTCCCTCTCTCTCTGCCCCTCCCCCGTTCATGCTCTGTCTCTCTCTGTCCCAAAAATAAAATAAAATAAAAAAAGAAAGAAATGATTTACAACAAGCACAAAAACCCAAGTATTTGTAGCCATTACAGGTTCTCACATAAGGGTAAAACGAAAAATAAGAAGACTTCCAAGTTGAACCTTAGGGTTTTAGTTCAAGTAATTGTGGTACGAACACACGTTGTGGTCCATCCCTCTTGCCCGCAGACGAAGGCGCTGGTGGGTGGATATGGGGTAGGCACTCTGGTTGAAGGAGCAGGGTCAGGGGCCTGGGTAGGAGGGGCAGTTAAAGACAGTCCCTTCCCCTCTCCCTGGTCCGGCCCTTCCACACCAGACTCCTCCCTGCCTCCTCCTTCCCCCTCTCCTCTCCCTCTGCACCTTCTTCCCCTCCCCCCCTCCTCTTTCTCCTCTTCCCTCTGCTTCTCCCCTCCTCCTCTCCCTCCTCTTCCTCCAGGACTCAGCCTGCTCTTCTTGCAGGGCCTGTGGACGGGAGGGCCCTGAGCCTCTGGAGGGAGCAGGTCTGGCTCTTCTACCCCCTCTCCCTCCAGGACCTGGTGAGATAAGCCACATATCCAAGGTCACAAAATCTGTCAGCCTGGGACCCAGTTCCCCCACCTCCAAGAGGAGTCTTTTTTCTCGTGCATCAAGTGGCTGGAAGAAATCAGTGTGGACAGGTTTTCTGACCGCTCTGAAATCCCTGCGGAGGGGAATCCGAGCGAGCTGATTGCCCCTTCGTGAGTCTCCTACAAGCGAAGGTGCCTCCGGGAATGTGGGGGGGAGGGGGCGGGGGCGCCCTCACAGCGAAGCTCACTGCCTGAATGGAGTGTTCATTTCCTGCTCTGAGGTCCCCCCTGATCCGGAGGGAGGGGAGAGCCCTGCTGACACCGGGGCTGTGGTCTGGGGATCAGGCAATTCTCCTTACTCTGTGCTCCACACAAGGGCTCTTCGCAAATTAGCCTTTGCTAATTTTTGCCCTTGCCGTGGGCTGGGCTGCCCTGGGCGAGCAGCTGGTCTCAGCTGGCCTGTGTTCTCCCTGCCTCTTGGCCTCCTCACATCTCTATTCCAGGCCCGCAGCGAGGACCACTGGCCACCCGCCAGGCCCTGCTTGCCACCACCTTGGCCTCTGCAGGTGAGAGTGGTAAGGGGCTTTGGAGTGGATTCCAGGAAAGCAAGGTCTCTGGAGCTCCAGGTAGGCACCGAGATTCTGAAGACTCTCCCAGGTCCTGTCTGCTGGGAACTGCTTCCTGCCCCTAACGCGGCATCATTCCCATGCTCCCTGTTTCAATGCATGTCCACCCTTCCACCTACTTGCACAAGCCAGAAACTCGGGGCTCAACCCCGACACTTCCTTCTCCTTCACTCCCATAGGAATTAACCAATAACCTGGTCACTTTTATCTCCAAAACATCCCTCAAGCTCCTCCAAGTCCCTCCATTCCTGGCCAAGATACTGTCACCTCCGGGATGCACCACTGTGGGGTCTCCTACCAGGACTCTTTACTTTGGCCTCCCGCCAGACCAACTGAATGGAGAGGTGTGGGTCCTTCTCACACTTCGGGCATCCCTCACTTCGGGAACTGCAAACCACTGCTCTAGGCTTTTCTCTGTACAGCAGCCAAGATCACTGTTCTAAACACAGGTCTGATCTGCCACTACTCTCTCTCAAAACCCCTGCAGAGGCTCCCACCCACCTGCCCAGCAGCTCACTTCCCCCTGGCCCCCTTTCCTGGGAGGCCTCCCCTCACCCTGCCTTCTCTGGCCTCCTGCACATGGTCTTCCCCTCCTGGGAACACCTCCTTTTCTGCCCACCCTCTCCTTCCCAGATATCAGATGAGCTCTCAGAGAACCATTTTCCTCCTCCACACATCTCTGTTTGGAATTACACATTCATGAACACAATTACTTGATGGATGCCTCCCTCCTCGCCCCCTCCATGAGCACAGAAGTATGTCCGAATTTGTCACTGTCATAGCACGTTCTAATCGGTCAGGAATATTTGTTGAATCGAACGACTAGATAATTTACAACATGTGTTCAGGTGAAGGCAATGATGGTGGATACAGGAGTGAAAAGAACACAACCCCAAACTCAGCATTCCAGGAAGACTTCCTGAGGGAGGTGGCATTGTAACTGAGAGCGGAAAGCCTGGATTTTTTCAAGCCAGGGCACTGGGGTAGGAGGAGGTATGCTCTGCAGGTAGAGAGTATTAACACAGGTGTGAAGGCTGGGTGGATGGAACAGTAAGTACTCCACAGGAAGTAGCAAATGGGAGGAAAGAAGACTGAAAAGACGGGCTGTGGCCAGATCACATAGAGCCTTGAGCTCCAGGCAAAAGAGCTTGGGCTCCATGCTGTGGGCCACAGGGAATCCTTGAACACTAATTTTAGCATGGAAAAGGCTTCACTAACGTTTCCAGCACAGGTGCAGTATATAAACCTGTCATCACTGGAAGGATACACGCTCATTCTAGCCCTGCCCCTTCAATTGGCCGGTGAGAAAGTTGTGGCCCAGAGAGGAAGGGTGATTTCCCCAGGGTCACATAGCTGACTCCCAGTGCAGTGCTCTTTCCAAAAGAAAAGAAGGATCATTTCGATCAGATTTCAATCTCATTTTAACCCCTCATTACTTCTTTTTCCTGCTCCCAGCAGCCAACCTCCTTTTCTTTGCCTATTAGAGAAGAGGTTTGTTCCTAAAAGTATTCCTCCTGGCTTCTGCTCTGCTGGCCAGAGACGCTTAGAAGGCTGGCTTCTGGGCCTAACTTGGGCTTTGCGTACTACTGGGGACTTGGGTCAGTCCAACCTCCTCTGTGGACCTCAGTTTCCAGTCTGCACTATGAACCCCAGGCTTTCTGGAGAGAATCAATGTAGGAAAAGCCCTCTGCCCAGTCAGTCATAATGCAAACGAATGTGCAAAAACCCTGTGGCACCCTTGAGCTAACAACTTCATCCAGCCAGCTGGGTCCAGAAATGGCTCACCAGGGGGATTCTAACATTTTTAACCTGTCCTCAGATATTGCGAAGAGGCAAAGGGAGGTATCAGGCAACAGCCAGAAGCCTGTGTGCAGGATAAGGCTCTGGGGAAGCTGCTGGTGGGCCCCAAGCACACACAAGGGTTGAGGAAGAAGAGGAAACATGCAGAAACTAAAGCCGGTTATCCTTCCTCTTTTAAACACTATTACATTACATCACATCATCCCCAAGGACGGACTCTTCATCCTGAAAGAACTTGTGAATCATC
This sequence comes from Herpailurus yagouaroundi, assembly GCF_014898765.1. Taxonomy (NCBI): domain Eukaryota; kingdom Metazoa; phylum Chordata; class Mammalia; order Carnivora; family Felidae; genus Herpailurus; species Herpailurus yagouaroundi. Next base: position 22,933,944 of record NW_024412415.1, on the reverse strand, counting down.
CTTTTTTCTGAAAACTATTACTCTGCAAATGAAGGAATCCCCATAGCAACCATTTTATGTCTTTGGAGCCTTAAGAAGGAAGTACAATGAGAGCTCTCTGCATCTTCCTGAGATCTGAGGCCTCTCGTTTACATAAGTCTGAGAGACAAAGCAACTGGCCTAATCTTCGGATTTCAGCTGAAGATAGAAGGCAGAAGCTAAAGGGAACATCGAAAAGGAAACAATAACCAGGGATATCAGTGTTGGGGCCAAATTCACGCGCCTTCTGAAGAACCGCGTGGGAAGCACAGAGGAGGAGGGCTGCGCAGTTCGGGAGGTTCTAAGGCAGGAGAGCCCAGGCCATCTGGTCTCATCAGGCAGTGGTTGGGCCTTGGCTTGCAGCCAGGGCCTTTTCCCAAGCTGCTCTGGTGAGAACTCTTTCCCTTCTCATTCCTCCTTTTCCTCCTCCTTTTTTCCCCTTGAGTCAGGAAGCATCCCCTTCCATCCTTGACAGAATGGGAAAAGAATTAGAAAAACCACTCAGGTCAGTCTGGGCCTCTACCACTCACCTCACAGGGAGGAAACCAGGCAGGGCGCCCTCCTTCCAGCAGAGCAGGAACGTAGGGGTCTGCTGATCCCAGCAGTGAACTGGTCCCACATGGTGGTGCCTGCGGGAAGTTTCCAGCTGTCTGGAGACGGGGCTCTGTCTTCCTCACACACCCCATGGCTGCTCCTCCTGTCCTCCCCGTCCATAGGCGCTTCTGCTGGAATGAATCTGGACAAGCACCTATTTACATATGCAGGGACTTCTGTGGGGCCCCTGCCAGGCAAGTGGCCAAGCTGGGGTTTACCTCGTGACTTGCGGACTGTTGGCACCTCCCCACACCTCAGCCCTACTCTGGGCCCCCAAGGCACAGAGAGGCAAAAGAAATGGGGTGCGGAAGGGCGGAGCTTCCCCTACCCGGACATCGCGGTGCTCGTCTGCGGTCGGAGTCTCTTTCCTGCCTCCCAGGCCCCAGGATGGTGTTCTCTCTGTCTCTGTCTCTGTCTCTGTCTCTGTCTCTCGTTGAACACCTGTCATGTTCACACCATGCACTTCAGTGTCCTGTTTGGGCCTGCCCTGCTCACCACTGTCTAGGACTGCACAACCTTTTCTCTCCTCACCCTGGAGCTGTCAAACCCCTTTGCTCTAAGCCTTCACATTAGGAATGCAGGCCGTCTGGGACATGGGCCTTCCAGCCCCGACTCCCACCCTCATCCAGGCTTCCCTCCCACGGCACAAGGGGCCACCACCTGCCAGGCTGGCAAGTGCCGGCTGCTTCCTCTCTCCCCAGAACACAAGCCACACGTCCACTGGGAAGGGTGGGAAAGGGAGCAGGAGGGAGGGAAGCACCAGCATCCCCAGGGGAGGGATAAAACGCAACAGCTATTCCTGCTGGGACCCCAGAGCTTGGGGACGGCAGATCCTGGCCAGTCTCAGCTGGTGGCCACAGTAGAGGGCAGGTGGGCTCTGTTCTAAGTGCTTGGTTGTTGGGAGTCTGTTCCTTGGGGCATACACAGTTCACTGCTCATCATCCTAAAGAAAAAGGAGAACTAAACACTTTCACTTTCCATCCATATTTTAAGGGAAAAAAAAAAAAAGCAACTGTGCGCAGGATTCACCTATGCCTCGGTTTCAAGCCCTAAGATCACTGCCTGTTTCCCCCCACACCTTCCTCAGCATCACCCCTTGAGCACTTGTTCATGGCACAATTCCTGGGCGCCCCCTCTGTGCCATGGCCTGTGTTTGCGGCTGGGAGGAAGGAGGGAAGACAGGATCCTGTCCTCAGGTCCGAGCAACTATGGCGGGAGCTGTCATCAGTGTCCAGATGGGGCAGTCGTGTCTGCCACCTCCTTCCCCCTCCTGCTGCCTGTGGCCTTTATTTTCCAGACTGAGCTTTAACGGTAAGGTTTTTCACCTGGTGAATGCGCTTTGGGCGAAGTCTGCTCCAGGTTGGGATATAAATAGTGTTTATATACATGTTATTCAAAATTCCGCAGTACCGGGGCTCTTCTCTCTTGCCCTGGTGGTAGACTGCCTGCCTCCCCACTAGACTGAAAAAACCATTTGAAGGCTCTCTCCCCGCCTCAGGCCCCACAGTGCCCAAGGAACCACAGCGGTGAGCCCCGTGCCTGGCACAGAGTGGGTTCACAGTAGAGCCGATCTGACAGGCAGAGGCCCCTCAGAGAGGAGAGGCAGCACTGGTCCCACAGGGCCCCAGGGCCCTGCCACTTCTCTCCCGAACTTCCTCATCCGTAGATCAGAGATCATAATGTCCTTCTCGTGGGATCACTGGGAGGATCACAGACTGTGAATGTAAAACCAAAACAAGTGGCAAGGGGCCCTCTCGTAAAGAGTTTTCTAGAGAATCATTTTGGGATGGAGTTGAATTTTCCAGGAAAGAGGTTCTTCTGCCAACAAACATTTTTTGACCACCTCTGTGCTAGGTGCCCTGGCACCTGGGAGTACCTGAGAACAAGGGAACCAAGACTGAAAGGCAAGGAAGGTGAGCAGAAGTGAGTGGTCATGAGCAGGGCAGACGACACTGAGGGGCCAGACAAGGAGCCAGGGATGTGGGCGCTCAGTCAGCATTTTCCCGGATCCAGGGACAGACACAGAGGGCACCATCTCCTCTGCCCTCAGGTGGGGACTGAGTCGGGCAGAAGGGCCGTGCAGAGATTCACCAACGGGCTCAGCCTGGGTGGATGTGGGTTCAGCTAGTGCATCTTGTTTGCCAGAATGGTGTCTTTGACTTCAAGCCAAGGAGGGTGGCTCTAAGGCTTAGAGGGGAAAGACTCCCTGTCAGCAACACAGGGAGGCGTGAAGGGCACCTGAGCCAAGGGCTGGGGCTGGCAAGGTATCAGACATCCCAGGCTGGTCCCTGGGAGCAGACAGGAGTGGTAGCAGACAGCACCCCCAGAAGTGGCTTAGTGTGGCCTTTGCAGGGCACGGCTGGGCCAAGGCCATCCTGGCATGCACGTGGTGGCAGGAGGGTAAGGGACAAGCTTGCAGTGCCACCATCAGGCCCAAGAAGGTTGATGGACATCGGATTTTCAGCTGAGCAAGAGCGTCTTCTGGCATGTAAATTCACGATATGTCCCATCCACACATGAACCTGGAGGGCTTTTCCTGCTTCCAAATGACGTGAAGTCACATCGTCGATGACCAGGAACTTCCACATTGACCCTAAGCCCCTTTTTACAAAGATGACAGGATACGGTTGAAACGTGCATCAGCGGATGAATGCACAAACGAGATGCGGTTTGCCTATGCGATGGAGTATCACTCAGCCGCGGAACAGAATGGACTGACACAGCCTACAACAGGGATGGACCTTGACAATCTTAGGCTGCGTGAAATACACCAAACACAAAAAGGTTACATATTATATGTTTCCATTCCCATGAAATGCCCAGAATAGGTAAATGCAAGGAGCCCCCAAAACAGATGCGTGTTTGCCTGGGGTGGGGAGGAGGGACATGGGAATGACTGCTTAATGGATGGGGGTTTGCATCTGGGGCGATGAAAACATTTTGAAACTTGATGTAGGTGGTAGTTGTACAACATTGTGAATGTAGTAAACGCCACTGAATTGGCATTTTAAAATGGTTAATTTTATGATTTTATGGTATGTGAATTTCACCTCAAAAAAATATTTTTTTTTAATTTGCAGATGGACAAGGAAGGATGAAATGTTGTCACGGATGCCATGATGCAGTCGGGTCCCTCATTGGAAGGAAGAACTTATTCCTCCCGAAGCTGGGGTGCTGCCCATAGTCTGGCCTGACTTGTCAGTCCCTCGCAGGGCGGTCACAGCAACCCCCAGGTGGCCACGCCCAATGCCTGACGGATGGGCGGGAAGAGGGTTACAGAAGGCCTGAACCCATATGCCCCCTGGCAGCTCTGGGGTCACCCAGCCTCAGACCCCAGATCTGCTGAGACTGCACCCCGGCGCAACTCCTTCCTCTGCCCACGCCTACCCCCTTCCCACCTCTGCCCTTCCCTTCCCCTCCTGGGTGCTGAACCCAAGAGTCCCCCCCACCACACTCCCTGCCTAGTGACCTCCATCTCCCAGCTGAGTGGGCTTGCTGGGGACCCGCCACAGTGGAGTCTTGGATAGGAAAATTTTATGTGTCCGCACAAAGTAGGAGGATGATAATCTGGACCCCTTGGGGACCTGAGGCCAGAAGGTTCTCTTCGTCATCATGTAGAACAGACTGTGAGGGTCCAGGGTGCCTCCGGTGTGTCTGTTTTTATCACCTGAGGTGCAGGTTTGCAGAAAGGGACCTGTGGTGGCATTTTGATTTCACAGTTGCTCTGGGACCCCTGCCAGGACAGGGCCTCTGGCCGGGAGAACTTTAGAAAGGCATTCACCCAACCTCCCTGATCCCCAGGTTACTTGTGTCCAAAGCTTTTAAAAATAGAAGTGTGAAAACGATGTAATTGCCAAGAAGCTGTGGGGTTCTGTGCTTCTGCGGCCATGGTCAGGTTGGAACGCAGCCTTGGAGATGTATGAGGAAAACAAGTCCCTGTTTTTCTCGCTTGCCTGTGACTCAGGCAGGGCAGACACACTCGGTGAACATCATCTTGTGCCAGGCGCAGTCACGTGCTGGGCAGCGGTCACCGGACAGGCCGTGTTTGTGCTATAATTACATGGGGCTGTGGAGGTTTCCGGAGCAGCCCCCCCCCCCCCCCCCCCCCGCCGCCCCCACAACCCTTGGCCTTGCTTTCAAGCCAGGGGCTGTAATCAGAGGGGGTTATTGCCCAGTAAAAGAGGTGGAGATGGGAGGTGGGGGTCCAGGGAACTCAGGCAAATAATAAAGCCACAACCTCAACATTTCTGCAACTTATCTTCAAAAAGAAAACATCAGACTCACCTATGGTCATGGGTCCAGCAGGTTCTTTAAAAAGTGTTTTAAGAGCCTAGGATAAAGCCGGATAACGTATCAAGAATTTACTTAAATGCAGCAAATTTGATAGTTTGCAGAATCAGGGTTGACATTTACTTTGCTGGAAATTATGAGGGCAGAGTCAGCTGAGCAAACGATGGCGTAAACAAGATGTCACTGTGGTGGAGAATAAACAGGCTTTTCCAGAACTATAAAAATCTCCCATTTCAAAATGGTAACTGATAAGCTAATGATAAGCCATTTTTATGTCTTCATTAAAAATCCCAAAGGAGTTTTCCTGCCTGAAATTTCTGTCTCCTAAACTTCTACATGCACTCAAAACAAGAAAGCTGTTTAGTTCAAAAGATGTATTCAGATTTCATTTCACTAATTTGGTGAGGCTTCCTCCTCTTAAGTGAGAGTAGTCGGTAAAATGCCACAGAAGCTATTGAAAATAGTAATATGTTGGTGACGGAAAATCATGCTGAATAATATAAATGACATTCTTTCAGATGGGTTAGGTCAATATTGTCAGCGAAATGCAATCCCAACACTGGACTCCTGTGCCCTTGGCCTTATATTCGGAGGCTCATGCTTTGTGATACTGCCCTTGTGGGTCTGTGCATACACGGATATTGTGTCCAGCTCCTTGTCAAGGATGAATCACAGTGTCTTCCAGGAGGTTTGTGGAGACCAAAGAAGCTCTTTGCCTTCCTGACACTGTCCCTCTGGGGGCTCAGTCCTGACTCTCATGGGAGTTGGTGCTGGGACTGGGAACTATTTGTATTTTGGGTTTGTTTTTTTTTTGCCGGCTGCTGCAGGCATGTTTTCTGGACTCTCTTCTTCTCTTCAGAGTCCCTCCTGAAAACTCCAGGCTGAGCTGACATTTTCACACCTTGAAAATGCCTTCCCTGTTGCTCTATAGCTCTAATTAGGGAAATGTTCTCTAGTTTCTCATCCTTGGCTTTGAAAAATGCTTAAAAATAAAATCAGAAAGCCTCTGATTTGAGGAAACATTGAGTAGTTTTCTTGATGCCTTTTCAAAAAAAAAAAAATAGCCTCTTTTCACTGCTGTAGAGTAAAATCAGGGCATATGACTTGGGCAGCCATAGAGCCCTGTGCCCGGAAGGGCCCCACACTTGGTTCAACACTCTGCTGTCACGCTGGATGAGCCTCGAAGACATTATGCTCAGTGGAATAAGTCAGATGCAAAAGGACAAATGGTACCTAGGTGACCACTAGTATGAGTGGTCAAGTTCATAGAGACAGAAAATAGAATAGTGGCTGCAGGGGCTGTGGGGCTGGGCAATGGGGAGTAATCATGTAAGGAGTACAGAGTTTCAGTTTGGAAAGATGGAAAAGTTCTGGAGATGGAAGACGGTGATCGCACGGAATGAGCATAGTTAATGCCACTGAATTATACACCAAAAAGGGTTAAAGGAGCAAATTTTATATTGTATATATTGTACCACAACAAAAACAAAAACAAAAACAAAAACAAAAAATTCTGCCACTGCTGTTTTGAAATTGTCAATTTTTTAACAAGGCTTCCGTCTTTTTTTTTTTTTTTTTTTTTTTTGCCCTGGGAAGTTATGGAGCCGGAACTGAACGGGGCTTCTGGAACCTTAATGGACACCATTCACTCAGGGGTTAGAAGAAATGAGTTTTGAGTCACTGTCTGGGGTGGGGCCGGAGAGTCTGCGTTTCTAATAAGCCCCCAAGTGTTGCTGACGTCATGGTTTGTGGGCCACACTTTGCAGGAGAGTGGAGCAATGTGATCTGGTTCAGAGCCCAGGAAGGTTCCGGGCACAGATCCTAAGGAACTTAGCTGGTTTTGAGGAGGGCATGACTTCCAAGGTCCTTTTGGTGGCCACAGGATATGCTGAAATGTGAGCCAAACCCCTGGCTCTTCCCCCTGCCCCTCCCCCTTCACTGAGCAGGGAACTCACCAGGTCTTCCAGTCCCCGGGGGGGGGGGGGGCCTTTGCTAGCTTGGTTAATGCTGTCCTCACCACACTTCTCAAACCCAGTTCTTTGCTGCCTCTGGCAAAACAAGGACCTGCCCCCGAAGATGTCCCGTGCCAGCTCTGCCTCAGCAAACTCCTGCGGTTCCTTTCTTTAATCTTTTGCAGCCCCCAAACTCGTTAATTAGGCCTTCAGAAACATCCATTGTTGAGGGCTTGGCTGGGACTTGCCTGTTGTCCTACTCAAACACTGCCTTCCGTCTTTGGGGCATTGACTCCCCACCTCAGGGTGCTGGGTTTCCCTAGAGAACCTGATTGGCACAGTCCACTGTGTGTGCCCCGTAACCCCCTGGAAGCTCAGAGTTCTTCCAGGTATTCTCTTTCTTTTTTTTAATGTTTATTTTTGAGAGAGAGAGAGAACATGAACAGGGGAGGGTCAGAGAGAGAGGGAGACACAGAATCCGAAGCAGGCTCCAGGCTCTGAGCTGTCAGCACAGAGCCCGAAGTGGGGCTCGAACCCACAAACCGCGAGATCACAACGTGAGCTGAGATCACAAACTGAGCCATCCAGGCGCCCCTGGTTTTCTCTGTCTTTCTGACCCCAGACTTCCTAAAGAGCTTATGTAAACAAAACACTGCAAATAGTAAACATAATAATCGCTAACTGTGCCAGTCATTGACTTATTGCCTCTCAGATTCAAACTTACCCCTTTTGCGTGCTGCATGAGATTAAATATGGGCCCTTCAAATATTTTTCCCACTGGCAGCTGGCACCGAAGCTCTGTGAGTAGAGGGCACTGGAGAGACACTGAGGAGGAAAGCATTCCCGCGCAGGCTCCCCGCAGCCGGTGTCAGTGGCCCCATCAGGTCCGGCTTCTGCCTCCATAGCCTTGGTGGCCCGGCCACTGCAGGCTTCCTGCGGTGCAGGGAGGCCAACAGCACCCAGAAACATCAGCTACCCCATCCCCTCTTGACCGAAACCTTCCTGGACAGCCTTCTTCAGCATCCTAGAGGGCACATTTCCAGCAAGTTCCACAGCTGTGACACCGCAGTGGTGTGCCCTCTACCATCAAGTCTGGTGTGGGGGCTCTTCCTCGGGTGTGTTCTCTTAGCCTGTAGCTCGGCAACTGCTCTTTCGTCTGCTATCCCTCTATTCCTTGGTGTTACTCCAACCCTGTTATGGGTGGTAAGTCTTTATGTTAACCTTTCCTTTTTTTTTTTTTTAATTTTTTTTTTTAACGTTTATTTGTTTTTGAGACAGAGAGAGACAGAGCATGAACAGGGGAGGGGCAGAGAGAGGGGGAGACACAGAATTGGAAGCAGGCTCCAGGCTCTGAGCCATCAGCCCAGAGCCCGACGCGGGGCTTGAACTCACGGACCTCGAGATCGTGACCTGAGCTGAAGTCGGACGCTTAACCGACCGAGCCACCCAGGCGCCCCTATGTTAACCTTTCCTATTCAAATCACTGTGGGGCTTTTCTCTCTAGACTGGACTCAGACTCACAGACTAACATAGTAACATTTGTATAGCATCGACTATGCACCACATACAATTTTAAGCAATATATAAAATGTTTAAGATATATATTCATTTGACTCTTTAAATGTTTATTTTTGGGGGGCGCCTGGGTGGCTCAGTCGGTTAAGCACCAGACTTTGGTTCAGGTCATGATCTCATGGTTGGTGAGTTCAAGTCCCACGTTGGGCTCTGTGCTGACAGCTCGGAGCCTGGAGCCTGCTTTGGATTCTGTGTCTCCCTCTCTCTCTGTTCCTCCCCCACTCACACTCTGTCTCTCTCTCAAAAATAAAAATTAGATTAAAAATAAATAAATAAATGTTTATTTTTGAGAGAGAGAAAGAGAGAGAAAGGAGAGAGAGAGAAAGCATGCACACAAGTGGGGGAGGGGCAGAGAAAGAGAAAGGAAGACACAGAATCTGAAGCAGGCTCCAGGCTCTGAGCTGTCAGCACAGAGCCTGATGCGGGGCTCGAACCCATGAACTATGAGATCATGACCTGAGCCAAAGTTGGATGCTTAACCAACTAAGCCACCCAGGCACCCCTCAGTTAACTCTTAAAGGCAATAAGTGCTTTTATTATCCCAGTTTATGAATGGAGAAACTGAGGCACAGAAAGGTTAAATTTGACAGTGGGCTGGCCTTTTCAGGAACTTTGCTTCCTGGTGCCAAACATCCACACCAGGAGCCAGGGGGACTCTGGTTCTGCTATATGAGGCATGAGCAACGCCCCTGTCATATCCCTGAGTGCCTATCACTGTGCCAGGCCCATGATAGGCCTCCATAATGGCTCATTACTGTCAGTATCGCTCACTCTCTGGTGATCAGAAGGAAGGCTGGGCCATTGCAAGCAGAGCCTCCCTGGTCGGCCACAGGCCAGCAGAGGCAGGGTGGGCCTTGGTGGAGGGTACTGGGTCACAACTGAGCTGGCAACGTCAAAGGTCCTCCTAGTTCAAGATTCTGTGGCTCACTGAAATCGCAAGGGTTTGCATTCTGGTTTAATGGAGGACATTTCCGGGGGCAGTGATTCCTGCCCTACTTCTCCTACAAAAACCATGAAGATCCCAGGCTGGTGTCAACTTACCGCTAGGTGCCACAGTGGTAGCACTGGGCATCAGGACCACCAGAGATGGGAAGGGTCTCCAGACAGAACTGCATGTAAGGGGAGCCCCGGCTGAGCCTAACCCTGGGTTCCAGGCATAGCTACATCTGATGCGTCGGCGGGCCGGCAGCCTTCGCGACTTAATACCATTGGCTGTTCTGTGTGAGGAAGGAAGGAAGCAGTAAGAAGTGTGTTTTGGGTGGAGGTGCCAGAGGACAGAGACAGGAATAATGGGGAGTGGAAGAACAGTGTGGGGGCCTGTTCCCCGTCTCCCCCAATAACCAAGTCTGTTTCCTGTGAAGATTTTCACAAGGGTTTTTATGGGGCACAGAGCACAAGGAAAGGCTCCGGGTCAGGGCTAGAGAACAAGACAGGGACTCAGAGGAGGGCCTTCCTAGCCACATGGAAGCACGGTGGGGTCCCTGGCCTGGGGCCCTGAAGGGGGTGCAGCGCTGTCTTGGCTACTTCAGGGTTTCGGCTCTGAGGAGGTACAGGCCCCCTGGAGGCAGCACCTCACAGAGGCTATGGTTGTGGGGGGTGGCAACACTTTCAGTGTCTCTTCATCAACACGCGGCACCTGGCCTGTTGGTGAGCCTGGGCAGGACAACGTCTGGAGGCTCCCAGAGGGACCTGGGAGACATTTACAGGGAGCTTCTGAGGACCTGAGGTATGCAGAACAAAGTGGGATGAGCCTGAGAACTGTGAGCATTTATGCTAATGCAACTTTACAGGTATGAATTTGCCTGAATTGTTCTGGGTTTGGTGAGGAGTATAAGGGCACAGTGGGTGCTTAGAGACATGAGACACAAATGAAGGATCTCTTGAGACCCTCTTGCAGAAGTTCACAGAAAGGCTTCGGGCCTGTTCCAGGAGCTTCCTGGAAAAGAACAGGGTTGCAGAGGAGGCTGTGGTCCATTTTGTTGGCAAAGGCAAGGCAGTCAAGAGCCTGGTTCACTCTGGGTTTACACTGCATCCAGGGTAGCTTGGGGGCTATTGTTATCCTGTACAAATGACTCCGGGCTGAGTGGCAATCAGCATGGGATTTAGTGTTCCTCCGAACCCCGGTCAGCATCTGGAGACCTGAGCAGAGAGGTTTGCTTTGAAGGAGAAGACACAGCTGCAATAGTGTCCCCTTCCCTCAGTTCCCTCAGCATCCACCCTGGGGGTGGAAGAGGTGGGGGGATGTGGGCAGGGTGAAGGGAAGGCCGGAAAAGATTCCTGCCAGCATGGGTAGGATTAAAAAGTGATCCTCCAATTCTTTCTTGTTCTACCAGCAGAATTGATACGCTCAGAACAGAGACCTGGAACTGTAGTAATGGAGGGGAGCACCAAGTTGGGAAATGCTAAATAGCATTTGATCTTAAAATAGACATTTTTAAAAATTTGCGTGTGACTTTGGAGTACTGGGAATAATTCTTTTTGGAAAAGATTACTCTTCCCTACTTTATTCCTCTTTAGCTTTTTGAATGAACTTGGCCCTGAGCATGCACCAGCCAGCTGAGTGGCACAAATAAAACTGGGGTATGGACATAGCAGTGGCATCGGGGGAGACCCCTTGAACATTAGCATCTTTCCAAGAATGGTCTACCCAAGGACTGGATAAGCACAGACTAGGTTTGTACAAGATTCCTCCATGAAAATAATCCTCTAGGAGATTCTTCATAAATTCAGTTCATGAATTTGGAGCTTCAGTGGTTGAATAATTATTGGAACAAGGATCTGACTTTTTGGTTGAAAAGGTGGGTGATGTCTGGTTTGAGACAGCATGGGCTGAGTAGGCCTGCGGGATGGGGGGAGGCTGCTGCTTTCTAATGTAGTTTTTACTCTGGAGTAAAAAGAGTATCCATCAGTTTAGATCAAGGGGCACTAAATCCCTCCCATTGATAATAATCATTTCATGAGCATCACGAGGGAGTCTTCTCAAGGGCTGGCCAAGGGGACCCATCTGAGGAGAGCCTCCTTTTCCCCCAGGCAAGCATCTACTCTCTTGGTCTCCATGTTAGGCAGGCTACAGCAGCGCTTTGCCTGTTAAGAACCATGGTTCTCATCATCCTGGCCTATGGCCCCCAAAGGTATGTGTCCTGCCTGTCACTTGTCACATTGTCACCCTTCACAAGCTCAGATTCCATAGTTCCAGCAACCATTTCTGAGCATGGAGGTGAAGGTGGTGGTGGGTGTTATGAGCTGAATTATGTCATCCCCCCCAATTCAGATGTTGAAGGCCTAACCCCCCAGTATCACAGAATGTGACTGTATATGAAGATAGGGCCCTTAAAGAGGTAATTATGTTAAAATGAAGTCACTGGGGTGGGCCCGAATTCAATGATTAGCGCCCTTCCAAGAAGAGGAGATCAGGACACACATATACAGTGGGGTGGCCATGTGATGTTAGAGAGGAAGGAGGGCCGGCAACAAGCCAGTGAAAGATGCCTCAGAAGAAATGATCCCGTCGGCACCTTGATTTTGGACTTTTGTCCTCCAGAGTTGTGGGGGGATAAATTTCTGTTGTTTAGCCACCCAGTCTGGGGTACTTTGTTATGGCAGCCCAAATAGATTAAAAGAGTGGGGAAGGTAACAAAGTAGACATGGAAGAAGCTTCCGGAACCCCTGACAAGGATACTTAGGAGGGTGGCCTGTAGAAAGAAGATAAAAAGGTTGGACTGCAGGTTGGACTGGGACACCACCTGGGGGCAGGTCTGGATTCTGGAGAAAGACCAGCTGGATGGCGAAGCCAGGATTCCAGAGAGATCAACTGAGGAAGGGGGCACTGGAGGGGCTTCCTTGCTTGCCCCACCCACCAATGAACGACCTGATATACTGTCCCTCCACTCCAAAGGGGGTCAAGCCTGTAACTACCCAGAACATGAAGGAACAGCCAAGAGTACATAAGAACCATTTCCTAAGACGTGAAACACAAGCCAGGGTTCTGTTTGTTCTCTGGCAATGAAACATTACACATTTGTATTAAGAGAGAAAAGAAAAAGCAACGAATCCACATGAGACTCTCAAGAGAGAATCCTATCACGGCCACATTCAAGGAGTCTGGCCTTCCCCAGCACTCTTCACCCTGTGGGTCCTAGGATGGCTGCCCAGGTAGATGGCTGTGTCCAGGGGCGCTTTAGGGGTGCATTAGGGCTCAGATGGGCCCTGGACACTTTGGCCTTCATGGACCCTTTTCTATATCAAAATAATATTTAGAGTTATATTTTACAACTGTGTTGGGAGAAAGATGAATCTGCTAGCGTTGTATATCAAAATATTTTCTTAAACCTGAACGTTTATCTCTTCCTTCTGATTTGAAGATAAATTAAAACATTCTCAGGGGCTCATACAGTAGGGTGGGCTACTCAGCCTCATGGGTGAACGGGCTCTGGTCCTCATGTGAGGGCCCCTGGAGCTCAGAGGTGACGAGCTGGGCAGGAGGGTTGGGGAGGATGGAAAACCAGACTTGGTTCTTGGCAGAGCCTGGGGCAGAGAATAAGGCACAGGAGGATGAGACCAGGATGCTGCCATCGGCTGCTGTGTGGTCCTCAAGGCAAGAGAGAAGTGGGAGTGGACCCTAGTTCAGGGAGGCACCATCATGCTCCCTCACTGGCCCTCCTGGACTAGGGGGCTTTGAATCTTCCCATCAGAGGGGCAAGCCTGGCCCAGAGCCTTGGGCTGGCTTTGAAAGGTGGGTCGGGGGCGGGGGGTGGGGGAATGGAACTTGGGGCAGGAGGTGGGCAGGGACACAGGGGATGTGACCTAGTGACATCCCCCTGGCTGTAACCCAGCAGAGACTTACTCTGTTTTCTCCATGATACCCAGCACAGTTCTGGCCTGTGGACGGCTGGGAAGTTATTTTTATTGATTGCCACCAAGTTTGTTTCCGTGTGACTATATACTCGACCACCCCCAAATAGAGCCCTCTGTCCAATGGTTACAACAGTTCCAGGCAGCAGGGGGCGCCCGGGTGCTGGAAGTTAAAGGTGACTGGGTCAGGTGTGTGAGCCCTGGGCTTGGGTGGCCAGAGGCTCCAGGAAAACTAGGGGCAGAGAAGAAAGTCAGAGGGTTCAGAAACTGGGGCATTCCATAACGCTAAGGCAGGTGCCGACAATGGCAGCTTTGGTCTAGAAAGTCGTCCTGGGCAGGAGACGTCCAGTTTAAAAAATAAATCAGGGGTGGGGCACCTGGGTGGCTCAGTAGCTTCCTTCAAAGCACCTCCATCTCTGTAAAGCCCTTTTCCACCCTGTGATGACTCCTTGCTTCCTCCCTGAAGCACCAAGAACAGCTCTACACCGGTCCAGGAACACATGTGTCAGGGTCATGAATGATTGGGGGAAAAGCCAAAGCCAACCCCCCTTCTGAAGACTATGAATCTGGAGAACCTTTCCGATCACTTGTCTTTGTCAAAAAGTAAACACAGAAGGAAAAGAAAGATAGGATCCACCTTTCAGAGAGAGGCTGGAGGGCCACCTCTGAGGACTGCATAAGGCCGTCCCCACCCCCCCTCGAGGAACCAGGAGTGAACAATCAGGGGCAGGTGAAAAGAAGCAAAGAGGGGCGTGTGTGGGAAGTACAGGGCAAAGACAGGCAGAGCCAGTATTATAATTCAGAAAAAAATCGGGCATTGGCCCGGCTCTTTCATAAGCTCTAAGATTGCGGCACTTGCTTTGAAAGCATAGTAGGGAATTGGGGCTGGGTCATGAGAAAAGTGGGGTGCCAGAGGGAGAAGGAGGGGGTCGATGCCTTGCCTCTAAGGCCTGGGCCTAGTGCTCATCTCTCCTCAACTTTCTCACAGTTTACGTATATGGAATATGAAGCCCGGACAAGTTAAGTAATTTGATGCTCAGAGTCACACAGCAGGTTGGCAGAAAAATCTAGAATGTAAGACCCAAATAATGGACTCCCACTCTAGGGTTTTTTGTTTACATTATCGAGCCATTCAACCAAATGAATAATTATTCGGAGTTCGCCGTGTGTGGGGCTCTCCCCTGATCTCGGCGTCCAGAGTGGCTTCTGAGTGTTTGCTTCCCACCACCTTTCTATCATCTCTGCTCCCCCGCAAATCCAATCCACATACCACAACTTAGCCGAGCTCCTCTGTGGTTCTCTCTCTCTGACTGCCTCCCTTCTGCCTGCCAGGCTATGCCCCCGGTGGACTTTTGGCATTCTGCCTGCAGGGGTCATAGTGGGACAGAGACCAGGCTGACACAAGCCAGGCCCCAAACGGCCCCCTCTCAGGACCTTTACTCCCTAGTCTGGGGAGACCAATACCAACAGAGGCACAGTGGACTTAGAGGTAAGTGATGCCTGCAAGTGGTTTGATGTGTTTTTCGGTCATTCCCGGTCATCGTATTTAGCCTTTGCTGGTGCTAAGTGCTTTCCACACACACCATGTAAACCTTCCAACAATGCTCTTGGTTGAGTCCAGCTATTGTCCCCATTTCACAGATGAGAAACTGGGGTTTAAAAAAATTAAGTAGAATGAGGCACAAGGGACACATCTTCCTCACAGAAGAATTCCAAATATAAAGGTGAATGCTCTTCCCTCTAAGAGGTGTGGCTTAACTCCTCTGCCCTTGAAGGTGGGCTGGATTTAGTGACTGGCTTCTAAGTAATAGACCATGGAAAGGGAAAATGGTAACTCTGCAGTGGAGAAACCAGGCAAACACCACTTTCACCAGGTGATCAAGGTAACATCACTAGTGATGCCATGTTCACAGCAGGTACCCCCTCACATGATAACGATGAGGGCACTTGGCCTTTGTGGTATTCTCCCCCAAATCCATAACCCCAGTATTTTTTTTTAAGTTTATTTATTTATTTTGAGAGAGAATGTGAGTGGGGGAGGGGCAGAGAGAGAGGGAGACAGAGAATCCCTAGCAGGCTCCGAACCATCAGGATGGGGCCCCATGTGGGGCTTGAACTCATGGAAGTGTGAGATCATGACCCAAGCCGAAACCAAGAGTCAGATACTTAACCGACTGAGTCACCCAGGCACCCCCATAACCCCCGTCTAATCATGAGAAAATGCCAGAAAAATCCAAATTGAGGTATAGTCTACAAAATACCTGCCCAGTACTCTTCAAAGTGTCAGAATCGTGAGAAAAGAAGGAAAGATCGGGAAATGGTCACAGACTGGACACATAGTAAAATGCAAGGCAATATCATTGTTTGGAGGTCACGGAACAGAAAAACGATCTAAGTGGAAAAAATGGTGGAATCAGAATAAGATCTGTCGTTTAGTTACTAGTAATGTTCCATTGTTAATTTCTTAGTTTTAATAGATGTACCATGGCTATGTTGTTATGTAAGTGATTAACACTAGATAAAGCAAGGTAAAAGATACAAGGGAACTTTCTGTACCATACTAGCAACTCTTCTGGAAATCTAAAATTACTGAAAAGAAAAAGTTAAACAGAAAAAGATTAAGCCTAAGGTCACAAGCCAAGTCAGGATTCAAATCCAGACCCCTGGGTCCCTAAGGCCTTTGACCTTAACGACTGCCTTTGGTTTCTTGAAACAATGTTACCTGGTGTTTATTGTGTGTTGTGTTCCTGGAACTTTTACATAAATTATCCTCCAAACAAGTTATTCCTTGCTTTAGAGACACTTTCTCTATGTTTTTCCTCTTGTGGCTGGCGCATTCTTCAAGGGATGGGGACTTTTCAAAAGTAGGAGTAAAAGTCTTCACATCGATCCAAATGCTAGCTTGTTCACAGGTGCTCTCTCGCTCTCTCCCCCTCTCGCATACACACACATACACACACACAACACTCTCTGTCACACACACTCTCTCACATGTACACTCTGTGTCTCTCTCTTTCACAGCCAAACATTTACCCAGATGTATGCTTAGGATGGTTAGATCTTCCCTTTCCTGTTCTCTAGTGGAGAGGGGATCATTCTACTTCCCAGTCAAAAGATACACTGGGGAACTGTCCCAGTCAAAGATGCAAACAGGGACGTATTTACCCCCAGAAATCTCGGTTCCTTGGAAGCATGATCCCATTTTGGATCCAGCTGGCTCCAGCCAACAGCATCCCCAGCCGCTCTTCCTGTTGAAGGCAGGGCCCAGGAAGCCTGTAAGAGAAGGATTCCCCAGGAGCCCTTCATGTTGCTTCCCGTCCCCAGCTGGGACCCCCTCTTTGGGAGCAGTGACCCACTTCCTGTTTAAATCCACTGGGTTGTTGGAAGTTTTGTGGTTGTTGTTATCAGATCCATCAGGAGGAATGATCGCCTGCTGGCTGGAGGGCACATCAAGCCTAAGGCCAGGATTTGGTCTCTGAGGAGGAGACTTGGAATGGAGACCCGCATGGGGAGAGGTTTGTGGGTAACTTCCCCAGTAAAGGAAAATAAACACCCCTTCCTCGTGCCATCCCCTCTCCATTGCTTTGAGTTCCCTCCTCTCATCTTACTTTGTTTGCTTTCCAAGGAGGAGCACTTGCCTTCCCTAGAGCCTGTGTGGGCAGAAAAGGCAGGTTGTCCGTGATCACATCGCCTTCCCCAGGGAATGGACCAGCCAGCGGTGTTGGCTGAGCGCCTCCAGTGTGTCCTCTGCGTGAGGGGCTATGATGCACATGGGTAGGGGTGTGGGAAGAGCTTGAAGTTCAGAGATGCCCCCGTCTCACCTTCCACAGGCATTTTGGTCTCTGGATGAAGTTGAGACTTCTTTAAAATTTTTAAAAATGAATCTGATTTATTTAGTTAGTGTAAGTAGTCTAATATATTTAGTTAGTCTAAATAACTAAATTCTTTATTCAAAGATTGAGACAATTGAATGGACTCGATCCATATCCACATCTTAATTGATCTTTTCTAAGCCAGCTAAGAAGAGTGATTTCTGGGGCGCCTGGGTGGCTCAGTCGGTTAAGCGTCTGACTCTTGATTTTAGCTCAGGTCATGATCTCAAGGTTCGTGGGTTCAAGCCACACTGGGCTCTGCACTGACGGTGTGGAGGCTGCTTGGGATTCTTCCTCTCTCCCCGTCTCTCTGCCCCTCTCCAGCTCGCACTCTCTCTCTATCTCTCTCAAAAAAAAAGAGTGATTTCCATGTTTAGCAGGAAGAAGTAGAGCAGCATGCACTCAGGTTTAGGTTCATCTAGGCTGGGCACGGGAAGGATTGAGTGGCAGGTCAGAAGGCCATGAGACAGGGGGGCCAGACATGGGAGTCAGCAGGGGCAGGGGGCAGTCAGGACTGAAACAGCAGGGCCAAACTCCGGGGGGACTGAGCAGTTCATCCTCATTGCTCCAGAAAGGAACACGGAGCGTGGGAAGGTGAATTTCTCCTTTCAGGATACATGGGATGGGGTGCTAGGCCACAGAGATGGGACTGAAAGCAGGGTGTGGGCGGTGCCCCCATGAAAGGTCATCTGGTTGCATGTCACTCTCTCACTCCTGCCGTGTGATAGCTGCAGCTGGCTTGCAGACCAGCATGACTTGGCCATGCTCTGGGGCACTTAAGTCCTGTGAGTCTCTGCTGGGCTCTGGATCCCTCCCCTCCCAGGTGTGGAGAAATGGGGCAGGATAAGAATTCCTGACGCAGAGAATCCTAAGAAAGGCAATTTCAGGGGTGCCTGGGGCTCAGTCAGTAAAGCGTCTGACTTCAGCTCAGGTCATGATCTCACCATTCGTGAGTTCGAGCCCCACATCGGGCTCTGTGCTGACAGCTCAGAGCCTGAAGCCTGCTTTGGATTCTGTGTCTCCTTCTCTTTCTCTGCCCCTCCCCTGCTCGTGCTCTGTCTCTCTCAAACATAAACATTAAAAAAAAAAAAAAAAAACGAAATGCAATTTCACTTTTAAATTGTTTGGGGTCTCTTGCTGTCTGAGTCACCTATTTCCTAAAAAGACTTGGCCATCCCCTGGGCCTCACTGAGCAGTTAGCAGGGGAGGTTGGCCCAGGAGCTCTCGCTCATTCAGCGGGAACTATCCTGCTGCCTCCCACTTTTTACAACCAGCAGAGGGGAGGGCTCACACCCTAGCCCCAACTTCCGGATGTCTCCTCCCCCTGTATACAAATATGCACCCTTTTTCCAGGTCTGTGTACACCCCAGAGCTAGGAAAAAGGGGTACCTAGTTACACAATGTCAAGTCTTTGAGCAGAACAACATGCAGGAGATGTGCTCACAGGTGGCTTGACTGGGTTGTGGCCGGGTCTGGTTCTCTTACACATGTTCCATCTGCAGGATCTGGTGGCCCCTTCGCCTCTGTCCATCCGGAATGACGCTGCATGATGGGCAAAGCCCTGGTCTGGCAAGAAGAAGTAGGACCCAGGGGAGGAAGAGAAGTTAGAGAAAAGATAACCATGGAGAAGGGGACACCCTAGTAGAGGAGGCACTGACCAGGCCTGCAGGCTGAGTTCACAGCACCCCAGGCATTAGAGAGCTGGGGGTGGGGGTGGAGGGTGAGTGGAATCGGGCACAGAGTTTGCCTCGACACAGACCTCGCCCTGCCCTGTGCAACCTGTGTTAGAAGATATGACTTGAACCGGGAGGTAAGAGTAAATTGTATGTTTTTTAGACTGTGTGTGCTTGGCTGGCTACAACAGTAATATTATTTAGCAAAGAACCTTTCATCTTCTAGGAGGGACTCCTACCATGAAGACTGAAGATCTGAAGTGTAGTACTCATGGAGTGTAGTAACTTTGTGTTGACCTACCTGCCTCCCCAACGAGGCGGTGAGCCCCTGGAAGGTAGGATGACCCCAGCTAATGCCACGTGCAGCAGAAGAACTGCCCACAGAGCCCTGCCTCAATTCATGACTCATTGAATTGGGAGACATTAAAAATGATCTGTAACTAATTGAATGAATGAGGGAATGGACACGGGACTGAGGCTTGTCTAGGAAACCTGATTTATTTCTACTACGAAGACTGAAGTCAGTGGCTGGAGCAAACCTTACGAGGTCCTGCTCGTTCAACAGACGTCTAACTCCTGTCTCAGGAGAATCCAGATGGGTTGGATTAGAATTCAGCTCCATTGATGCCTGGGTGACTCGGTTGGTTAAGCCTCTAACTTGGGCTTAGGTCATAATCTCACGGTTTGTGGGTTCGAGCCCTGTGTCAGGCTCTGTGCTGACAGTATGGAGCCTGCTTGGGATTCTTGCTCTTTCCCGCTCTGCTCCTCCCCTACTTGCACTTTCTCTCTCTCTCTCTCAAAATAAATTAACTTAAAAAAAAAAAAAAGAGAGAGAGAGAATTCAGCTCCATTCAGCAAGTAAAAGAATAAAAGAATCTGTGTGGTGCAGTGGATGGGCTTCTGATCTAGACTCCCCCAACCGCGGGAGGCCCGCAGTCCCCCAGGCCACTGTTTCTGGCCTGACGCTCAGTGTGACTGTGACTGTGACTGGTCTTGCCTGACACCTTCTCTCCTGAGTTAGCTGCTCCCTCTTCAGGTCCCAGAACCTTGCATCCCCAATATGCAGGGGTGCACGCCTTGCCGCCTTGTAATTTCTCATTCATCTCTTTGCCTCTCCTGCTGGTCTGTGCTGTGAATGTCTTCATTTCTCAAAGCACCAACTTCAGAGATGCTGAATGTTTGAAGGAGGGAGGGAAGGGCAGGGAACCCCATCAGCTCCCCCAGGAGGGAACTAGAGCTACAGGGGACAGAAATTTGTTTTTGCGACTTTAACTGTTTATTATGAACAATGTCAACCACACATAAAAGTAGTGGAAAATAAAATAAATCTTCACGTCTATTCATCTGGTTTCAACAATGATCAATATTCTGGCATTCTTGTCTTACCTACTCTGTGCTTTTTTGCTAGAATATTTTATTTTATTTTTAAAGTTTTAAAACATTTATTTATTTTGAGAAAGCGTATGCGCGCACACACACATAACACACACACAGGGTAGGGGCAGAGAGGGAGAGGGAGAGAGAGAACCCTGGCCAGATTCCACACTGTCAGTGCGGGGCTCGAACCGACCGAGATCAAGAGCCAGACGCTTAACTGACTGAGCCATACAGGCGCCCCTGCTGGAATATTTTAAAAATAAATCCCAGATATCCTTTCATTTCACCCATAAACACTTCAAAAATGTGAGATTGAAGGTAGAATCACTGAATTTGCTGAATCTGGTAGAATCACTGAATCACTGAAGCTCAGGTGTCATCCTGTGTTCCTGCAGGCCAGCCCTGGGCCAGCCTTAACCCTAGAGGATGGGGCCTACACAGCATATCCTGCTATCAGCACTCTGCTTCCTTTTCTCCAGCTGCCCTCTCCTCCTACACCACATCCTTGTGATTTAGGGACTGCTGCTTCCATTGACGAGCAAGGCAGTTTATGCTTAGAGAGGCTGAGGGATTTGCCCAGGGTCATCCAGGCAGTGGACGCAGACACAAGATTCTCAGCCACTTCTTTTGAACTGCAAAGCCCAGCTTGCCTGACTGCACCACGGGCTGGGCTGCTGTCCTCTCAGTTTATCCTTAAGAGGGGAGCAGTTGTGAGCACTCCCTTCGCAATGGCACACAGTGGAGGGCAGGCTCTTGTGTTTCTCCCGGTTTCCGGTAAACGGTGCCGTTGAAAAGGTGGCTTTGGGAGCGAGGTTTTAGGAAAAGCGTTAAATCTGGGAGGTAGGTTTTAGGAAGAGCATT
Source organism: Herpailurus yagouaroundi (assembly GCF_014898765.1). Classification (NCBI taxonomy): domain Eukaryota; kingdom Metazoa; phylum Chordata; class Mammalia; order Carnivora; family Felidae; genus Herpailurus; species Herpailurus yagouaroundi. The sequence continues at coordinate 22,912,881 of NW_024412415.1, read as the reverse complement.
AAATGAGTGGGAGACAGTTTTATCTTTATCTCTTCAAAGAGATCCTCAAAACACACACTATTGGGAACTCTCCTCCCCCCACGCCAGGGACCACTAGGTCTCTACTCCTGCCCTGCCCACGCTGCCATGAGCCTCATTCCCTATTGTAGCTCCTGTCCTTTGATGTCGGATAAACACAATTCATCTCTTTCATATCACTACAAAGGAGCTTCCTAATTACTTTGTTTAGACAGTCTCTTTCCCAAATATTAAACATTTGGTCTTCTCAGGCCCCTCAAGCACTTAACATCATCCAGGTTGTTGCAAAATCCACTTTTCCCCAAACTGGTTGGCAGATGCTTTACTCTCCATTACCAGCCTCTCTAGGCAAATCTGGACATGTCACCCCCCTACTCCCGCCCCACACACATTCTTTCCCCCATGAGGATGTGCTGGGAGAGGGTCAGTGCAGGAGGGTTCTCAGCCTGCTGGAAACCTCTGGAGAAGCCCCAGGGAAATGGGAACGCTCTCATCACCCAAGGACTCAGGGCTGGCCTATCATTCCTGAAGAAGGCTTGTGGGAGAGGCTTTGCCCTTGGTGGGACCAGGCCAGCACCTAGGCCAGGGCCATATGCTGGCTGGTGGAGGAACAGATGCTTCCTTGAGTGGCCTGGGTCTTTCCAGATGCTTCCTGGCTTGTACCTGGAAGTAAAATAGGACCCCTTCTCTTCAGAAAAAAAATCACTCTAATCCTGGAGCACTCTCTCCTCCACCCTGCCCCCCTTCCTTAGGTAGGGAAGTTGGCTCACATTGCTTCCTCCTTGACAGCTTTTAATATTCTCCCTTCTAATACCTCCCTCCTGGTTCTATGATCCTTCACCACCCAATGTCATGTGTACCTCCAGAGCCACGTTCCTCCATCATCAGCCCGTCCTGCTGTCTCTCTCCATGCTGTGGCTGGTCCCTGAGCTAGGGATGTTCCTAGGGTGTCTCTCCTGTCTCATGAGCCTCACTGCTCCAGCTGAGCAGAAAACAGCCTGCTCTCTACCTGCCAATGTGGGGATCAGGGAAGATCTCTCAGAAGGGACACTTGAGCAAAATCTTTTTCCTTCTTTCCTTCACTCCCTCCCTCCCTTCCTTCCTGCCTTCCAGTCTTTCTCCTTTCTCTCCACTTTTTATTATGAAAAATTTCAAACATCACAAAAGCAGAGAGCATAACGCAACCCCACATAACAGCTGTCAACTCAAGCCAACCTTGTTTCATCTAAACCTCCTTACTCCATGCTACCCCTGCTCCCCACCACGGGATTACACTAGCTAATTCCAGACATTGTATCATTCCCTCGATAAACACTTCACTATGTATCTCTAAAAGACAAGGACTGTTAGAAAAAGCACCACAGTATCACATCTAAAAACATAAACCATTATTTTAATAGCATCAAGTGTCCAGCCTGTGTTCAAATTTCCCCAAGTGTCTGATAGCTTTCTGTAGTTAGTTGGTTTGGATCAGGATCCAAACAAAGGTTGAGTAGAGAGATGTGAAGGGGTTGATAGAGCCCACATTTTGGTATGGATGTGGGTGGTTGGTAGGGAGGGACAGGGGATCCTCTCCATTCCTGCAATGCCTACCACTGATGGCAGGGACTCCCATTTGTTACCCTCTTGAGCTCATCACTAGCTTGCCATTGAACTCTCTTGTTCTTTCCTGGTCAAACTCAAGTGTGGCACAGCTTCTTTGTATCCCCTCCCTGGCAGTCAACACTGGCCAGAGTCCTTGTCTTTCTGTACTGACTCTACTATCTTTCCCTGGTCACACTGTCTGCAACCACCGACCCCCCCCCCCCACCTGCTGCCCGGCCCCACCACCACCACCCATTTGTCTTCCCACTGTGATCTCAGCAATGGCACGTTGCTCGTATGGCTTAGATTTCAGCAATCTGACACACTGTCAAGCCTATTAAATGTGTGCCAGTGAAGAAATAATACATGTGCAAGTTCTCATTTTTTATTTGCTGCTCCCTTGGGTTGCTTTCATTTAGGGGTATTTGGAAGTGTCTATTATGTGCCATGCGCCTCTGAAATTCCTCAGTTAATTCCCACAATCATGTGAGTTAGTATGATTATTATTTATCCCTATTTTACAGAAGAGGAAACTAAAGCTCTGAATGATTGTTTAGTCAGATCTCATGGCTGCTAAGTTGTAGATCCCTCGTACCTCACATCACTTTCCCCACTACCAGGGAAGAGGCTTTTGGGCTGTCAGTCCTGGCTGGAAAGTTCTAGAAAATGCCAGTAATAGAGCAAGAGGTCTCCTGTTTCCCAGCTGCAGGAAATGGTTCTTCCCCTATTTCTACTCAGGTCTCAGGGTGATTATCCAGTCCACACACCCAACCTTTCTCCTCCAGTGCAATGCAGCCGAATTTTCCTCTGCTGGCATCCTCGGTCCCCCTGGATAAGCAAGCCTAGAGCAGGTAGTTCAAAGCCTCCTGCTTAATTGTGTCTTCCTATGCATCATTAGGCGGGGAGCAAAGCAAAGCAATTAAACACACATTTTCATAGGAGACCTTTGCAGGAAGGCTATCCTTCCTCAGCACTGTTTGCGTTCATGGGCTGGCAGCCCCAGGTTTGGACCTGGGGGAGGCAGGAAGCTCTCAGGTGCTAGGACATGTTTACCTGCTTCTTGCTCTGTTTCCTGCTTCTCCCCCTCCACCCTTGGACAGATAGAAGGTCAGCGGTTCTGGGGAAAGAGTAGTTCCTTTGTGTTTTCTTTCTTTTCTTCCTGTGCCTAATTAGGAATTATGTTTGGGAATCAAGCTAATTAATCTCTGCCAGCCCAGGGTGAGAACAAGCTCCTTGCACTATCAGCGTTGATCAATAACTCATTGCCGAGAGTCTGAAAAACAGCCCTGCCCCTTTCAGCACAGGGTTTAATGAGGATGAGGTGGAATTGCCCAGGGGAGGCCTGGAATGAGTAGGTGTGGTGGCCCAGCCTGACAGAATGGAGGTGTCAGCGAAGAGGATCTTCTAGCCTGCACCTTTTGAGTGTGAGGTGGCCCCCACGAGGCAGGGCTTTTGAATGAATGCTCGAGGCCCTACAAGACAGGGGTTCTAGCTTCATTACTGTGCTGGTTTGAAACTTTATCCAGTTTCTCTGAGCTGCAAGGGTGGTCACTGGGAGCACTCAGAGGATGGAAAAAAACCATCGTGGTGAATAGCTGGGTCATATTTCAGGTCAAGGTGGTCCCTCCAGCTTCCTGAACAGAGGCCCTGCCACAGCCTGCTCCCAGCATGGAGTTGCCACCTTGGCCCATGAAGGACCAACTGTCTAGAAAAGACTGCCTTGCAGAAAAAAAAAAAAAAAAAAAAAAAAAAAAAGAAAGGCTGCTAAAGTCCAGAGAAATGGAGAAAGCAAAATACCTCATAGGGCTGCAAGGGACCCTGCCTGAGATCAGGGGAAAAGGGGTCTGTTTAGAGCTTCTAAAAAAATCTGTGCTGTCCCTGGGGGTCCCCATGTCCTTAGGCGCTAGGTTAGATCTCCAGACATACAGAGAGGGACCTTGCTCCAGAGGGTAAGACAGTGTTCTGTTTCTTCCCAAGGAAACAATCAAGAAACAGAGAAGAAAAAAGTGGTAAGTAAAAAGATTGTGGAATTGAAGAAACCCAGAATGGTTTTACGACCTTTGGAAGACCTAGTCTCCATTATAACAAATACATTGATATATATATATGTACACCTGGCATCTGGCTGGCTCAGTTGGTGGAGCATGAGACTCTTGATCTTGGGGTTGTGGGTTCAAACCCCGCGTTGGGTATAGAGATTACTTAAAAGTAAAATCTTCACAAAAACCAAAACAAAAAAATGAAATATATTAAAAAGAGCTCAAATTCCACATTAAAGAGTAATTTTATTTTGCTATGCAACTTTGAGATAATTTTAATAATTATTTTTAAAACTATTTTCATTTTTGCAATTTTTTAAATCTTTTAGCTCTGTAATATTTTTTCAGGTTGTACATGTTTTCAGGGCTTGGAGGCCTGGGGCATTGTGTTTACAGTGCCCAAGGTTAAAATGGATCAGAGAGGCCGAATACTTTAGCCAGGACCCTGTCTAGTGGAGCATCGACCCTCAAGAGTGGGAAAGGGAAACTTGGTAGCATTGCAGCAGCATCCCATATCAGTTTTGGGAAAAGACTGGAGGTCTGGGCCAAAGGGAACAGAAAAACCCTTTCAGGTTGCCTTCTGGAATACATGATTCAAGAAGGAAAGAAAAAGAAGACAGGAAGGTTATTTCTAGTCCCATGAACATGCCCCATGGGCAGGGGTAAGAGCTCCTGGGCAGGGGAACTCATAGGGGACCATTCCAAAAAGATGAGGACATTGTGGCCCTTCAAACCCAGGTGACTCTGGACTACCCACTGATCCAGCAGGCAGGGACTATCTCAATGTCCTGTGAACACCAGGATGCTAGACACAAGCAACCTTAGAAAGTTTGGATCCAGACAACTGGTCTGCATCACAGACCACAAAAATGGAGGAGGAATGGGATTCATCGATCTCAATAACACCACAGACTTCCAGGAGTTAGGAGTGGCAATTTTTCAAATACTGATTATCCTGTTGAGATCGCCTATGGTTCCAGTGACTGCTCTGCAATCCTCTGCATTTTGCCAGTTTGTCTTTTGAGAGTGAGCAAGTGAGTGTGAGTGGGTAGGGGCAGAGAGAGAAAGAATCCCAAGCAGGCTCCATGCTGCCAGCGCAGAGCCTCACGTGGGGCGCGATCTCATGGACCGTGAGATCATGACCTGAGCTGAAACCAAGAGTCAGACGTTTAACCGACTGTGCCACCCAGGCGCCTCTGGGTTTTGCCAGTTTTTAGGAGATAGCAATGAGATGCTGTGCAAGCTGTGGCAGGACAGCTCTAGCTCCCTTACAGGGCTAACCTATTGGGGGAATTCGCTGTCAGCTTCCAGGTGCAGCACCTTGGTGGCTGCAGTGTTCCTGAGGTCTGCCTCCCCAGGTAACTCCCACGAAATGACTGGCCACAACAGGGACAGAACTACCTTATCATTTCTGCCCAACCCAACACTCCTCAACGAGCAACCTTCCTGGACCCCATTAGACTGCTCAGGACTTTTTCAGGGCTACAAGGCAGCCTGATGCTCTTCCTAATACTTCTTCCTTCTCCACACTCCCCACCCTCCACCTTCTTTTATAGATATCAGAGCTGCATCCCTGACTACTCTGCATTCCTTTCCCTGTTGTTTCCCACTGGTGCTAGCACCAATAAATCCTTCTAACTTCATGTTGGCATCTGTTCCTGGAGGATCCAAACTGACACAGCTACCAACCCACACAGTGTGACAGGGCAGCCTACTGGCTCACTCTTTTGAAATGTGATGGCTTAAAAAATGTGGCCATTAGGAGGGTGTTGAAAATAAATGTTTTTTTGGATTGCCCCCGAAAGAAAGTAGGCTGCTGCAAAGATGGGTCAACATCTCTTGGGGTTGACTTGACCACCATTTACCTCTCACAGGATGGCTAAACAGGAATCATCCTGGGAGCTGGTTTTAAGGAGAGCTACTATTTATTTAAAAAATATTTATCATTTATTGAGTACTTATTATGTGACAGGAACCATGGTAAGAGCTTCCCATACATTGTTTCATTCAATACTTACACAATTCGAATATGTGTCGCCACTTTTCAGATAAGGAAATGGAGCTAATTAGATGAGCTTGGGTTTGAACTGAGGACTGTTTGATGCCAAAAGCTAATACTCTTTCATCTTTATGCACACAAACACCTACATACACATGTACACACGATGTAAAATTTTGAGTTTCCACAAAGAAAAAAACATATGAACCAGAGGAGAGAAAAGCAACAGAGAAAAATACAGTAGAGGAAAACAAAAACAAAGCCACTGCATAAAATTGGCCTAAAAATCTATAAAGAAGAGAAAATAAAGGCAAGGAGATTTTGTAGAAGTTTTAAATGTCTGGATCTCTTACTAATTACGTGCTCTTGGAGACATACAACCCTCTGGGCCTCAGTTTTTACAAATCTATTAATGAGGCAATTGATGAGATGGTCTTTAGATGTCATTTCAGCTCTAACATTCTATATTTTCTTCTTAGACACAACTTTTTAGTTTATCATTTTGTATAAAGAGAAACCAAAGTACAACGTTTAATTGCTTTCACATATCCCACGATTAGTAAAATGATCTGTTGGGCCTCCCAAGGTGAACGGTGGTCTTCACAATTAACCGAGAGAAGCAATGTGCCAGGATCCCAAGAGAGTGTGATCACAATCATAGGTATCTTACACACAGGCCATACGGAAAGTTTGTCCAAAAATGTTTGTCCATGGTTCATCTCAGGTTCTTGCTTGGCACTAAGTCCTCACGGATAGTCTCTACATATATCTGTGGTGGTGACGGGTGGGTGCGGGTGTGTGGGAAAACCTAGATGAAAGCAGAGCTTTTTATCTGTAGACAGTAAATAATAACATTTTCTAATTATGACATAGGCATTTGTGAGAAAAGGGATATAAAATGTGAAAGTACTTCAAAAATTGTTAATTTGAAAAGCCTCATTTGCATGTTTTTCCATCTTTGCTTTTTTCTCAATCTGCAGAAGAGATTTTAACTACTAATCAAAGTTTGGTCAACCTCCAGGAAAAGGCTAAAAAGGCCACAATCAGTAGAGAGGGCAAGGGGAGAAAAACACAAGCCAGGGCGACTACAAAGTAGATTACCAACTTGGCTCCACAAGCCTGATTCTATCCTGACGGGCCTCCCAGATAATGTTGTAAATAATGCAGATTATGAAAAGCACGGTCAGCCTGAAAAATTGTCACCACACACACAGAAAAAGCAATTATGTGAGGTGATGGATACGTTAAAACTTTACTATGGTAATCATTTTGCAATATATGCAGGTCTCAATTCATTATATTGTCCACCTTAAACTTACACAATGCTATGTCAATTATGTGTCAACAAAGCTGGGGAGAAAAAAGCAAAGCAGTGTGGAAGGAATGAGATGGAGAAAAGAACAAAATGCATTATTCTTTGAGAGAGGAATGTAAAAAACTCACTAGTTTACTATGTTAAAAAAAAGATGGCACATTTATTGCTACATAAATGTTATATACATATTGTGTTTTCTGTTACAGTGACAGAAAAAATTTTGAACTTCTTGCTGCTGGTTGAAAAGGTTTATCAATAATACCTTGAATTTGACACAGGATACAAATCTGCAATAAACCAACAATGGAAACTGGAGAACAAGATGAGAAGCAATTCATCTCGGACAATTAGCTCTTACAATACTCCATAGGTACTACACGGTATGCTAGAATCCTACTATGGTCTTAAAATGCTATTGTAAATTTCTGATATTAATGAACAGGTTATGGTAAATAACCCTACATTTTTACTACCTAATATAATAAAATAAAGTAAGAAACTTTTTACTGAAAACTTTTCGATTTCAAAAATCTAGAAAGAGTAATATTTAGAATTCAAGAAATTTTCTTACAAGATTATTGTATAAAAGACTAGCTACAGTGAAAAATAAGCCAAATGTTTTTTTCTTTCTATTTTATGAAGGAAAGCTTCTGGGCATACTGCAAAGTCTAATATAGCGAAAAAGACAACAAGCTCTGAAGAAAAAAAGGCCAGGCAGTGGCGTATGTTCACTCACACATCATAAGCAACGACTTCTGTTTAGCTGATTAACACTGAAATGAAGAACAAGGCCACAGATAGAGTCTGATGTAATTGGAGAATATATGCAAATTAAAGTAACCAAAAAGTCCACTAAGTTCACAAAAGACCGATTTGTTAGGAATCATCCTGATTGGAGGATCTGAAGTCCTGTCTTAATTGTTTTTGTTCTTTCAAATTAACAGAAATCTTTGAGTTACATAGTGATTTGGGTCCTTTCTTCTGTGTGCTGACTGCCTTTGGTTGATATTGGCCATAAGGAATTATTAAGCCAAGACAACCTTGTTTAGCATGTTTTTCTCTCCCAGGGCTGTTGTGGTGGAAGACAGATTTCATGGAAGTTCAAAGTGATTATGATATCTTAAAAAACAACTCTGAAGGATTAGAAACAGAGGGGTGCCTTAATGTACTGTGCTAAGATGGACCGACAAGCAATGGTTTACTGCTAATCTGGCTCATCTTCTTGGGACAGGGGCAGATGGTTTGCGGTTGATTAAATCACCCACTGAATTCCTCCCCATTGACCAGCCATCCAAGTGACAGAGAAATAAAGGCGAGGATAAGGTAACACGGGTGACCATTGCTCTTGTATTCCATTAGGTAATTAGCCTCAGAGTGCTGTGTTCATTTATCACACTACCTGCCTCGGTGACTACTGGGTTTTGTTACAGTCACCATAATCACAGCCTGAAAATCTTCTTTGTATTTTAAATCCATTTTGTGCTTACTTACAGCTAACACTTTACAAGTACTATATGTAGTACTTACTGCTTGGAAAACAAAGCAATTTCTAAGTAGATTCTTCCCTTGTAATTTACACTCTTGCTATTACAAGCTTTACTATGAAACCTAGAAGCTTGAAAAGTCTTGGTTATTATTAGAAATAAAGCAATGTTTATTTTGGGGAAAATCTAGGGGACAAAATTTCCCCCTTTAAAATCTTAGCTAGGGTATGGTCACAGATGGTCTCTGTTGATTTTTGTAAGGTAAATATGCAAAGCACATAGGGCTACATGAGGATTCTGGATTGTGACCATTAACTATTCAGATTCAGAGACCAAATATAACACCCACAAAGAGAAAATAAAAATGAATGAAAAAATGAGAGTGAGAGAAATGCTATACCAAGTAATATTTTCCTATTTCATGGAAAACACTATTCATATGGCAAAAGGATAGGAGAGGGCAAACAAAAGACTTTTCCCTTCCTTTTTAAGACACTAATAGGTATGCCGGGAATGCTAAGGGCCAATGGTTGTCACTGCTTTGTTCTGCACGTGAACAGCTTTAACGAATGCTGGCATCAGCTGAGTATAGATCAGCTTTCCACATTAACTTTTCCCTTTATATGTAGACCTTACAGTTCCATAACAATAAATAAAATTTGTAGTTACAATGCATTTGTCAATTCAGTTTAGGCACAAGGCAACTTCCACGGTGAGTGGAGAGAACGAGACAGTCTCTGATTGTGCAGAAGCGACACACTGCTTGCAACAAAATGACATGCTGCAAACATTTCATGGGCTGACGTTCTATCTGATGAGCTTCCTATCTTCACTTCTGATGGAAGTGTTGACCAGTTGCTTTGATCGTAGGATTACATTTGAGTTTCTTGCTTCAAGTGTTTTGTTTTTTCTTCTCCCTCCTAACAGGTTTGTGTCTTCAGATAATCTGAGTTGTCCAAGTCCTTATGAGGAGAGGTCACCTTCTATCTAGCCTACTGATAACTCTGGAACTGTGGCAGGGAGAGCCAAGAGAAAGAACAGAACCAATTAGGATATCACTGTTAAAAATAAATACCTCCCCAGAAAAAAACAAATCGATATTGATATTTCTCATTTATACCAGGTTTATTCTAAATTAGCAGTCTGCTCAATGACTTATAAAAGAGTTTCAGAATTGCTTTTAAGGTGTAATTGAAATGGTGTGGTAAGATTTTTAAAGGAGATCACGTGATTACAGCAATCACAAGATACAGGATTATACGACAGCTGGGGCAATTATGCAAACTTTTATTTTGAATGGTATGCAACACTCAAGTTGGCAATACCTGAGCTCTGAGGTTCTACTCGTTCATTTCTCAGTGGAGAGACAATGTGAAAGCATCCCTTTACTGATACATCCAGTCCACCATACTGTGTTCATAGTTTATACATCTTCTCTAAGCAGCAAGTTTCTGAAGTTAGGACCATTTGGTATTTGTTTTCACATTGGTCCCTATTCCCAGTTCATTAGAAGATCCTCAATAAATGTTCAATGAGTGAATGAATTATTAAACTTTACTAGTATTAGTACAAATTTTTTACACACTTATAGTCTCAATATACATAGTTGTTAACACTGAAATTTTCCATGTTAGTCATTTTTGATGACAATAATCTTACCAAGAATCACACCTTTCACATCTTTATTAAACTAACAACAGTACTGTTTCCTAATAGAGTTATGCTCTTAGAAATGGATAACTGAGATATTCAAAGCTACTTGGCTTTATATTACATGGTGGCAAAATCTGTGCTTTTAGGGCCAGTCACCCCAAGGCCATTTATCAGCCATTTTTGTTTTAGCAGTCATTTTCCTGCTGGCCAGTCTTTTGCTGGTTTTAATCTGTTATTCAGTTCTATAAAGAACTGAATGTTATCAGGTGAAACCAGATAACCACCTTTATGAAATTAGCAACTTTTAAAACATATGTTAAGATAATAAACACTAACTTATAAAATGTTATGGAACAAAATTCATTTACTGCATTTCTTATAATCCTGAAACTTTTTTTTTTTAAAAGGATTCTTGATCTCTTTTTGACAGGTAAGAATGCTCAGGTTTAATTTTACCCTAAGTGTGGGAATTTCCTCATTCTAGAGATAAGGGTAGAGACATGAAAGCAGTAGGAGATATAGAAAAGCCATAAAAGAAAAGGAAGTAAACAGGGGAAGAGATGTAAGGTAGGGAGACAGACCTGAAGGAGAAAGAGCTGGAGAGGGACCAGAAAGTAGAGCAAGAGGAAACAGGTACAACTAGAGAGAGACACAGGCTTTGTGATAAATCTGACAGCTCTTTTCACAGCCTGGTGGCTACCTGGGACCTGAGCATCACAAATTATCTTTCATCACTTTTCTTTAAAATGAACTGACAATTTAGAAAGTCACTTTTGCATTGAGGAACAGTGGCGTGTTTTTATTTTAAAACTTTCAAGTCTATTTTCTCATGATATTCTACATTTTCCACAAAATATTAAACATAGCTTGTGTTAAGGATCTGTAAGCTAACTAGCTCTTGCTTGAAGTCTCTCTTTGATATGCATAATTAGGTTGCTGGGTATTTTTTGTGGGGGAGGTGGTTTTGGTTTTCTCCAGTGTGCTAGTGTTATAATTATAAATGACAAATAATTACATTAACTTTTTTTCCTTTTGTCCCCGAATGAAATCTTTAGTATTGGTCTAGTTTGATCTCAGGAAGGATACATGTAGAGGTGGTAGGAACCAAATTCTTCAGGAAAAGGTGAATTGAGTAATGTTTGTAGTTTACAAAATATGCTATCAAATTCTACACTTTCAGCTCAAAATGAGATAGGCGCAAAGCTGACCAAATGAAAGTGCACTTCATATTTTTTTGTGCTCCACACCTCCCTCCCATCCACTCAGCTTTACCTTACTGCTTTTAATATGTTGATGAAACTGGGAAAAGAACTACACCCTGCTGCAAGCAGATTATATGAGGTTCCCAGAGATGTATTCCTAATCCATGCTGCCAGTTAAAGTGCTAGTGTCCCAAATATTTAATTATAATCTATATTAGTTTCTGCCACCTAAATAATAACTACAACTTAGATTATTATAGATCATGTACCTGTATATAGTTAAGAAAAAAGATGATTCACATTAACTACTTGGGCAAAAACTTCTATTACCTTTGTCATTTTGTTAAACAAAAAAATCATACAGAAGCGAATTGTGTTTACTCCATGAATAGAAAGATAAAAGAACAGCTTTTCAACATGTAAAATTCCACAGAGAAGGGCACTGTGGTTCTATCATATGTAATACCTTTATGTTCACTAGATTCCAAAAGGTTTAATTAATAGCCTTACAAGGGAAGAAAGATGCATATTACAAACTTGCACTGTCATTCCAAATGGAAGCAAACAGTGCCTCTTTTGTGTATAAAGATTTCATGATAAGAAGAGGTAGGTGGATTAACAAAAAACTGGTTGATGATCACAGTCAAGTATTTTTGAGTAGAGAAATGAGGAGTATGAGCGGCAGCAAAAGTATTTGACAGATGAGTCACTGCACTATTTTCTTCTTGGATCAGAATAATACTCATGTGAGAGTGTACACATGATGATCCAGAGCAGGAGAACCCAAAATTCTTCATAAATCACAGGATACTATCACACTGAACAGTAATTTGATATTAAAGGACACTGGCTTTCTAAGTATGGTGATACCACAGAAAAGAAACTGTTGGGATTTCAAATTACATGTGACCTTTAGCATTACCATTGCCACCAGAGAATTCTGTTCAAAGGTTCTAACTCAGTTTAAGATGAATCAGGTAAATTCTTGTTGTTTCTTTTCATACTCATACTTACCTGGCTGATGTTTACATATGACCCATAGGGTTGGTAGTTTCACTAAGCCCAGGATGGGTTCCTGGCAGTGTGGTTGGCGGCTCTGCCGATACGGCAGAAACTTTTTCTTCTTCCCTTCTCTTAAGGCAGGCTGCTTTGGGGTTAAGGTTCCTCTCTGAAACGGGAAAATAATTTTTATCATTATAGTCATTAGTTATGAATCAGGGACTCTTAGGTCTTAAACTGAACAAATTGCTTTTCTATTTTCTTTCTGTGGATAGTACCTCTCTGTAACTTCATTTCCACACTGAATAACATCACACAAAGGCAACAACGATGTGCTCCCACAAACGCCTGGATTACATGAACCTCCAGGCTTAAGCTTTTTAGTATTTGGTGTTTTCTCCTTTTCTACTTATGCTTTAGTCTTCAAGCGTTTGATTTCATCTACATCAACCTCCAAAGGCAGTTCTTTTATTGCTTCAAACATTTTGGCAAGTGCTGATGTTAGTCTACAAAGTCTCCTCACTATCCTGCTAAGACATGGTACATGGGATTGATATAGATGCTGACATTCTCCATGTACCTGGAGAGAGACATCTGTGCTTTACCTAGACTTTTATCAGTTCAGAAAATGATGAAATAGATACCCTCAGCCAATCTTCTATAAAAAATGTGCCAACTCCTCTAGGGAAAGAGGTAGCTGGTACATATCTCGTGCATATATATATATATATATATATATATATATATATATATAAATGATTGGTTTTTTCTATAGCTAGAGGTGTGATTAAAAGGGTGATAAAGGGCGCCTGGGCGGCTCAGTTGGTTGAGCGCCGACTTCGGCTCAGGTCACGATCTCGCGGTCCGTGAGTTCGAGCCCCGCATCGGGCCCCTGTGCTGACAGCTCAGAGCCCGGAGCCTGTTTCAGATTCTGTGTCTCCCTCTCGCTGACCCTCCCCCATTCATGCTCTGTCTCTGTCTGTCTCAAAAATAAATAAATCAATGTTAAAAAAAATTAAAAAAAAAAAGGGTGATAAAAACCTTCTCTACTGCTTTGTATATAAGATAGCAGAGACAACTAGATGGAACTTTTGAAGTGGGCATTTTTAAAAGTAGTGGGTCTTACTATGCAAAATAAAAGGAAAGAAAATCCATTGCACTGGAGACCTACTGGATCAAAATCCATGTGAGAATTACTTATCATGTTATATTTTCTTTAAGTGACTTTTAAGCACAAGATATCCAACTCATGACAGCTTCTGGTTTTTTGTTTCTGATAATAACATAAAGTGTAAGTGAAAAGTTGTTTTATATATTTTTATAAACTGACTAAAAATGTCCTAATTAATGTAATATAAAAGGATCACTTAGTCTGCAATGAAGGGGCACCTGGCTGGCTCAATGGTGGAGCATGTAACTCTAGATCTTGGAGTTATGGTTTTGAGCCCCACACTGGGTGTGGAGATCACTTACAAGTAATCTTTGGAAGGGGGGTTGTGCCTGGTTGGTTCAGTCGGTTAAGTGTCCGACTCTTGGTTTCAGCTCAGGTCATGATCTCACTGTTTCTGAGTTTGAGCTGCATGTTGGGCTCTGGCTGACAACATGGAGCCTGCTTGTGATTCTCTCTCCCTCTCTCTATAAGCCCCCTCCCCTGCTCTCTCTCTCTCTCTCTCACTCACACACTTTCTCTCTCTCTCTCTCTCAAAATAATAAACTTAAAAAAAAATCTTAGGGAATCTGGCTGGTTCAGTCGGTAGAGTATGCGACTCTTGATTTCAAGGTTGTCAGTTTGAGCCCCATGTTGGGTGTGGAGAAGACCTAAATATAAAATGTTAAAAAAAAAATCTTAAAAAAACTTGTTTATAATGAAAACAGTATTTATTATGGTAAATCTAGTTAACTCTACTGACTGTTAGTCATACGTAATGATAAAATTTCATCTTAGAGTTCTCACTTTCTCAGCTCCTGCATTTAGGAAAAGACATGAAGCCTATAAAATGAGGAAGATCAATGAAGAAAGAAAGGTACACACTTATTAGGATAAGTAGTAAAATAAAAAGGCATGTTCATCATTATGTAAAAATATCAGGAACTGCTTTCTTAACAAGTAATTGTGCACCTCTAACTAATAAGAATAGTTTAAAAAAAATTTTTTTAACATTTATTTATTTTTGAGAGACAGAGACAGAGCACAAGCAGGGGAGGGGCAGCGAGGGAAACAAAGAATATAAAGCAGGATCCAGGCTCTGAGCTGTCAGCACAGAGTCCAATGCAGGGTTCGAACTCACAAACAGTGAGATCATGTACTGAGCCAAAGCCAGATGCTTAACAAACGAAGCCACTCAGGCACCCCAAGATTTTTGTTTTTTATTAAGTGTCACATCCCTTTACCGGGCAGGCAGCAGTCTAATGACTAAAGAGACCAAAGAGAGGGCATAAATTAACATGTTAAATTCAAAGAGGAGAAAGCGAGAACTGAAAGTTTTCCAATTGAAACAGGTTCACATTTTTCTCATAAGAAGGCTCACATTGCTCTTATAATAAAACCTTGCTGTTAGCTAACTATGACCTTGTGTCACATGAGGATCTAGCAGGCATGATCAGAATAGCTAGAAAGGACCAGAAGCAAAAACTCAAGTTAGGCAAGATCCTGTAAGCCAGTTAGTCAAAGAACACTAAGGGCTGGAAGAACCAAGAAAATACTACAGTAAGCTCTAGAAAATGTGAAGTTTGATCCAAAAAAGGCAAATGCTAGTGTTTTTTAATACTTTCTGGTATGTGAGAGCATCCCATAGCAAATATATTAAGTAGCCAGAAGGCCTGATGTACAGGTGAGTAGAAGAAAGACATTACCTGCAGGGCATGAGAAGTGATGGTCTCTCTCACATTTCATTAATTACAAGAGAGCCAACCTACCCAAAGCTCAAATTCTGGCTAACTCCATAGTCACTTCTTACATTATTATGACTAAGTAAATATTTCTTATAATAACTATGTGGACAAACACACAAGTCAAGAATTTTACATTGTTTCCTTACTCATATGACTTTTTGCTTTTCCTCTAGTTAATAGTTGCCTTGCTTTTCACTTGCTAGTAATACTAATTTTGTCCTCATACCCATGCTCCAACAGATCTAACAAATGCCTGTCAACATTTTTTTTATCTTAAAACCTCAAAGACACCATTGTATCATCTATTAATTCCATCTTCTTTCCCTGGAAAACTTTCTTCTGCAGTTAACCATCTTCTATTTTCAATGTGGACTAATAGGCACCTTGATTTTCTAGGCCTAGCAGATCTTGTCATGAGATTTCCTTTTGATGCTCACTTGTGCTGAATTTTTGTTTCCTGGCTCCCATGCCTTTGTCTTTATTGGTTACCTACAGCATAGGTTCCAGAAGCTTTCTGAGAACATGCACATGGGAGGTAAAATTTTAAAGCCTTTGCATATCTGAAATATCTTTATTCTGTTCTTCACTCTTTGATTAATGGTTTGACTACACACAGAATTCTAGATTGAAAATTATTTCTCTTCAGAGAACTACACTGCTACACTATCTCCTGTAACCCAGCATTATTTGTCCAGAATTCTGTTAATATTTTGACTCACAGGGATACAACTTTTCCATAGCAGACAGACCTGCAGTTAATCTTCCTGTTTTCAGGTAATGCTTGACTTCTGCCTTTTCCAAAGAATAGAGCCTTTCAGGGGCTAGGAGCTTTGTGGAACAAAATTATCTGCTTCTTGTTGGTATATCCCTCCCTGCTCCACTTAATTTCTTCCTTCTAAATAAGTCAATTACCACTACTTTGTCTACTTTCCATCATATATACATATTTTGCTCTCTCATTTGCTATGCTTTCTTCTCTCCCATTTATCCTTGTGGACTAATTTTATTTTTATTCATTTCAGTGGAGATTTAGTAAGGAGTATTACCAATGAATATGCTAAGACTATGAATATGCTATTATCAAATCATTTCAACTAAATTAAAATATCCTGAGGGGAGGGTCTGGAAATTTGTTTGGGAAAAGGAAAAGCTTCAGGTGATTCTGGGACCAGTCAGATTTGGGAACCACTGTCCTTGCTCACTTATCTTCAAACTTCCTAAGACACCAGGAAACTAAAATCCTAATAGTTCTATTGTCCGCAAATTATCACTGGAAGGGGAAATAAGCTGACTGAGTAGACCTGTGAAAGAATCTGAGGAGGAAATGTCTGACCATTAATCTAATCATTAGTAAAGCTGAAAGTACAAACTTGAAAGTAATATGTAAAATCTATTGATCAGCAAAATTGTAATGTTAACATTATACTGGTCATAATGGAAAGGCCTAAATTGGCAATGGCAGGGACCAGATGGAATTTGGTATGTGAGGTACCAAGGCAAAAAAAATGCTTTGACAAAATCTGAGGCTTGGAAGGGAAGCCACTCCTCCTGCTCTTCTCCAGAATACACTGCTGATTACCCTCCTGATATATATAGCCACTTGTCCAGGGAAGACAGGTTGTAGATAGCCAGATACAGTCTTGAAGCACTATCCCAAGGCAGAAGGTGAGCACAAGACTCCAGAGAATGTCCAAAGTAGTCATGTAAACAAAATGTGTACCTTTCTAGAAATTGCTGGGCCCAGTGACCAGTGGGTGAAACCCTTGCAGGGATAAAGAGGCTGCCAAAAATAAACAGGTTACCAAAATAACTCACAACTGCTAGAGATAAAGTCCAGAGAAGGACAGTGGCTATACTAAACTCTAAAGGTGCTGCCATAGCAAAGCGCAGGTATATGGGCTGCATGAAGGGTTCTAAATCCTGTTTGACAGACAGCCATCAGAGTGCCTTTCAAGAAGGATCTTGCATGGATCCCAAGGCTTTTACATTAAAGCTGTAAAATAAAAGCTCTGGGCTCTGAAGCCCAGAGTGTAAGAGTGGGAGGAAGGTGGTAGGCTTTTATGAATAGGAAAGTAGCCCCTAATGAGGTTATATTTCAGTGTATTTTAATGTTTGTTTGTTTGTTTGTTTGTTTATTTATTTATTTATTTATTTATTTATTTAAAAATTTTTTTTTTCCAACGTTTATTTATTTTTGGGACAGAGAGAGACAGAGCATGAACGGGCGAGGGGCAGAGAGAGAGGGAGACACAGAATCGGAAACAGGCTCCAGGCTCTGAGCCATCAGCCCAGAGCCCGACGCGGGGCTCGAACTCACGGACCGCGAGATCGTGACCTGGCTGAAGTCGGACGCTTAACCGACTGCGCCACCCAGGCGCCCCAATGTTTATTTATTTTTGAGAGAGAGTAGGGAAGGGGCAGAAAGAGAGAGAGAGCATGAGCAGGTGAGGGGCAGAAAGGGAGGGAGACACAGAATCTGAAGCAGGCTGCAGGCTCCAGGCTGTCAGCACAGAACATGACATGGGGCCTGAACCCACGAACCGCGAGATCATGACCTGAGCTGAAGTTGGACACTAACCGACTGAGCCGCCCAAGTGCCCCTATATTTTAGTGTATTTTAAATTCTGTTCAAACTCTAATCAGTCAGTGGTTCCCTATAAAGAGCTTTCCAGAACTGTGGAAGAAAGTCAGTACCCATTAACAGTGACCAGAAAGTTTTAACGCAGTTGGATGAGCCTAGATGTTACATCTTGTTTCAGACTCAGCTTTCCTGTCCTAGCTACTTGTATGGAACCACTACAAAGTCAAATCTTGCAAGTGAATGAATAAGATCCCCCCAGGCATGGTGGAGTTTATAACTTTTCCAAACACAGAGGTATTTCTCATTGATGACTTAGGTCTGAGAGTAGGAACCTCTGATCTTAAACAAAAAGCTAAGAATATTCTGTATTCTAGCTCTAATAAACAGTGGGAAGGAAAGGTACTATACAGGAGTAACTTTTGGCACCACTGCTGTCCAGACAGTCCAGGTGGTAGGAATGGTCTTGACAGTAAATGGCTGGGTAGAGTCAGGGTAGAAAATATCCTGGGTCTGCAGAGCAGCGGGATGGATGTACTGGGATCACTAAACACGGGTGCTTCACTGCCTTCAGAGTGAGACAAAAGGTGTCAGACACATTAAAACCAAACCAAACAAACACAAAAAAACTTTGATAAAGTGACAGGAGATATTGAAGGCTCAAGAAACCACTGATCCTGCTACAGATGAGCAGGCAACAATCAGACTGTCTTTATGAACATCCCAAGGGAGTTCATACATTTTTGAAAATCAGGTTTCATTAACATTTACCCTTTACACATATTCCAATGGCCTTATTAGGAGCAAGTATCTGGTTTTAATGGTAGATTGGTTATGCATGAAATAATCTACTCATCATTCTTATTAAATATACTGGAGGGAAGTGGATGGATCAGTTAATTACTATGGTTAAGTTTTTCTGCAAGTGCGTTCAAGTTCCCCAACTCTGGTTTCCTCAGAAATAGTATTCTTTCTGCGACCAATGCTGAGGGTCATCCATAATTATAGCTGTCAAGTGTCTGTCCTACTCCTATTCTTTTTCCTTTTCCAACTTTCTTTAAATAAAACCCTACATAAATATCCAGTACATCAGAAAGATAGAGTTGCTCTTAATGAAGAGAGGTTAGAGGTAGGGTCTAGAACCCAACGCCACACCTATAATTCTTTGTAAAAAGACTTAGGACAAAACATTCATAACTCTGGATAAGAAGACAAATAGGTATATGAAAAATATCAAGCTCAATGGTAAAACCTTTCAAGGGCAGGAAGCTCATATTAATCGGTAACCTAGGGTCTAGCATATAGGTGACTGGGACAGAAGAGGTGAACAATAAATGCGTGTTCAAAAAATGAAGTTTGAAAGCTTCTTCAAGATTCCATCAAATTTCCTGAAAGATAAAACTGTTGGGGCAGTTGTCTGAGCCAGTGGTGGATGAGCCAGTATAAACCATACATGTGTCTCTTAGAGACACTCAAACATGTCAGGGCATATTAGGCCAAGAAGTTCATGGCATTCCTGATCAGGGATCAACAAAAAAACCTTGAGACCTTTTTGACTTGGGTATAAAGGACATTCATATGAAGTAAAGCCAGGAGGGGCCATGATCAAGCATTCTATTAACCAGCAGGGCCATTATAATAAATGGCCCAGGGTAAAGCAGGCAAAAAATATAGTACAGAGAATGGAGAAGACAGGAAGCAGCAGGGAAGGAAGCAGGTCTAGGCAGGTAAATTTAACAGTGTGGAAGACCAGATTCAGTAAGAACAAGAACAAAGGGGCAGAAAGCACTAATGCTGAGCAGTGAGCAGAGGCTGGCTACTCCCTGCAACATTTGTAAGATTGCACCCTACTGGTTTGTGGGAAGCATTGAGCATACAGATATTGACCACTACTGTGAGATGGAGGTGGAGGAACTACAGAGAAAACGCGATCCAGATGATGCAGTGGCAGAAGTACTAGTTGAATTCATAGACAACTTCCCAAGCAGAAGAGAAAGTGGAAAAAGAAATGTCTGCCTACCTAAGGCAAAACAGTTATGCATCTCTGCTGAACCTACTTACCTCTGACTTGCTGTTCTAGACTAAGGATGACTGCCACGGCCTGATGAAGAATAAGGAGTTTTGTTTGGGGTTTTTCACTCTTTAAATGGAGCTGACACATTCGACCAAGCTCTTTGAATGCCTCATTAATATCCCGCACACGTAAACGTTCTCTGGCATTGTTAGCCATCCGCCTTTCCTTCTCCCTTTCTATCTTCTGTTCTGGGTTCAAATCCTCATCTTCATTAGTACTGCTAGAAAACAAAGTAAACAACAATGTCTATTAGATTCCCTATAAAATATGATGTGCTTATTATATAAAATCATAAAGTATAAAGATGGAAATGAAACTTATCTACAAATTTTACCAAACAGTAGTAACAGTTATACTTAACATGATTATATGTATATCTTTCCAGCTTTATTTTATGCACAGTTATATAGTTGAAATTATGCCACATATATTTTTAAAGCTTATTTATTTTGAGAGAGAGCGAGTGGGGGAGGGACAGAGAGAGAGGAAGAGAGAGAATTCCAAGCAGGCTTCGCACTGTCAGCGCAGAGCCCTACGCAGGATTCAAACCCATGAAAGTGTGAGACCATGACCTAAGCTGAAATCAGGAATCGGACTCTTAACCAAATGAACCACCCAGGCGCCCCTACCACATAAATTTTTAAATGCATTTTCACTGTGCATTATAACATAAAGTCATCTCTATACCAGCACCACTCTTCATAAACATAATTTGAATGACTACATAATATTCTAGCACCTTGCTACTCAGACTGTGATCATCAGAATCAGCATTATCGGGAGCTTGTTAAAAACAAACTCTCAAGGGTGCTTGGGTGGCTCATTGGGTTAAACATACAACTTTGGCTCAGGTCATGATCTCACTGTTTGTGAGTTCGAGCCCCGTGTTGGGCTTTGTGCTGACAGCTCAGAGCCTGGAGCCTGCTTCTGATTCCGTGTCTCAGTCTCTCTCTTCCCCTCATCTGCTTGCGCTCGCTTGTTCTCTCTCTCAAAAATACACAAATATTAACCCCCTTCCCCCAATAAAACCCCCCCCCCCAAGCCCCATAAACTCTTAAGTTCTACTGTAAGCCTACAAATTGGAAGTTACATTTTAACAAGATCCCTGGCTGGTTCATATGTACATTAAGGTTTGAGAAGCATTGTCCCAGTACACTAATGCATTCTAACTTGCCTAACCCATCTTCTTAAATATCTTCTATCAGGCACCTGGTGAAAAGGAGAAAGACAAGCTAAAGGTAGAGGATGAGAGAAGGATCTCAGAAAAGGACTACTTTTTGTTTCACAGAGAAATATCATCAGTGGCAATGATTTTAAAACATGGGTAAACTGGAACAATTTTTTTGAAGGACAAACTGGCAAAATATCCAAAGCTTTAAAATGTTTATTACATCTTGATCAGCAATTCCAACTTTAGAAATTCATCCTAAGGATATAATTAGAGATGTTCATAGGATTTTATGTAAAAATTGATCACACAATTATTTACTTTAGCAACTAATTGCAGTCCAATAATAGGAGACAGGTTAAATAAAGCACAGTACATCCAGACAACTACCTACTATGTAGCCTCTAAAAATTAAGCTTCAGACTATGCTAACTAAAAGATGCCAGACACAAGACTACATACTGTATGATTTACATGAACCTCTAGAAAAGACAAAACTGTAGCAATGGAAAGCAGATCAATGGCTGCCAGGGGATGGAATAAGGGTACTGATCACCAAGGGGTATAAGGAAACTTTTTGGGGTGGTAGTAATATTCTCTATTAATATGGTAGTAGTTAATGGGGCACCTGGGTGGCGCAGTCGGTTAAGCGTCCGACTTCAGCCAGGTCACGATCTCGCGGTCCGTGAGTTCGAGCCCCGCGTCGGGCTCTGGGCTGATGGCTCAGAGCCTGGAGCCTGTTTCCGATTCTGTGTCTCCCTCTCTCTCTGCCCCTCCCCCGTTCATGCTCTGTCTCTCTCTGTCCCAAAAATAAATAAACGTTGAAAAAAAAAATTTAAAAAAAAATATGGTAGTAGTTATTAAGACCATATAATTTGTCAA
>NW_024412415.1:22866874-22890894 GCF_014898765.1 Herpailurus yagouaroundi | reverse complement strand
TTAAAAAAAAATATGGTAGTAGTTATTAAGACCATATAATTTGTCAAAGGACAAAAACTGTACACTTAAAATTGGTGTATTTTATTATATGTGAACTAAATTTCAATAAACCTGGCTAAAAACAAAAACAAAGAAAAAAAAACCATGTTTGAGAAAACTCAGGGACAGATGAAAATGTTAAAAATACACTGTTATATGAAATAAAAGTTGACATTATAAAACATATATTCAGTTTAGTTCCCATTTAAATTGTGTTTATGGAAAAAGAAATATTCCTTAAAAAGTAAACAGTGGTTAAATCTTGGTAGTAACGTTTCTTGCGATTTTTGTGTTCTGTATTTTCCAAATTTCTGTAGTGAAAATGGACTAAATAATCAGATAAAAAAATTGAGGATGCATTGGAATAACTTTTAGAAAATTCTATTTTATATCAGAAATGACCAACTGAGCAGAGTCTCTCAGAACCTTGAAATAATGTGCAAAGAATAGATGTTTTCTCTTCTCTAATAACCTTGAATACTGTAATAAAGGGTAAATACACAATAGATTTTTACAAGCTAATTGCCAAAAATAATGTAAAAGTATTCTTTTGATAATAGGGAATCCCTAGCTCTTTTACTTCAAAGGAACCTTTACAGGTCATCGAGTCCAAAGGTTTCCAAATGTGGTTACCATCACAATCTTCAGGGGCACTTGAAAAATAAAGGTTTCATAGGTCCCACTACAGAAGACGTTGATACAGTGAGCTTAGGTTGGTGCCAAGGCAACCTGTATTTCTAAAATGTTTTAGGATTCTGGGGCACCTTGGGTGGTTCAGTCAGTTGAGCATCAGACTCTTGATTTCTGCTCAGGTCATGATCTTGAAGTTCATGGGATCCAGCCCCCACATCTGGCTTGTGCTGGCAGTACACAGCCTGCTTGGAATTTTCTCTCTCTCTCTCTCTCTCTGGCCCTCCCCTGTGTGCACGCACACATGTGCTCTCTCTCTCTCTCTCAAAATAAACAAACAACAACAACAACAAAAAACTTACAAAAAAAAAAAGTTTCAGGATTCTATGTAGTGGGGCTGAGAACTACTGCTAGATCCAGAGAAATCAGAGATTTTCTCAGGATCATACGGCTAATTAGTGGCAGTGTAATGACAAGGACCTAGGTTGGTATTCCATGGAGGCAAGCCTACACCACATACCTAAAATTATCATGATAACAGTAAGTACAGTACCTTTACTGAGTATGTACTGCATGCAACAGAGTGTGTAAAGGGCTTTATATGCATCATTTTTCAGTTTATTTCCATAAGAATCCAGCAATAGAAAGTCTCTTTTCAGAGAAAAAGAAACTAAAGTTCAGAGAGCTTTAATAACTTGTCCAGGGTCATGCGGCAGGTATGTGATGGAGCCATAATTCAAACCCAGGTAAGCCTAACCTATTAATTATTATTAATTACTAAGCGTTGCTGTTATTAGTAACCTGTTTTACTGCCTTCTCAATTTTTGATGATCTATAATAGGTTTAGTAACCTATGGCCCATGATCTGGCTCCTTGTTTTCTTACATAAAATTTTATTGGAAGAGTCATGCCCATTTGTTTATGTACTGTCTGGATGCTTTTATTATAACGGCAGAGCTGAGTAGTTGTGATAGACACCAAAAGGCCCACAAAGCCTAAAATAGCTATCATCAACCCTTTCCACAGAAAGTTTGCCAAACTCTGACCTATAAAATGAGAAGATGCAAACTGTTTCTTTTCAAATTCTACTTGAATAACAAAACCATGAAATAATTAAGATGTCTCAAAGGAGTGGTCTCTGGATTCCGTGACCCAATTTTTACTTCTTGCCCCTATACAACTGAATGCAATGCTTACTAAAATGACAGTATTAGAATCTTAAGGTTTAATTTTTAAATTAATTTTCAATTTAATGTTTTTAGTTTTATCTACCATACTTAACACAATCTCCTTTGCACCCTAATTTAATACAAAGAACAATGTTTTAAATATCTTTATGTGATAAATACATATCATTGATACTAAAAAACAGGATATGCCAAAAAATATACCATCTAAATTTAATGTAGAAGTAGAAGAAAAACCTAAGGGAAGAATTTGGAATTCATTTGAAACTAATGAACTATGTGTCAATATCCATGCTATAAAGCAACGTCAAGTCCAGTTTCTAGAAAACCTTCCCCAACAACGTAAGTCCACCTTTCTATACTCTTCTCAAATTATTGTTTAAACCAGGAGTTGGCAAAACTTCCTCTGTAAACCAGAAAGTAAATATTTTCAGCCTCATGGGCATTTGGCCCTGCTGCAACTACCCAAACCTGCCATTGCATTGGGAAAGCAGTCACAGATAATATGCAAATGAATGGTATGTGACAGTGATCCAGTAAAATTTATAAAAATAGGCAGTGAGCCAGATTTGGCCCAGAGGCCATTGTTTGCTGCCCTCTAGTTTAAATCATACAATAGAGTTTTCTTATATACACAGCCTTAAAATAATATATTCAAATATTGATGTCATGTACCTAAATGTCTACAATGGATAATTTTACTTGTTTTAATTATTTTGTCCTCTAATTGAAGAGAGAGATGTAATTCTCTTTATTATTTTTTTTTTTTTTAGTTTATTCATTTATTTTGAGAGAGAGAGAGAGAGAGAGAGAGAATCCCAAACAGGCTCTACACCATTAGCACAGAGCCTGTGGTGGCGCTTGAACCCACAAACCATGAGATCATGATCTGAGCCAAAACCTAGAATCAGACACTTAATCAACTGAGCCACACAGGTGCCCTGAGATGTAATTCTTTTTTATACGGAGTCCCTAAAATACTGTGGTATGATGGAAAACATAATTTTGGAGTCAGCATCATATGCCTCCCTTTTTAGGGATGTTGTGAGCACTAAATGAGGTAACATATATAAAGTCCCAATATAGTATTTAGAACATATCTGACACTTAATAAATGCATGGCACCCTTCAATTTTCCAAGTATTTTCACCCATGGCAAGTGAGTGCAATGTAATACCTGGATGGTAACAAATACCTTGTTCTGCCTCTAGATGAAACCTTGATATCTTTTTGGGAGGATTCATCATCTGATTTCATGTCATCTGATGAAGGAGGTTCATGTAGGTTTTCATCTTTCTCTTTGTTTTCAGTCTTGATTTCTGCTGGAACAACAGTTCCAGACTGACTTTGCAAGCCACCTAACAAAGAGGTAAAGAAACAAAATAAATGTCCAGAATTGGAACTAAGATAGTAGAAAGCTTTCTAGATGATGAATGCCCTTACTTGTTACAGGACTCTGATGGAAATCTGAAAATGTAGGGTAATACACTATTCAGGTTGGAAAGAACATATACACATACCTTAGAGAAAATGATTTCTAAATCATCTGTATTTAAATTTTTTTTTCATGTTTATTTGCTTTTGAGACAGACAGAGACAAACACAGAGTGCCAGTCAGGGGAGGGGCAGAGAGAGGAGACGCAGAATCTGAAGAAGGCTCCGGGCTCTGAGCTGTCAGCACAGGGCCCCACGTGGGGCTCAAACCCATGGACTGCGAGATCATGACCTGAGCCGAAGTCAGACGCCCAACTGACTGAGGCACCCAGGCGCCCCTAAAGCGCATATTTAAAAGAAAAAGTCTGACCTTGATGGTCATTCTGACACTTACTTTAAGGCACTATTTAAGAAATGAACTAGGATGAGAAACTTGATGCAGTTTAGAAACTGACTTCTAAGATGCTAAGGTAAATAAAGGAAGTAAGTTGTAACATTTTTTTCAGCTAAATACAATAAAATGGGTGTCATGGTTAATTATACCTGGGAAAACTTTATTTTGGTAGTCTTAACACTAGTTATATATTTGTACTTATATTTATATAAATTATCTATTTACATAAGTTATATATTTGTACTTAACATTTATGACAGTTTGTTTCTAACAGAATTGTCTGTTTCTCGAGTTGAATTATAATATTCTAAATAATAGCTACCATCATTTATAGCTCTCAACGTATTTGGAATAATTTCTCACGGCTTTTTGGGACCCTGAGGATTTAGTCATGAGGGGAAGTGATAAGAAAGAGAGACATGACAGGGGCGCCTGGGTGGCGCAGTCGGTTAAGCGTCCGACTTCAGCCAGGTCACGATCTTGCAGTCCGTGAGTTCGAGCCCCACGTCAGGCTCTGGGCTGATGGCTCAGAGCCTGGAGCCTGTTTCCGATTCTGTGTCTCCCTCTCTCTGCCCCTCCTCGTTCATGCTCTGTCTCTCTCTGTCCCAAAAATAAATAAAAAAAACGTTCAGAAAAAAAAAAATTAAAAAAAAAAAAAAAGAAAGAGAGACATGACAGAAGCAGAAGAATGTAAGACAACCAGTAAGTACTGAACAGTTTGCATGCGGTTCCATCCATCAAGAAGTATCTACAATTGGCCCAGCCAAATGGGGCAATTGGAGCCCTAAATATCTATCCTCTGCATTCAGTAGCACTACTGTTTGGAATTCCCCCACCTAAGATGACTTTTGATTCACAGATGTCAATCTGCTTGTAAAAAAAGACGATAGTGTTCCAAGTGTTATTTATCTCTGTATACATTACTGCTGAAAGCCAACAATACAGTTACCTCTGTAATTTTCTTGTGTTTTGTGGTTCAAGTCTGAGCTTGAAGCAGTGACTGTACTAGACAGGACTGAATGATTGCCATTGAGACTGACAGAGTCTTCTCGATGAGTTCCAACCTAAAGTAAAAAAAAAAAAAAAAAAAAGTTAAGACTGTTCAGAGGCAATAACTGTTCAAATTCTTTTAATGGGTTTAATAGAGAAAATATCTACCTGAATTTAGCAACTTTTTTGGGATGCTAGTTTTCTCATGTTTGGATTTCCTTTTTTTAATTTAAAAAAAAAAAATTTTTTTTTCAACGTTTATTTATTTTTGGGACAGAGAGAGACAGAGCATGAACAGGGGAGGGGCAGAGAGAGAGGAAGACACAGAATCGGAAACAGGCTCCAGGCTCTGAGCCATCAGCCCAGAGCCCGACGCGGGGCTCGAACTCATGGACCGCGAGATCGTGACCTGGCTGAAGTCGGACGCCCAACCGACTGCGCCACCCAGGCGCCCCACCTTTTTTAAATTTTTAATGTTTTATTTTTAT
This sequence comes from Herpailurus yagouaroundi, assembly GCF_014898765.1. Classification (NCBI taxonomy): domain Eukaryota; kingdom Metazoa; phylum Chordata; class Mammalia; order Carnivora; family Felidae; genus Herpailurus; species Herpailurus yagouaroundi. The sequence goes on along the minus strand of NW_024412415.1, from coordinate 22,885,732 downwards.
TTTTGAGAGAGAGACAGACAGACAGACAGACAAGGAGGGGTAGTGGCAGAGAGAGAGGAAGACACAGAATCCAAAGCAGGCTTGAACCCATGAACCATGAGATCATGACCTGAGCCAAAGTCAGACACTCAACTGACTGAGCCACCCAGGTGCCCCTGATTTTTGGATTTCAAAAGACTTGACAGACTACTATAGATTGTTTTTTAAAAAAATTTTTTTTCTTTTTAACATTTATTTACTACTGAGAGACAGAGAGACAGAGAGCATGAGCAGGGATGGGGCAGACAGAGGGGGAGACACAGAATCCGAAGCAGGCTCCAGGCTCTGAGCTGTCAGCACAGAGCCTGACATGGGGTCAAACTCACGAACTGTGAGATCACGACCTGAGCTGAAGTCAGATGCTTAACCGACTGAGCCACCTACGCGCCCCTATAGATTGCTTTTGAATCAAAATATTTACATTATAAAATTCCAACTTTCAAATGTTGTATCCTACAGAAGGTTGTTGTGTGAAGCAAATGAACTAGACAGACAAAGCACTCTGTAAGTCATAAAATGCTACACATTATAGTATCTATTAATAAACCTACATCATTCTGATCATGTATTTCATATACCACCTAAGTATGAATTTGCATTTAACAAAATATTGCTATATTCCAAGTAATATTATTTATTTATACTCTGGCATACTCTTTTTCTCACACACACACACACACACACACACACACACACACACACACACATAGTGTCTTGTTTTTTCTTCCTCTGACTCCCTCAAAAACCTTAAAAAAGCAGTCTACGGGTGCTCAGTCAGTTAAGCATCCAACTCTTCATTTGAGTTCAGGTCATGATCTCGTGGTTTATGAGCCCTACACATTGGGACACTCTCTCTCTTGAGCGTGTGCACCCTTTTGCTCTCTCAAAATAAATATACATTAAAAAAATGAAATTAACTTAAAGCAGAAGTTCTGGGGGCACCTGGGTAGCTTATAGTTAAGCATCTAGTGTCTGAGTCTTGATTTTGGCTGAAGTCATGATCTCACGGTTCATGAGATCAAGCCCTGGGTCAGGCACTGTGTGGACAGTGTGGAAGGAACCTGCTTGGGACTCTCTCTCCCTCTCACTGCCCTTCCCCTGCTTGTGCTCTCTCTCTCTTAAAATAAGTAAATACACTTAAAAAAAAAAAAAAAAGAAGTTCTGCACTGCCAAGCAACAAAAATGCCATATAATTTGTATTGTTTTAGTCAAATTCCATAAGGTAAGGCATGCAAATACCATCAAGTATTTAAGCTATAGTAGTATTTTTAGAAAAACTGGTAAAAAATGAAGCTTTTTGTTAGAACAGTAGCACATGTGTCATCTACAAGATTAAGCCTTTAATTAAAGAGGTTTATTGCCTGGAGTTGTACATGAGAATCACTGTTTTTCAATAAATCCTTCAATCCCAGTAAACTGCTTTGTTTGAATCTCTCTTCAGTAATTAATATAGCTTTTATCTTTCATGACTTTGTATGGATTTTACCTTAAGAGGTATAAATACCCCTATGCAAGTTTACCCTTTGGTTTCCTGTAAGCTACACAAAAGGAACCAAAGCAAAGTTTTAGGCAATACAGGCCATTTGATACTGGACCTGATTATAACATGTCAGGTCTTCTACCACACTTTCTATTTTAAGTTGACTTATTTTATTTGAGAGAGAAAGTGTGAGTGATGGAGGAGCAGAGAGACAGGGAGAGAGAGAGAGAGAATCCCAAGCAGACTCCGCAAATCAGTGAGGAGCCTGATACGGGACTTGAACCCATGAACCGTGAGATCATGACCTGAGCTGAAGTCAGATGCTTAACCAATGGAGTCACCCAGGCACGCTTTCTACTGCACTTTTAAAGAAATGTCTGTTTTCCACCCTTATTCTTTGATGTAGTTAAAAAAAAAAAAATACACCTAGTGTATTCCCTATCTACTTCTAAATTTATTTGAGGATTAGTCATTGCTGAAGATTAGTTGGCTTTCTTTGCTTGCTATGAACTACTCAATGACCTAAGGAGAAGGTCAGTTCAAAAATCCCATTTATAAAAATAAATATAGTATAAATACAATATACAGCTATATAGCTGCAAATTCTTTGAGACTCTAAAAGCCTAGGCCTATTCTATAGATAGATATTACCATGACAATTTTGACTGGCTGAAGAAATCCCACAGGATACAGTAAAAGCTAAGAATTCTGTGTTTGTATTTATAATGTGAACTAAAACTTCCTGTGATCCTTGGTAATATGTGCTGAATTTTGTTCTTCCCTAGTATTTTGAGCTATCATACCAAGTAATTTAACAGAAAATAGACTGTTAGTTAATATCCAAAATCTATAAAGAACTTCTCAAACTCAACACCAAAAAACCAAACAACCCAGGTAAGAAATGGGCAGAAGACATGAATAGACACTTTTCTAAAGAAAACATCCAGATAGCTAACAGATACAGGAGAAGATGCTCAATATCACTCATCATTAGCAAAATACAAATCAAAACCTGATGAGATACTACCTCACACCTGTCAGAATGGCTAAAATTAACAACACAAGAAACAACAGGTGCTGGCAAGGATGCAGAGAAACAGGAACACTCTGGAACTGTTGGTAGGAATGCAAACTGGTACAGCCATTCTGTAGAACTGTATGAAAGTTCCTCAAGAAAATAAAAATAGAACTACCTTACGGACCAGCAATTGTATTATTAGGTATTTACCCAAAGGATGCAAAAATACAGAATCGAAGGGGTACATGCACCCTAATGTTTATAGTTTATAGCTGCCAAACTATGGAGAGTGACCAGATGTCCATCAACTGATGAATGGATAAAGAAGATGTGGTATATACACACAGTGGAATATTACTCAGCCATCAAAAAGAATGACATCTTGCCATTTGCGACAAAGTGGATGGAGTTAAAATGTATTAAGCTAAGTGAAATAAGTCAATCAGAGAAAGACAAATAACATAGAATTTCACTCATCTGTGGAATTTAAGAAACAAAACAGATGAATATATGGGGAGGTGGGGGGCGGGAAGAGAAGAGAGGGAAATAAACCACAAAAGACTTAATAACAGCAAACAAACTGAGGATTGATGAAGAGGGAGGTAGGTGGGAGATGGGCTAGATGGTTACTAAGGAGGGCATTTGTAGTGATGAGCACTGGGTGTTGTATGTAAGTGATGAATCACTGAATTCTATTCCTGAAACCAATATTGCACTGTATGTTAACTAAAATTTAAATTAAAAATAGTCTTTTAAAACTTAAACTTTCAAAAATATGTATATTTACTCTATATTGTATGTGTACAACTCATTTTATAGCTCTGTAAGCCAATAGCACTGAACAGCCACAAACTGAACTCTTTTTTTAAATGTTTATTTATTTTGAGAGAGAGAGAGAGCAAGAGCGAGAGTGACCAAAAGTGAGCAGAGTAGGGGCAGAGAGAGGAGAGAAAGAATCCCAAGCACACTCCACACTCAGCATGAAGCCTGATGCAAGGCTTGATCTCACGACCGTCAGATCATGACCACAGCTGATACCAAGAGTTGGACGCTTAACTGACTGAGCCAGCTACGTGCTCCACAAACTGAATTTTCACTGGAGTGATAAGTGATGATGCATCTTCTGAATTTTTATTTCTTTTTATTACATTAGTAAAAGTTAATTCTCTGATTTTCTGAATCTCACTGATAAAAGGCTTGGCAGACAAAAGATCATTATCTAAGTAAATTCTAGGTATTTGTGCTTTGCCTGAAGGAAAATCAGTTGGTTGCTCAATTTGTTTTGGGATATAAATGACAGCAAATATTTTCGTCTCTCTGGAATGCTATAAACTAAGTACCTTTTTTACACCAATTTTCATCAATGGCTTCCAAAAGAAAAAAAAAATTAATCTTTAAAAAATGGCCTCAGATTAGCAAAAAACCTTAAGTCTGGAGTTTTTCATGTTAATGAAGTCAGCAGGAACTTTATTTATCTATCTATCTATCTATTTATTTATTTATTTATTTATCTATCTATTTATTTATTTAGTAACTTGATTCCCCTTGCAATGGCCCTCATATATTTTCTGGAGAATTTGACTTTCACAGTTCTTAAAGTTCTATTTAACCCTTGCTCACACACTGGCTCCCATGTCTTCCCTTTAATCTGCAGCTACCCATTCAAATGGCTCTGTCCACAGACACAACAGGTGTATAAACAGTCCTTTGTCTGAGCTCAGAGACTGGGCCAGCCAGATAGGACCCTATGTTTAATTGTTCTTCTCGTTAGCATACAGCTGACAGGCTGCTGCTACTAGGGGAGTAGCAGGGGAAGGCAAACCCCTAGGCCTGCCATGCTCTAAATTTCAATCATTATGAAGAGCTCTATTTCAGAATAAAAGGCCCAACTCATTAAATGACATCATCCTGCATTCTGAATCTTCACAATCTGTGTATGGCCTTACTTTTGTGGGAACACCCAACAAGGGACCTGTTTTCATTTAATTTGGCCAAAAGCTTTAAGCACCCACAATGGAAAAATGCTAAATCTAATTAGTTGATGAATAAGAGGTCTTGTGAATTAAGGAGCAGATTGAAAAGTACTCAGTATGAATTCCTCTCTGATTCTGAATTCTATTCTAACAATTTGTTCCATTTATACTATTCACTGAATACTAATGATTTAGATTAATCAGTATTAATCTATGGACTGATTAAAGGATCTTTATGTTCTGTATGTATTTTGTTTTACCTGAAGAGGGGTTTTAAGCTAGAAACTTGATAGAATTTAATTTGTTATGGTTCCTTTTTAATGATATTTCCATAAATATATATAACCTGTATGGTTTTTAAACTTTTATCAAATCTCTTCAAAAGCACTATAATGTAGTTTTAATAAAAAAAAATTAAATTGCCCATTCAGGACAAAAATGGTTAGAAAAATAAAATACAGTTAAAAATAAACTCTTTCAATTCAGTTTAAACATAGGTACACAATTTCTACGGTATATAAACCTATACTAATAAAATTAAATACTGTCTAAATGTAAGGTTAAAAGGATTCCAAATCTGATATGTGACAATTTTGAATACTACTTTATTTGCTTATTAGGCCTTTAATAACTTAATCTTACATCTCTCAACTAAGAAAAATATAGTTTCTCTAACTGCTTTAGGATCTAGAACACAGACATAATTCATATTTTTAAATTATATAAAACACTTTAAATCCTACAATTTAACATTATTCTGCTATTATACAAGAACACCACAAATCTCCAACCACAGCTTAAACTACAAAAACCCCAAGCAATTAAAAAAAAAAAAAAAAAACTAACGGAAATGGTTGGATTCCGTTTCCTCAGTACTTAAAGCAATAAAAAAAAAAGCCTCATGGATAAAATTTTATATCATAAATAAGGAACTTTTCAAGATTTCCATCAAGCTTCCATTAATATAAAAGCTTCTAATGTAACTTAGCTTGAAGTTGAAATCACTGTTGGAGGAATAACTGAGTACCTTCTGTTAAGGATAAAAGTATCATGGAATTATCTCACTGGGCCTCAGTAGTCTAGATACTACAGCCATAAATAGGTGTGATGTACAATAACTTTATACTGTTGAGACCTTTTTGTAATGCCCAAATGAAATTAACAATTCTAGTCCTTTTCAGTTTTCCACTTATTACCAGTATATTTTCCTATCAGCAGTTTATTCCAAAAGTTTGTGCTTAAACTAAATACATGGGAGCAAAACTAAAGTCCAATGCTGACATTTTAATAGTTCCAAAAATCCTGATTTTGTGCTTTAAAATTTAAACAATATATCAATCGCATCCTAATAAGAGTGTATGACAAAAAGTCTTAAGTTTTCTATCTGGATTCCATAAACATGGAGAAATCATCAAAAATATTGAAAGGGAGTATGAAATTAAGTGAAAATGTTAACCCCACTCAAAAATAAGAGCAGGAGTGCCTGGGAGGCTAAGTTGGTTAAGCGTCAGACTCTTGATTTCAGCTCAGGTCATGACTTCAGGGCTGTGAGATTGAGCCCTGGATCAACTCCCTGCTAGGTGTGGAGCCTGCTTAAGATTCTCTTTCTCCCTCTCCTTTTCCCCTCCCCGGCTCATGCTTACTTATGTGTATTCTCTCTGTCAAAACAAAATAAAAACAAACAAAAACAAAAATAAGCAAATATAAAAAAACTATGTGGCTATAATTACTTATAAAAAAGTAAGAATTATTCACTTCTTAGTTTCTTTTTCTGGCATAGTAATCTTTCAAGAAATTAAATTTTTCTGTGTATTAGACAGCTAAAATCATGTTAAATGCCTTCTGTGGTTGAAACCTCATTTAATTCTAAGGTTTTATTTTTCAGTAATCTCTATACCCAATGTGGGGCTTGAACTTACAACCCTGAGATCAAGAGCTGCATGCTCTACTGACTGAGCCTGCCAGGTACCCCCTAAACCTCACTGAATTCTATTCTTTGGTGCTGGTCAAATCTGCTTGGTTAAAAGTAACAAAAATCAGGGTGCCTGGGTGGCTCAGTCGGTTAAGTGTCCGACTCTTGGTCAGCTCAGGTCATGTTCTCATGGACTCTGAGATAGAGCCCTGTGTCCCTGCTTGGGAATGTCTCTCTCTCCCTTTCTCTCTGCCCCTACCCCACTCACGTTGTGTCTCAAAATAAACAAAAATAATAATAAAAAACAGTAACAGTCAAAATTAAGTCTTTTGATATTGGCTCCTATTGACATATGTTTTTGGCATTTGGTAGTCTTATGTCCTTGGTGTGAAATATAAAAATCCTTTTCTGGAATAACTAAAAAATACCAGAGAATTATTTCATCTATAAGAAGATGGTTGTCCCACAAATCAACAGTTATCAGCTACAAATGACTTTTAATGACATAATTTTCTTATAACTGAAAACATTCACATTGTAAAGGAAGTTTATCAGCAACAAAATTATTTCCCTGACCAAGAGACACTATCTTGATTAACCTGTCTATGTAGGTTTTACACCACAAATAATCTTGATAGCATTGTAGGCTGAGAGCTGGGCTGTCTGTATCACATCTATATTGATATCAACTTTTATTCTTCCACTCTAAGTGTATTCTGGCTTACCTCAAATATTCCAGCTACTTCAACAGCACTCCCAAACTAATCATTAAAAAAATAGGAAACATCTATAGGCTCCAGGAAAAAGAAAAAAACTTGCCAACCCTTGTTACCTGCACTAGGAAGCTAATTTATGTTCCAATTCAAAAACCTGGCAAGGTACGGCCTGTCGGCTAAATCTGGTCCTGGTTTCTTAAATATTAAGGAGCTCTCTTTTTGCAAATGAAGTTTTATTGGAACACAGCCACACCCATTTGTTTTCATAATGTCTATGGCTGCTTTCATGTTAGAATGTTAGAGTTAAGTAAATTTTACTATCTGGCCCTTTACAGAAAAAGTATGCTGATCCCTCTTCTAAATGGAGCAGAGAAAGCAATATCATAATTAAAATCTGCAATTAGGTTGGTGGTCTGACTCTTGGTTTGGGCCCAGGTCATGATCTTGCAGTTGTGAGATAGAGCCCTGTGTCAGGCTCTGCACTGGGTGTGCAGCCTGCTTGGGATTCTCTCTCTCCCTCTCCCTCTGCCCCTTCCCTGCTTGTGTGTCTGCATGTGTGTGTGCTCTCACCCTGTCTCAAAATAAATAAAATAAGCTTAAAAAATAATATATATGTGTAAAAATATACATATATATACATATACATATATATATGTATATGTGTGTGTATATATATATATATATATATATATATAAAACCCCTGCAATTAGGATAGTGACCTACAGTACATGCCCATGAGAACAAAAATCCATTACAACAAAAATTTTATTTGAACGTTCTATGGAATTCCTGAATTGATATTTGTTTATTAAAATAATTCTACTCCCTGCAGAAAATAAATGGAATAATGAAAACTACATATTTTAGAGAGAAGTTGACCTCACAAATTCTACAAGGTGATATAAAATTGCCGATAAACTGGTGTTTCTGTGGTTACGTCATAATTTTGGCCAAGTAGCCTCCATTTGTGGAAGCCTATAGAACAAATACTAATTTATGTTAATGTAGAGGATAATACATAAACTACCACCAAGTTAAACAAGACAAAAAAGGAAAAGTGATCTTAGAATGTAAAATTGTGTTATTTCTTAGGATCAATTAGAATTCACAGGGGCAAGAGGGAATAATAAAAGCAGGAGATTAATTCTTGAAAATGGCTGGCAATAGTTAAAATAATATGTCTCCCCAAATCACATACTATCCAATAATATGAAAAGAGTTGATTTCACATAGGTGGGTACTGGGCATGTAAGCAAGGTGCTCCTGCCACTCCTGATGTCTTCAGACATGGACAAGAGCCAGAATAAGAATATTCCTCAACTGTATGCCTAAGGCTTGGCTGGGAGAGTCACTGCTGACTGTGAACTTCATTTCATTCTACCCTTTGATGTTTTTGCTGAAGTTGAGAACTGAGGATGTATAGCTAAACTGTTCATCTCAGAAGGATAGGAGATGAATAGTGACTCAACTGACAGTCTCAGACTTTTTTGTCAGTTAATAACTTTATATTTTGAGGGTAAGCCTGTCAGAAACATCTGTAGATCCACCTCCACTAGGTGACTGTCTGGACGGGGCAGACACAGCAGATGACATGTGGCAGCTGTTCACCAGCTATGGGTCCTCTAAGGTGGAGTAAGAACTGAAGAGAGGATGTGGGTAGTCACGCTGAGTGGCAGCATGGCCTTAGTTGCTGCAGTGCTGAGGCTGCTACTCAGACTAAGTCAGACTCACGTCACAGTGATAAGACTTTTTTCTAGACTAGTCTTTTTTTTTTTTCTTTGTAAAAAATTTCTTTGGCAACCTTTTTTTTTTTTTTTTTTTTTTTGATGCTGTGAAGTAGGCAGCATATTCCTAGGGGATATAATGGGAGCTACTTATTAATTAAAAGCTTCAGCGCAATATCTAATTTAACAATTTTTCCCTCCACAAGTCCTTTTAAAATGCACTAGATTTCTACATGGCTTTTTAAGACTGGATTTTGAAAAATCTGTTTTCTAACTCATATCCAAAGTTGGTAAAAATAACTTCCCAAATACAGAAGTTCCATTTTTTACAAACCCTATATTTAATTGGTGGGAGCCAGAGATATACCAGAGATTTATCTATAGCAGATAAAGTGGACTAGGGGCAGTGAGCTATTAATAGTGAAGAATTAAAAAATGATTATGAGGGAGGAATAACTACAAATGGTGCAAATGAGACAAACTTTGGATTCAAATATATTGATTTTTAAGTCATTCTTCTAAAAAAAGTTATTTCAACAAAAACAATAATTATTAATTTGACATTCTACATTTATGTGGGCAACAAATGCTACCCTATACACAATATTATTTTAATTATTATTACTAACAGGGCTAATACTCCCTTATATGTCTATGATTTTTGTAATTTTCAATGTTTTCACATTTTATTAGCTTACCAACAGCATCAAAAACTATTTTAGAAGGAGCCTGAATTTCAAATTTTCTGACATTAAAAAAATAAATAAACAACCACCACCCAAAACTGGTCATTAAGATATATAAGCATCTAATGTCACCTATGTTGCTAAGAACATTGTACTCAGGAAACTAGAAAGCTGTGTTTGATGTTTACTTCAGCTGCTCCAAAATGAATATAAATGGTTGTCTGACAAGTGAATGTGAAAATCTGGAACCAATCCTATTTTATAGAACACAAGCCTTCAGCATTTGGGGCACCTAATTATTTTGATGATAGGTGAATTTTACCCTTGATCACATGGCTTATAGCTAGAAAGTGGTTTCACAGGAGAATATTTCACAGCATGTAATAAATCCTAAAAACAATGCTATAAACACTCAAACACATGGCATCAGTTAAATTGCAGGTTCAAAAAGAACTTCATTCCTTTAAAAGACAATTTGGATAAAAAATAATGTAAGACATTCAACACAGAATTTTTGATGTGCTGGAAAATTTTACTTTTTTCTCTCTAAAGTATTACTATGTTTTTAAAAACAGGGATTGAATTATTTTATTCTCTTCAGGAATTAATTGAACATTGTTTCCTTTCATTGTCACTCAAATTACAGCTATTCTTAAAACTACCCCACTTTTTCTTTATTTGGGAATAAAGCTTCAATTTGGTCTGGTACAAATAATTTCACATTCCTTCTGGTTTTGAGGGCTGGTTCCAAATTATAATCAACAACTTTTCTAGACCAGAACCCTTGAAATTCAGTCTTGCTTTATAGTTTTTGCTCTTTAGACTTCCTACATACTGTTTCAAGGCAAAAACTGGTCTGCCACACATCTGGGGAAAAAAAAATCTAAGTTTAAGCTAAAATGATCTTGCAGAAGATTTTAGCTTTTTGCACACAATCGTAGCAGGACTTTAAGGGCCAATGTGCAACGAATGACCCGGACCAAGACAGAGTAAGTCTGTTTGAAAAAGAAGAATCCTCTCCTCCAAAGATTTCATGAAAAACATTTAGGACACTAGGCTTTAACCATTATTACAAAAAAGATGAGCACTATTTTACCATTGAAGCAGATCGACTGCTTGTAACAAGGCTTGATCCACCATAGTTTGAATTGAGGCTTCCAATTGGTGCATTATGGGATGGTCCCAATAAACTGTGTATATCATTGTGACCAGCAGGCAAACTGGTGGACGGTCCAACGGCATGGTTCCGCAGCACATGGATAGCATCATCCAGTCTGTCTAAACGATCCTCCATTCGAGATTGCTGTAGGGATTGAAAAAAGACATGGAGGTTACTGCTGGTATCTGTTAAATTCATTAAACTGCTATGTTTCCTACTTTGGGATATAGAGAAGACAGCAAAGTAAAATGCACTATCAAGTAGCTTCAAAAGCAACTACCTACACTACAATCAAGAATCAAAGAAAAGATATTTGACGACTATGCAAAATTAACAAAGCTTCAGAAACAAATCACTGCTTTATAAAACCAATTTACCAGTCTACCATGAGGCTATTTCTTTTAGCTTCCTACAAAACACGAAGGCTACTCTACTGTGTCTGATAATTATAGCTGATAAAAAAGATAACCTGGACTTTAATACTGATCTTTGAAATGAGGGCAATTTTGGGAAAGGACCTCAAATCCATCAAGTTTAAGTTGTAATTTTGTTTTAAGTGAATAAAGCATACCTATCTGAAATGGTGAACACATCCAAATATGCTCTTTCACAAAACTGAGGAAATGAGATTGTCTGTGGATACACACATGCCCCATACACAAACATATTAGAATTTAAAAAATCAAAAGCACATGCCAGTAGAGCTCTTTTAAAAAGAATCATTCTCAACAACATGAAAAACAAAAGTCTATTCTTACATACTGTACAAAAACGAAACTGGTCATTGTTTGATTTTAAAAGACTTTGGAGTCTGTACAGACTTGAAGATTTTAAATGGATAATAGGAAGTATAATTAACTGAAACACAAAAAAGGCACCATCTAAAAGAAATAGTACCTCACAGACATCCTTTAAGAAGGACATTGCATCTTGCAAATGCTCGTGAAGTTGCTGCTCAACTCGATTTTTCTGGCAAAGTCAAGACAGAACAGGAGGCAAAGCACAGGTTAAGATTAACTCCAAAAGAGATGAGGAAATAGCTGATGTCGCATGTCAGCATAACATGTTAGTAAAGTTAACGCAGAGACCTGCGAGATCTACTTGTATTAAGGTATGAGAAGGCTGGGATTTAACAGCGAAGTTATAAGGTTAGCATCTAAATAGCACACATTGTTTATATTTGCTTGCAAAATATGAAAGAAGAAGACTTTCCCTTCAACTGTTCTGTTAGTCACAGAAAAAGAACTCTTCTATTTGCAACATGAAATTACTAAGTGACAGCATGACTTAGCATTCCATCAAGTTATTCTATTTTGTTTGTATAATACTATGTAATTCTGTGGTAGGTATTGAAAAACAACAGTAGCTAACATTCTACCACAAATTCTTCGCATTCAATACCTAGACAGGCTCTTTTATTCTACCTCCTTATTTGTTTATTAAGTAACAGTTTTGCTTATACAATTAACACATATATTTTTAAAAATGAAAACATGGGAAATAACACTTTTCATGACAAAAATAATTGATGCTACATTTAAAAATTTTAGTCAAACTGTTATTAACTATATACAGAATAGTCACATGAGAAAGAATAAAATGTGACCATGCTGCATTGCTCGGCTAGTTTTCTTGCTTTTATTTGATCTCTTTACTTTTGTGTTTGTTCCTTCTTCTATATACACATAAAAGTATAGAAAAGTTAAACTCTAGATTTATCAAAAAAGCAAAAATCCCATAACACTATTTTACTACCAGCTGTCCTGAGATCAGAAAGAAGCCTGATGTCCCAAAGAACAGATGGCAAAAGGCACACCCAATGTGTCTTATATTGTTAAACTAAATCAGGCCATTTGTTAGCAAAGAATTCGTGTGTAATGCTATCCTACTGTTTTTTCATTGTTACTCAGGATTTACTAAAAATGCACTCTGCACTATCAGATAAAAGTGACCCGTATATTTTTAAGAGGCTCTTACCAGGGAGTGGAGCGAGTTTTCATAGCTGGGGGATGAAGGAGCTTGCCCTCCAGGTCTGGGCCACTGACTGGTACCTGTTAAAACAAAATACAAAAGCATACACACACACCTTGGTTAACTCACTGATCTTGACAATGTTCTGAAAGAAAGGGTAAAGCCATTCTATAGCTGTACATAAACTTATGCAAACATTTTTGTTCAGCCTTCAGCATAGTATTGGCTACTTACAAGCCCAACACATTAAAAAAAATCTTTCTCAGGGCACTTGGCTGGCTCAGTCAGTGGAGCATGCGATTCTTGATCCCAGGGTTGTGAGTCTGAGCCCCATGTTGGGTGTAGAGATTACTTAAAAATCTTAAAGTCTTTTTCATTACTAATACAACTGTGTAGGGAGTTGGGAATAAAAGAAAAAACTGCACAGTACTTTACAAAGTAACTACTTTGCAAAAATTTGTATTAGTTATTATTAACTACTTGTTATTTTGCAACAACAAAAAAAGCCAGAAACAGGACCATAAATACAGAGAACTGGTAGTTGCCAGAGGGGCAGGAAGGAGGAGAGGAGATACAAGCTTCCAGTTACAGAATGAGTAAGTCATGGGGATGAAAGGCACAGTATAGGGTATATAATCAATGATATTGTAATAGTGCAGTATAGTGACAGATGGTAGCTACACTTGTGGTGAGCTTAGCACAATGTATAGAGCTGTCAAATCACTATGCTGTACACCTGAAATGAATGTAACATCCTTTGTTCATTATACTTCAAAAACCAAAAACTACTTTTATGTTTGAATGTTCTTCAGATTTTGTCCACAAGCAGATTATCTTGAGAAAATGTACTTAAAACATACGTAATTTAAAATTCTGTTCCTTCTCCATGACTTTCCATAGCTTTTGTTATTAAATGACTATGTTAATATTCACTTGATTTTCTAGATCATAATTTATATAATCACCATTATTACCTCACTGTTGGAGGTTTCTTTCAGTTGGCTATTACGAATAGTACCTAAATATTACTATATTGTGAATGGTAAACATTGTTATTTTCTTTTTTGGGAACATGTCTTGAGGATAAATAGCATTTCTGAATTAAAAGGTATAAATATATTTATGGTACTCAATTCATAAAGCCAAATTACTTTCTAAAGTGTCCTATTAACTTCTGCCATTAAGTTACGCACAAATGCACCAATTTCAAACGACTGCAAATGCATTTAGGATTATCTGTTAAACATTTTCCCAACATAATTTACACAAAAACACATTATTTAATTTGGAAAATATCACCATGAAAATTTTTAATGTCATTTATTCTTCAACTTTAGAAAAGTAGCACTAACACACAGCAAAAAAACATACAAGTTCAGAGTAGAAAAAAATAAAAAGGAAGAAAACAATAAAAAAAAGACAAAAGGATTAATTCATTCATGTGTTTAAGACAATACAGCCTGTGCAGTTGGAAATAATTTATTTACAGAAAATAATGAGAACCATTATAGTTATTAATATTATAGTTATTAATAAATGCTTCAGTGACAACCTGAGTTATAGGAGAAATATGAAGTTGGAGAACTTGCAGGTTTACTTAATTTGTCTGATTTACTGCTAAATGAAGTTTTAACCTATGTTCTTTGTACCAAGCATGTTGTTGCAGATTATTTGCCAAATTTAGGAAACAATGAAAATGTATGGTAAATCTTAACTATTATAGTTCACTTCAGTTGAATAAATTAGTAATTGTATTCCCATCAATCAAATATATTTTACAAGTTGAAAAGTTGGATAAAGTTTTAACCTGATTAAATTTCACAATTATATGCATACTGTTGTGATTACATAGGAAAATTTTAAATAGTAAAACTGTGAGAAAAAAATATATATTATGTACTTCATCAGCAAACAATTTTTTTTTACTTGTAGGCAAATTACAAATTATTCTGAGAACCATTAAAGGTTTCCTGCTGGACATACAAACACAGTCATAATTCAACTACATGAATTATGGACAATCTAAAATTGAGCATTGAAACAGAAGCTTGCGAACTTAAAATTAACAAGTAGATTTTAGTAACCAGAGAAACCCAGTAACTGACTATATGAAGAACTCATATAAATAACCAGCCAACACCTTTCCACTGATTTCAGTACATTAGTGCTTTCCAAGCACTGATGCAGAATTATGAATTTTATGTGGATAAAAGGTTAATCCTAATCCATTTTGAAAAAGACCCTAAATTACTTTTAATGTAATTTCTTTTAATGTTTACAATATTTTATTTTCCAACATTTTCCTCCAACCCTCCCATTCCTCTTTGGGTGATCAGCCTGTAACAGGACTCTAATCATCAAATTATTTAATCTACATCAGATATTAATACAAGTTTTATGTTTAAACACCTCAGAATTGTTAACATGCATCTGCTTGGCAAAACATGCGATTTTTGTGGTTCTCCAACTAGTTTAGGGTTGAGGAATGAGATATGTGCACTGAGTTACTCAGGTAAGAAATCACCTATATTCATTATTTTATTGATAGTGATATGAAGAAACCATTCTAAGGTCTATATCCAAAATGTAATCCATTAAACTGGAAAAATACACATATACTCAAACCGGTTTTGTTTTTATTATAGACTGGGCTGCCCCAGTGTGACATACTTGGTTAAAACAGAATACTAATGTGCTTAAATTAGGGATATCTGTTTGAACTTTATAGACATGCCAAGTTATATCTCATGGACAGAGCTCCTTGAACCCCAGTTAGTAGTTTAAAACATTAAGCTATTAGTCATAAAGAAGATGACTGGATAGTTAGATAGAGTTATTAGTTCAGTAGAAATCAATCCTATTGCTGATGTTGGCATCTCTATCTCTAGCTTGTAACATTACACAAATATTGTAGAGAATAGATAACAGGGTATCTCCCACCTTCCTTCCCTGTCACCTCGTATTTGGTGTAGACGTATCAAGAGGCTTGGGGCTTATTCTTCCTTCTATTAATGAGCATAAGGTTTCAACTGTTTATGCAGTTACCAATTTCTGTAATTGCCTGGGCTTTTTAGTGATCACCCTAAAAAGCTAGTTCTTATTCAAGAAGGATTGTAATAAACCTACCAGCTATTAAAATATAATTATAATGACCGTTTCTAGAAAACAAGCTAGCTAGGTAATTAGGAGAAGTGAGTTTTTGGCTAGAAAATGTGGAAAGGCTTTCTTTGATCACTAAATCCAAAATTCACCCAGTGTTTCTGATCTGCTCACTAAGTGGAACTTTAGAATTAACTGGTTAATTAATTTAGAGACTAGATACCAACATTTTATACGGCTGAAAGAAATTCTTAGGACCACTTATCATGCATTTTCTTATTTTGTTAGTTGTTTCCCTTTGTAATCTCACCTTAAACTGAAACTTTCATGAGATCCCTCATACTTGGAAAAGGCTGGATAATCAATGTAGTACTCAGTGCTTTGCTTTCCACAATCTGGCTCCAGCCAACCTTTCCATTTTAGTGCTTCACACTTCCATACGTGAAGAGTTCATAATCAGTCATCCCCATGACTCTGGATGAAGAAGTCATGTGCTTTTTTTTTGCATCTGGATCTTTGTTATACTCTTCCCTTTAGACCCAGGAAAACTCTTTCTCCTCCTCTTAAAGTCCTGCTCTCTTCATGAAGTTTATCGTGACCGTTCTACAGCTTAGAGTGAATTCTGATGGTTGTATTTTCATGTATTTATCTTTTTAAAAAAAAATGTTTATTTGTTTACTGAGAGAAAGAGAGAGCAAGAGGGGGAGGGGGAGAGAGAGAAGGAAGAAGGGAAAGAGAGGGAGAGAGAGACAGGCAGAGAGTGAATCCCAAGCAGGCTTTGTGCTGCCAGCCCAGAGCCCAACACAGGGCTTGATCTCACAATTGTGAGATCACGACCTGAGCTGATTATCAAGAGTCAGATGCTTAACCAACTGAACCACCCCAGCACCCCATGTGTTTACCTTTTATTTTCTCAGCTAAACTGAAAACCCGCTGAAGTCAGATGATTATCAAACACCAGACACACTGACAGATGATTAAAGTAAATAAATAACTGATTAGCCAAAACTAAGGAATCCTTTCTTCTTTCTCTTCCTCCATTTCTATTGTAAATGTTTTGAAGATTGCTACTGAGAACTGAAATTATTAAACGCTTATTTATTTATATTCCAGAAGGAGGTGAAGAAAGGAAAAACATGGTTTTGTCTGTCTGCTCTCCAAGTTCCCCCAGTAAACACATTCTCTTAAATACTTGTGTCCTTTGCTAAATGACGATTGTGATAGACATAGCCATTCTTCTCTTCTACCTTGCTGCCAGAGCCCTGATTTTGTTCAAAAGGGGGTGGGCTATCTATCATTTCCTGGCATGAACCAGAAAAGAGTAACTTTAGAGTTCTCAGGGTAAATCCTGATGTCTAAGATACACATGGTGGTCCCATTTCTGTTATGACCAGTGTGTTAGTGCCCAGTGCTGGCTGAAGACTCATGAAGGCAAATCTGTTGAAGAGCCTTCTGAAAAAGATTCTTAAAATACAAAGAAAAGATGGTCTCTTTTCTTCTAGTGAACACTGTTATGTCCACATATGGTACCTTGAACTGCTGAACTTGCCAGCAGCCTGAGGAAGAACTGCAAAAGTAGTAGAGCAGGAGCTTGGCCATACTGGGGCCAAGAAATTTGCCCTGCTATGGCTTCCTGTCATGAAGATAAGCATCCCCTTATTATTTAAGCCAGCCAAGACAAGAGTTTCTCTTCCTTTCAGCCTTTATAACGCATCCCAACTGATATAACAGCACTACCTCAGAAGTTCCTCACAAGCATGCTCTAGGTAGAAATATACGTTCTTGGCCTGAAAAAGTTCCTAAGGAAAATGAGTGGAATTTAAACAAGAATGGTGATTACCTTAGAAGCTGCCTATGTGGCTCTTCACCTGTGTATCCATCCTCACAAGGCCTATGCCAGTCTGACTGATGCTCAGGTATACAGAACAGGACAAGTGTAGAGAGCACACAGTGGGTGGATTTTTTACTCTAGTTAACAGGCCACTGCCATTCAAGGTACAAAATAAATTCCACATATTGTGTAGAAGCTCTAGTTTGCTCCCTCTTTTTCATTCTTCCTTCTACTATGAATAATTTATCACGTTGTGCTTTCCTTTTTCCTTCTCTCTTTATATTTCTGCCAATTTGGAGTGTGTGTGTTATGTGTGTGGTGACAGGAAGGAGATACTAGATACAGGAGATGGGAGAGAAATGCACTTGCATAAAATCAGTCTTTGATGTGCTGTTTCAGTAGGAACATAATAAGCATTAAATGAAAGAAAATATTTTTCTTCGATTATGACTGCTGAATTGAAAAAGAAGCCTATTAATATCTTCATTACACACTTCAGTAGATCATAGATTTTCATTAATCAGCTGAATTAAAGGGGAAAAAAGGATATCACCCAATAAACACCAAATAAAGATGGAGAAGGAAATGTAAGGTTTTACTCTGGACCTTTTTTTTTTGAAAAATGTCAAAGTCTCTGATTTTCCATTTTAGTGATGCCCCCTCATAAATACTGAACTCCTCTGCTGCCTGACTTCCCACCCAGTATTAATAAAAAAAAAAAAAAAAACCAAAGGGCATGTTTATAGCTATCTCACTGGGCAGAGGAAGAGAGGAGGTGGGAACATATAGTAAGGACCAATATTCTCATCTCTGATGAAAAAGGAAAACAGGCTGTGGCAAAAATGACACTGATAATTTGAGTAAAACTGCACCAGGAGGGTGAGTAGGGTTAAAGTTACATCATTCTTCCTGTAATTTCAGCTCTCTGTTAAATAACAACTCTAAGTCAATGGGTCTTTCATAGTCCTGTCTATGTAGGGAACAGCTGTTCAACTTTTACTAGACAGCTGAAGCCATGGTGTCTGAGAAAGTGGCAGAACCCACTAAGAGCTGAAAGCAGCTGCCAGCAGTTCATCATCTCCACACTGGAATGCTTCTTAGCAGAGTCACAAAGCTAATACACAAAGCACAGGTGATAGCCAAGGCCCTGATATACCAGAGCCCAGATTTTTCAGAAACCCTACACAATGCAAATAGGTTTAACAACAACAACAACAACAACAACAACAACAACAACAACAACAACAAC
>NW_024412415.1:22776330-22866864 GCF_014898765.1 Herpailurus yagouaroundi | reverse complement strand
ACAACAACAACAACAACAACAACAACAACAACAACAACAACAACAACGCTACATGGGCTTAATTAATGACTTGATCAGAAAAAGAGAATCATTTGAGGTAGACTGCTGCAAGAATATGGCAATTTTTACCCATAGGCCTAGTGCCTTTTCCTCAGAATACATTTCTTCTTCAGCATGTTTTTTTCCTTCAAATGTTGCTCATAAAAATATCATACAAGTTTTAAAATTATAGCTTAATATATATTAAGCATTTTCCTATAATTTTATTTATTTCTAAGATTTAAGAATTCCTATTTATAATAGTAACAATTATATCTCAACAAATTTATACTGTAGGATAGAATCTGGACTCTGTCACAGCAAATATGGAAAAAAAAAACAGGAAAGAGTAAAGCAAATCTGAACCACTTATTTTTAACTCCACTAACAACGGTATTTATCCACATTCACAGACTTCTTTTCCTTAGCAAAAAAACTACATTATTCCCAAGAATTACATATATATATGTTTATATATATATACATGTTTATATATATAAACATATATATATAAAATAACTTAATAACTTAGTGAACCTAAAAATAAAGAGAAGCTATCTAGCAGAAAGTTATTAATCTCTGAGTCCTACAAGTGGTACATGGAAAGTGCAGAGAATAAGGAAGAAAGAAGTTACATGTACTTCTAAATAGATTATTTTGTATACTTTCTATGCCACCTTACCCAAAATTTTGATTTACCACCTCTGTATTTTTCTTTCATCCCAAATGTCTAGCCTTATTTTTATCCTGTTAAAACAACTGTTCTTAGAAATTATACCAAATTAAGAATCAGAAAAGAGTAATTCACAGCTAGCAATATTTCATTATTCTCCAAAATGAACTCGAGAAGGCTCTGTTTACACGTTTTCTCAAAATTCAGATAATTTTATCATGAACTTTTACTGTATTTTATTGGAAAATAAACAAAGTTCAAATATTTCAAAGTAGCTCCATGCATGTTTTTAAGTCGATAGATAAAAGAGCAGCCTACCTGTGAGAGGTGAGGGTGATCCAACTGGTGTTGATGGGTTTGATGGAAAACTACTGCTGGTATGGTCAGGAGAATAAATCTAACCAGAAAACAAAATATGCATGTATCAATATGTGACAACAAAAATATAAATCCATTTGCATGGAGTTATTTTTATAATCTAAGTTGCCACCCATAAAACTCAGAATGAAAAATTTATTTCTTCAATTTAGGACTATTTCATTACATAAAGGCTGTTTACAGTTTTAAAACTAGGATTAAAAAGTCTTCTATATTCTGGGGGTGCCTGGCTGACTCAATCAGTAGAGCATGTGACTCTTGATCTTGGGGTCATGAGTTTGAGCTCCATGTTGGACACAGAGAATCCTTAAAAAAAGGATCATATATACTCTAATAAGAGAGGAATAAATAAATCATATCCATTTATTATCAATAGTTGAAAATTATTTGTTTCTGTTAGAACAAAAAAGAGAAGTGACTTTAAAGTTAAGTCTAGGGCGCCTGGGTGGCTTGGTTGGTTAAGCGTCTGACTTCGGCTCAGGTCATGATCTCACAGTCCGTGGGTTCGAGCCCCTCATCGGGCTCTGTGCTGACAGCTCAGAGCCTGGAGCCTGTTTCAGATTCTGTGTCTCCCTCTCTCTCTCTGCCCCTCCCCTGTTCATGCTCTGTCTCTCTCTGTCTCAAAAGTAAATAAATGTTAAAAAAAAAATTAAAAAAAAAAAAGTTAAGTCTAATAATCTTTCTAGAATATATCATCTAAATAAGTGATATCCATTAAAAATAATTATCTCAGGAAACTATTACCTTTTGAAGACAACAGTCTTTAAAAACAGTTTTAAAGGCCAAAGAAAATATTTTTTAAAATAGTTACCCTTTATTTCTCATTTAAAAAGCTCTCAGTTTGGGGCCCCTGGGTGGCTCAATCGGTTAAGCATCCGACTTTGACTCAGGTCATGATCTCGCAGTTTTTGAGTTTGAGTCCCGCATCAGGCTCTGTGCTGACAGCTCAGAAACTGGAGCCTGTTTCGGATTCTATGTCTCCCTCCCTCTCTCTCTGCCCCTTCCCTTCTCACACTCTGTCTGTCTCTCTGTCTCTCTGTCTGTCTGTCTGTCTCTCTCAAAAATAAACATTAAAGGGGCGCCTGGGTGGCTGAGTCGGTTAAGCGGCCGACTTTGGCTCAGGTCATCATCTCGCGGTCCGTGAGTTCGAGCCCCGCATCGGGCTCTGTGCTGACAGCTCAGAGCCTAAAGCCTGTTTCAGATTCTGTGTCTCCCTCTCTCTGACCCTCCCCCGTTCATGCTCTGTCTCCTTCTGTCTCAAAAATAAATAAACGTTAAAAAAAAATTAAAAAAAAAACATTAAAAAAATAAAAAAATAGTTCTCAGTATGACCAACTACATTTTTGCCAAATTTAGCTACAAACGTATTGTGCAAAATCAAGCTTGCTCTCAAAGGATATTTTGTCACCCTTGAGGAAAGTGGAAGAAACCCTAAAAGTCCTTCAGAAAATGTTTCCAAAATGATTTATGGACTTCACTTCCTAAGAGGTCCACTTCAAATAAGATAACATCTGAATGCATAAATTTTGGTATTTTGGCTAAGTTTTGCTGCAATATTTTATATTTATTTCATATTGTAAACAAAAAGTGACAGACAATAGTGACACGTTTACCTAATTAGCCATTAAATATTTTAAAAGTCTCTTTAATCCAAGTATTAAGAGTCCCGAGGAAGTTTTCTCTATGACAATTCTATCTCTATAATGAGCATAATAAACCATCTTCATATCTCAACACTTAACTTAGGGCAGCAAATCAACTTATGTGATGAATTTAAAAAGGAAAACTACTTGTGGGTGAAAGGAGTCATCCAATAGAAATACTCTCTCTCTGAATGAGCTTAGACTTGTAATGAATTTAATGAGGTCCTAATTATGGCAAACAAGGGGGTCTCAGCACTGGTTTCAAACACAGTGTAATATGCTGAGAAAGCCAGAAACTGGGGCAGGTTCATGTAAAACAAAACTCCACAAGTCATAATCATTAAACACAACAGCTTTTATTTTTAAAAAGAAGAAAGTATTAAATGAATTGTAAGCAGCCAGAGAGACCATTTTCCTTTTACTACAAATGGATATATCTACCTCAAAGAAAACACACCAATTTGTATAATGTTACTAAATTCTAACTGTAAATGCCTTCAATCACCAAATCTCACCAAACAGCCAGATCTAGAAGTTGTATATTCAAGTTAAAAAGCCATTTTGGAAAAGCAAAACTATCAAGAAGACTTCAAAGGACATTATGGAAGGACTGAGTAACAGGGAGGGTAGTATGTTATATTAAGATCAATACTATTGGTCTTAAGGTTGTTACCTTGTAAAAAATCAGGATATGCATGTGAAAATTAGCTAAAGGTCACATTTTGGTTCCTAGTGGGCTACATACACAAAAGTAATTTAAACCATATGTGTAAATTAGATGAGGTCACCACACTTCAACAAAAACATAGCTCAACATAACCCTTAACTTTTATAAATCACTATTTCTCACATTTAAGATTCAAGTAATTATAACTTTTAGGAACACCTGATGCTAACTTTTATGAAACATGCCTTAACTGTAATATTGGTAAGGAAGGGAAGAGTTGACAACATTGATGGTGGGTGCATGAGCAGTGAGGAAAGTTTCAGTTTCATGCAAAACTCCCTCTTATCATAAACTAGACATAGTCACTGATTTTTTATTTCCTTGTAAAGATTAACAGCAGGAAAGCATTGGAGAAACAGTACTGCCTCTCTGTCATACCCTCCTGGTTTTGTTGTTTCCTCATAGTGTTTACATTAATCCTTAACTGTCTAAACTTGCTTATTTGTTTTATTATCTGTCTCTTACATTTTTACCTCAGTAAAATGTATGCTCCAGAAGAGCAAGGACTTTGTCTTATTCAGACAAAATTTGAATTGTACAGGATTTGCAGTAGCTTGCAGTACCAACAGTGCTGGTAAATATATACTTGTTGAAAGAATGAATGGTTATTATCCTTGTGAGAAGTTTCTATTTGAGTATTTCTTTTAAATCACTGGATGTAGAATACATAGGCTCCATCTCTCTTTCACACTTCCAGTTTCTTAATATAGATTTCCCTAAAAGCTCTAGTCTCAGTTTTCTTTTCTATTCACCTGTGTTTTATCTCCTGGTAATATCACTTCTGTAAAGTATCAACTATGACATCTCTGTGAATGACTACTAAGTTGACATTTCTATCCTCAATGGTTGCTGGACTTCTCCATCTGGACATATTCTTTCATTTCAAGCTCGTTATGTCAAGCCAAACTTTGCATCACTGCTCCAAGCTTCCTACCTTTTCCCATCTTTACTCTTCTGTTTCCTCTACTTCAGCATCGGCATTCTCATGGTCACCAATATCACTCTCTTTCTCCAACTTCTCCCCTCCACCCTTCCCCACCACAGACTGCCAATACCTACCATTCTCTAGAAGGTCTCTGGGATAGGCACACGTCCTTCTCATCACCATGACACTGCTTTAAACCTTTACTAGAACTTGTAAATGGATCATTTAAGTCTTTATATATCTAGTTACTCCCTGCTCCTTTCACCCCTTATATAATTGCCAGAGTTATTGTTCCCAACCAGTTTTAAACAGTCAAATCCCACACAGTGCTTCCTGCAGCCCACTAAATAGAACAGAATGACATTTGAGATCTTCCCTAATCTGGTCACAATAATATCTAACTTATAGCCTACTTGTAACATTTTGTACCCTATTATCCAAACAAAATATGTATTTTTTTTTCATTTTCTGAACACAGCTTGTCCTTTCAAAATGCCAGTTTCTTAATTTCTCCCTGATGGAATTCTAAACCACATGGGAGCCCAGCTCACACATCATCTCCCTCTTTACACTCATCTTCACCTCCTTCACACTCTTAGAATAACCTATATTTCTCTTTGGTCTTTTACTTCACATTATTTTAAACATTAACATTTTTAGTAGGTGTGTCATGTCTTCTCTCCTTGACTGTACGCTCTTTAAAGGCAGAGACCTCACATCATTCTGCACTGAATCCATCATTGCCTATCATTGTCTTATGCAAGTAGGTGCTCAGTATTTATTTATTTTTTTTAAAGAGACTTGAGCAATTAAACTGCACTTGAAATTTGTTATACATACTTTTTGATAAAAAGCAAGACTCAGTAAATGGTAGTATTTATCTTAGTATTTATGTAATGGGGTTCAGTAACAGAACTACCAAAGGGGTTAAAAGATCTTGTTATAAAGGTGAATTCATCTACAAATCAGTTTTGTGGTTACAAGCTTTGAGAACAATGATATGGTGATGTTCTACTATTTTTGAGAATTAGTGTTGATGTACGAAGCTGTCCATACTACATTGTTGGGCAGGCATGGGTTTTTGAGGATATAAGTAGACTATCAAGACTAGCAAATGAGGGCTCTTAAAAATCACTGTAAAGGCACATATCAAGTATAAAACATATCAAGTATAAAAATATATAACATGGTGTTTTTTCAAAAGCAGCTTCTCCATTGTGTAATAAAAGGCATTTTCTCCACTCACCCACCACACTGTCTAGTTCTACTTTGCCCTAAATTAAAGTGATGACAGACAGAATTGTTATTAATACTTTTCCTGAACTGACAGACAGCCTGGCAAATTACAGGACTTTTTCTTCTTTTACTTTCATAAAAAGAATGGGTATGTGGGGAGAGAAGGAGCAATACAACATTAAAAAAACAGGATAATACAGCCTTTTAGATCACAGATCAATTCACTAAACTTCACCTCTCTATGTTTATTCTGTCACCAACCACATACAAATTATATTTATTCTATAGAAACTGTTGTTACTTTTAAGAAATTCTAACATTAGGCTTTACTGGATAATGAACATTCTAAATCAGGATTTCAGTACTTCTTGTACTTTCTGACCTTAAAGAACTCCAACACTGATATTTGAAAGAAAAAAAAAAGTCAGTCACTTAAAAAATGGGGATGGGAGTGATTTAGAATCTAAAGCATAAACACAAAGTAAGAACTCATTCTGCATGCAGTCCATGGTCCTCGTACTGTTAAATGACCAATGATGAATAACTCCCAATACCTTCTGCCAGGCTTAACCGGTAATATGCCTCATTTTACTGCAACAAATGAGGCTCCTCCTCCTATCAGTCATGGTCCATTCCAATCAGCAGGGTGCCAATAAGCCAGAAGCTAATGAAAAGGGCCTCAGACAAAAAAGAAACAATGGAGGGCTCCCAAGCCCAACCTTAGAACTGTGAGCCCAATTTTTTAAACACTACAGTGCACATTTCAGTTAATCTTTATTATGCTAATGTTATTGAGTCTAAGGAACAAAGAAACTTATTTCATGAATTACTTTTAAACGTCAACTTCCCTGAATTTTCTTTTCTTTTGTTAGAGACTACTGACCATTTAACTATCCAGATTAAAACACACACACACACACACACACACACACACACACACACACACACACACTCTCTTTCTCTCTCCTTTGCTCGGAGGTAGAAATCAAAACATAAATTATCACAAAGAAGTCTGATATAATCAACAAAGTTAAACAGTCCTCTTGTTTGATCTCCTCTAAATTAAAGACCAAGTGTTTTGATATGGTATTAGGCACTGAAATAAACCAGATGTTTCTTCCTCTATATAACTCTCCATGGGCACAATCTTAAAGGGTTATTGTCTGGCAAATGTTCAGGGAAACACATTAGAAATGGCACGAATACCCAGATTTTCCTTTCCTTCTATCTACTCTAGTTTATTATCTAAACTAATGCATAATCCACAGGGCTTTGGGAACTTTGTGTAAATACTTTCATGTACAATTCTCTTTCTAGCTATCCTGAGATTAAGACCACAATTATCCTGGCTTAAACCTAAAATAAAGGAACCTTTGCAAATGTATTATCTGGCCTTACATGTTTAATCACAGTATTCTGTGTGCTTTTTAATACCTAAACTAAAGAACAAAGGTTGTACCCTGTGATGTTTCACACATGAAAGACCTTTTGAGACATGTATCAGACGACTGAAGAGCTAGAAATAACTCCTAATGACAATGCATGGTGTTTTCTCCATCTAAAACTAGATGCTATATTCAAAATGTCATATTCTAAAGAACTTAAAATTTCAAAATACCCATGGTCACCATTTCCAAGTATCTGTAATACCTAACATAAAATTCTGATGTGTGTGTTAGACTCTCAAATATAATCCTCAGAAAATTCCTTCTCCTCATCTCTTCTAATCTTTCCTATTCCCCGTGTAATGTTTTTGTTTTTCAGTACATTTTGTGAGCACTAAAGTGAATGTGCATCTGTAATGGAAGTTAGAGAAAAGAATGTGTTTAGGGAGGTGTCTGGTGGGGAGGGGGCGGCAGATGGGTTGAAGGAAGGGATTTTCAAATGTGCAGACTATGGCACGCAGTGATGGAGCAGATGGAATGCATCACCGTCAGCTATGACAGAAATGATTTATGGAATGACCTGGCTGCTCCTGCCTAGTAACAACATAGGATGACAGAACTGGGTTTCCATGACAACCAAAGCCCACCCACTAACTAGATTAGACATTCTTCCCTGGCTTCCACTCACAGAGGAATTTTTTTTCCTAATGCCAATTGGTTTGGCTAGTATGCTGGTCATAATATGGGAAAACACTCAACCACTAGAAGGGTAACTGAAAGGGAGCCTGAAGGACCACTGAGAACATTACAAATTGTTGCCTGCCTACCCACCAAGGTTCCTTTATAGAAGTTTTCCTTGCATAAAATAAACAAAAGAGTTTTGAGGAAAAAAGCCCCCAAAATGCAGGTTGTATTTTTTAAAGTTGCCTAGAATTGAAAGTTCAATGTAATTTCTCTTCCTACTTGTGAAATATATCTGCTATTGGATTCTTTCAGAATCAGCAGAACAAATATGGCAAGCCAATCAAATACCCAGGAGGCATTCAGATTTAATATTATAGAATTTTATTTTTAAGCAGGTAGTTTTCATTAGGTGGGAGTAAGTCCAGAAAAAGTAGGACAACTTCCTTTAATCCTCATCAACACCCTGTAAAACAACAATCAGAGCATTCTCTTTCTGAAAAAACAGTAGTGAAGCTGGTCAGATCAAGGTTCTAACCTAATATATATGGGCTTTACCCTTCCTAGCTTGGTGATCCCTAGGACAAACTACTTAATCTTTCTGAGCTGAAGTTACTTAACCTTTTAAACTTTAGTTCCTCTCTCTGATGTGGGGATAATAATGCCAACCTCACAGGGTATTCTTGAGGATTAAATGAAACAAAGCACGTAAATGCTAAGTATAATGCATAGCGCCTAGTAAAGATTCAAATTATAGCTGGTATTTTTGTGGGTTTTGTTATTATCGTCACTATTTTTGTCATATGAATGTTAAGACTCAATTCAACAAACATTTATTGAGCACTGTTTTGTGGGGTGCTCCACTATGTGGTTGATGAGTTTGCCTTGGCTTTATTTCTCAAGAAACTTGTACTGGGATGCAGAGAAAGGTTTATCTACAGAAACTAGACACAAAGAGGTTTATCTCTTTAAATGTTCAATGGCTGCTTCCTCTATTCACACATTAAGTGGTCTGCCTTCCCCAGGAACAGCAGTAAATGTTGTCTGATAGAGTTTAACTGTACCTCATAGAAAATGTAGGACAATTCTGTGGGAATTTTGAGAGGCATAACATTTAAGGGGAAAAAAAGAAAAGAAATAAAAAGCCTTAGGAGACAAATTCATAAAGTCCAAAGCAGAAGGGCTTCTTTTAAATAATTAGATTTGGAGTCTTTGTGGATTATTAGCAAACGCTTTCCCAAAATAATTCCAAAAGAAGGGATTTTAGTTTTGATATTTTAAGGATCAGCTAGCTATTAAAACAATCACTGCTTTCTCATTAATGATCTGATATGATATAAATTAGCTGCTCAAGAAAACATTATGAGATTCCTTTAAATCAGTTTTACTCATGTTAGCATTAGTTCCTTCAATGAATCTGGCTTTTTTTGGGAAGACTCTCCTTTCCTATTTTTTGAATGAATCAGTTGCAGATGACTTTCCCTTTTAAAAAATATGTAAGCTACTTTTTGTCTTGGAAAAATTTCTCATGAAGGCACTTTCTTCTGTGGACCAGAAGAATAAGTGAAGAATAAATGAGTTGTCTTTCTTGGTTTCATCTGACTTACTTGAATGGGCAACTTACTAAGTATGTATTTAAAACTAATAAGTACATTTAATTATTAATCTCAGTAATTTGTTTTAAATTTAAAGATGCCCAAATTTCTCTTCCTTCTACTACATCTGTTCCATTAAGTCAAACATATTTAAGTTGAAGTTAGAAGGATAGGTCTTGCGGGAGTGGGGTTGGAAGGTGTTTTCCTGAGTTATTTTAAGGGCAGAATGAATCAATATAAACCAAGAATAGCTTTAAATGAGTTATGAAGTTGATTTTGTTATAACTACACCTTTTATGACATACTGTCCACAAAATACTGTTTAGCAGTGTAAAATTCATTCAGCAAAATATTTAAAATCAATACTCACAGATGCCAAAGCCTTTCCAAGTGCATCACCTGTCTGTGAACTTCCAGCGGCAGTCCCTCTGGTTCCTGAATATTTCAGGTAAAAACAAAGAATTTTAGCAGGCAGACTTTTTTTTTTTTTTTAAGCATTCTGCCATGATTTCAAGGGTGTTCTTTACTGTTATCTCACACACAGTCACAATAAATCACCAAATATTGTGTATGTGTTGTATGTAATGAGCTAATTTAAGATGGGTTCCTTACCAGTTTTTACATTAATGAAAATTTAAAAGCTTTTCTTCCTTCCTTTCATTTTTAGACTCAATACTAAAAAATACATCGAAAGATGTGGGGCTCATTGAAAATCCCCAAAGTAGGTTTTAGGAAGTTGTGCCAACCCAAAGCAGCTCACCGAGAATGCTATCTGATCCATTGATGGGAGGAGTGTGTGAGGCAGCAACGTATGGCGAACTGCTGGTACTGCCACGATGGAAGCTAGACATTGGCGGGAGACTCGTGTTTATGTCCGTTGGTGAGACTGAGTGTGGAGGATAGCTCTAGAGAAAGGAGGAAAGAGACATAATCTATTAAATACACTTTCTGCACATATGGCTGGACAACTATGACAACAGGTCAAAAAGAACATTACAAGCTGGCAGCTATAAAGCGTTACTATTGTCATGTACTTTTTAAAAAGGCAGGCTAAATGCAGTAAGCCCTGAAGTATTTACATGTCACAAGTTTTGGCAGAATCAAATCTTACACTTGTAATCCAAAGAGAAACACAAGTGAGGACAAAGTGCTGCCGCACCCTAGTCATGTGTTACAGCCTACCAAGCGGTCATGTGAATGAAGGCTGCCGTAACTACTGGACTGAGACATGTGGGAAGTGGAGGTCCCCAGAATTCCACCAAAACCAGGCTGGCTCATCCCATTTGATGAACTCCAAAGGTCAGAAGAATTGTGGGTCCCATCTAAGACGAAAAGAGAAATATAAAATTTTCCTTAGCTAAAACGTTTTCTTTTATTTAGATGATGCTCTAAGAATTCCAAAGGGTACCCTCCAGATACTCGTTCCCTGCCCCTTCTGACTCAGTCTTCCATCTACTTTTCTTCCCTCCAAACTGTGTAATTACTATTTAAAAAGAAGGAATAAGGTTTTATAGTTAGAGGAGAAAAAAAACAATCCAAACTGTAGTCGGTATATTGTTATAAAAATCCTTAGAAGATCTAAATTCATATCAAGCAGGATAAAAAATATCTCAAATTTGGGGATAGGTTGGATTTAATTTTGGTTAAATGGCATACCCATAAATATACAAAAAAGTTCTTTATAACAAGCAATGTGCGTTATTATAAAAAATTATGAAACTGTGGAATAAATAAGTTTCTCTAACAGTAAACATAAGAAATTGATAATGACTATATTATAGACAGTCTTCAAATGAAATGTGTTAGCAATGACTTCACTCACTAGTGTAAAGTCAAGGAAGCGTTTATGTAGTGATTTATTGCTCCCATAGTATATGCTCCCCATAGTCCAAAACCACAGGAGACCAAATAAAAACGCAAGATAGGAATTAAAGGAAATGCAACACTTTTTCTCTCTGAACAAGTCTTAATCTGTTCTATGATATTCACTGTATTTATATTGATCATTCTAGGGGTGACCTGAGTCTGCAATTTAAATAAGAAAGAGTTGTTAATAGCTTTCATTCACTTAAATTCTATGAGAAAGAGCAGCTCTACTCATTTTTCTCAAATGAAGTCCTTTATAAGTTCAATCAATACTAGATAGGCACTCCAAACGTTTGCTGGATATTCCGACTATATTGCAATCAGCAATATATAACATTAGAAATTTTAATTTACTTTGGCCCCAAATGCATAGATACACCTGAATTCATACATACATTCATACATTTATACATGTGAATACCTGTGTAGGTTTCTCTTTCCTCACAGTTTTAAAATATTAGTTAATATACAATAGATAAACTGCTGTAGGATTGACAACTATCAAGCAGTACTTACCCTGCATAAAGAAAGTGCTAGCAAACATACTGGTTGGTGGCTTGGGAGATGGATAACTAGGAGATTCACGGTTGAAATCATCTGAACTTGGGGATGGTGCATATACCTTAAAATTAAATGGGAAATTTAATTAAAATGGCTATGAGTGTCATATCATTTGTGTAATATGAGTGCTACATTTCACCAAGGGCCTAAAAAGGCCTATCTAATATCTATAAAGGCCTACCAGAAATCCAAAGAAGTGGACTAAATCCACATACGTAATCTAACTTGGTTACCACCTACATATTTGGTTTTGGCTGATTACTAGAGAAAAATACTACTCCAAATAATCTTTGTGTGACACTTACACCGGTGGTTGAACAAATCGTAAATGCTGACTTTGCTTACAAAACACAGATCCATATATAGGCTCATGATTCAAAATGTTGTGGTGGAAACAGATGTCTTTTGAATATAGCATGAAATAGAATTTGGGTTTGTAGAATTCATTCTTTTCACTGTTATAAGATTTATCAAAATCAAAATGAGTTTGGTTAAAAGTTACTATACTTTGTTATTATTAAAAGATATCCATGAAAGGCACAACACGGGTTTTCAGGAACTTGTTTAACTTATTAGTAAGGTTAGCAAAATTAAAACCAAATTCTGCTGAGGGGTTTTCTTTAATTTCAAGCAAACTTCTAAGTCTGGTACAGCTATAAGAAAAATCTCATTTAATTTATCAGAGCAGTATTAATTTCCTTTGGTAAACCTTTGCTTCAGATAAGCAAAATATGAACATTTTGAATTGGCAAATGGCCAAAATTGTCATTTCTCTGCAAAACTAAATGGGCAGCCAAATATCCTTAATAATCAAAACATGATAAAACCATTCTCATGGTGATTACTAAAATCAAGAAGGAAAACAAAGAACAATTAAGGTGATGCATGCTCTGTAAAGGCAAAAGTAAACCAAGAGTCAGGAAGAATGGAAATGTGTCCTACTGAATGGTGTATGAAACGTATTTCTTTAGTTTGATAAGGGTATATCCATTAACTTTTACTCCAAAATAAAAATCCTAAGTGTTCACTTAAGTGGAAGCAAGTAGCTCCCTTATTAAAATTATGGGAGCATGTATAAAAATCATACACGTATTTTTAGCATAAGCATAGAAAATTTCTGTAATTATACATAAGAAATCCAGTAGTTATACCTCTGGACATAGAGGTATCCTTCCAGAGGATGTTTACTTTATGTCCTTCTACACAGTCTGGTATTTTATCCCGAGCAAACATGTTTGTCTATGCACTAATAAAAAAGTTGACGAAGCACACACTGAGATTAAAATGGGGGCCAAGATTTTATTTACATAAACCATCATTCATACTCATTTATTCTTCCTCTGAGGCATTTAATAACTGTAAAGACTTCTGACAAATCACCTAACCTTCCAAGACTCAATTTCCTCATTGATAAGATGGTGCTAATAGTACTTGCATTAGGGGGTTGATGGGAAAATCAAATGAGATAATACATATACAATGTTTAGCACAGTAAGCTCTAAGCATTAGCTAATGGGATCTCAATCATTTTTCTATCATTCTTGTAGGAGCCATTATACTGCCAATACTGCCCTTGTTCAGTCCCTGAAGAATGTTCCTTATAGTTTTTGTCTGCACATTTCTACTTAAAAAACAATTCATCCTAAATAAAAGGCTAAAAAGTCAATTTTTACTCTTCTTGCTAGTTGTTTCAATACTAACATAGGTGTGTATTTTTAATGGACTGGCATTCAGGTTAGTTTCCTCTCACATCCCAGAGGTAAAAACATACACCTGTGGTACCTGAGAAGTTCACGACAAGACAGATTTCTAAGAACTACCTAGAAGGACCCTAGATAAAGAAATGTGGCAGATAAAATGTGTTTTCTTCCCCATTATACATATTAAATACATTTTTCTAGTTTAGTGCTATTATATGAGGTAGTGTCAGAATGAAATAATTGGGTATATACAGTTGTGTTTGGAATGTATTACACAGGCTGATGGGCAGGAAAAAGTTTTCAGGAAAGGAACTTCGCAATTTTTTCTTTTAATCCAGTTTCACTACCTAAACTTAGCCACAGCTAGATGTCCCGTGTCCCCTTTATACATAGATTTTCCTAAACGAGGCTGAAACTACAAATGATGAAGAATAAAGTAAATCCATAGACACAGCAAGAAAATACAAATGAGAATAAAATTCAGAAGATAGCATTATGCCTCTTGGTACAAATGCTTATTTACTAAATATACCATCTTTGATCTCAAAGTAGGAAATAGAAAATTCTCTAATTCTATCCAGGTCATAGATTGAAACATTGTGTAAGCCTCCAACTTATGAAAAACAATTTCAGTTTTGATGTGCCATCTCACACAAAAAATCTATATAATATGGCCATTTAAATGTGTATTTTATCAATTTATATTTACTTATTCTTATTCCCATTCAATTCACTGTATTCCATGCATGATATACTTACACTTTAAAAAATCCTAAATGTTTGCAGTTATAAAAGCAAATAAAGGATAAATGTGACTAAACTGATTTACAAATCAAGGAGATATGCTGATCAGATAATGGTTAATGATCGTGGTCATGGAAAGCAAGAGAACCAAAAAACCCCACACAAAGCAGGAGAGACTTGCCTATTCTTATGTAAAAATTTTAAGCTGTATGGAAAAAAACAGGGCTCATTTTAGAGGTAAAGTTTTTTTTAATGTTAGTCTTTATAAACACATTTTGAAAAATAAATGGACTTAGAAAAAATCGATCTTATAAATGAAAACGGTAAAAACTCTACTGTAAGTTTGTCATTTTATTTACTAACATAAGTTCAAAGTTTTTATCACCATAAAAATGTTTTGAAAAACAAGGTTCCCTAAGAGGCCCATCTAACAGCATTTCTAACACCAGCCAAATAACTTTACTTTTGGTATCTCAACCACAGCTTGCAAAAACATAGATGCAATGTTATGAAGCAGCAGTTGTGCCAGTCTCAATTTTTCAGATCAAAGAGTTCTTGCGGCAAAGCGCAACTGATGTGGTCTCAAAGACTTTATTAACTCCAGATGTAGGGAAACAGTCCGCCAATTCCACAAAAAGAGCAAGTCTCTTTTAGTTACAATCAGTACTGGCCACAAATTAAAACCAGACTGCTTATGTCATCTGATCACCTGCACATAGATGCCAGGTTTTTTTTTCCTAGTTAATGATCTAATCATATGTTTACATCTTAAGTATGATTTTGTATCACAACAAACAATCTTAAAATTAAGAGAAAGGACTATATGTGCTTTAAGATTATTAAAATCTACTAGGAGTCAAACTGTTTTTAAGAGAAATAGAGGGGCACCTGGCTGGCTCAGTTGGTATAGAGCATCTGACTCCTGATCTCAGGGTTGTGAGTTCAAGCCCCATGAGGGGTACAGAGATTACTTTAAAAAATAAAATCTTATAAAAAGGTACTAAAGTAATTTAAGATGTTCTATTAAGTGGTAGCTATTTAGAAATTTTCTTGAGAATTCTAGCTTCTAGGGGCACCTGGGAGGCTCAGTTGGTTAAACATCCAACTTCAGCTCAGGTCATGATCTTGTGGTTCACGAGTTCGACCCCCACATCGGGCTCTGTGCTCAGAGCCTGGAGCCTGCTTTGGATTCTGTGTCTCCCTCTCTCTCTGACGCTCCCCTACACATGCTCTTTCTCTCTCTCTCTCAAAAATAAACATTAAAAAAAAGAAGAAGAAGAAAAAGATAAGATAGTGATAAAAAAAAAAAGAATTCTAGCTTCTATTTCAGAATGTCAGGCTCATAGGAGTGATCATGGGACCGACTGTCTTTCTTCTTTCCCAAGCACTTATATTTTACCCTCCAGGAATGGTGATAAGAGTAATTCTGAGTGTCTGCTGAACAGACTGTAACATTTATTCCAACTCAAATGAATATAACTGAAAATCTAAGTCTGATAGAAAAGAACAAATCCACAATATGTGTTTAATGTCCTCATCCCATCCACCCAAACTGACTTTAAGAGTGACAGAGCACGTTAGGGATGAGTATTTATCAATTACTCTTTTTTTTTAAATTTTTTATGTTTTTATTTTATTTTTGAGAGAGAGACAAAGTGCCAGTGGAAGAGGGGCAGAGAGAGAGGGACACATGGAATGTGAAGCAGGCTCCAGACTCTGAGTGGTCAGCACAGAGCCTGACGTGGGGCTTGAACTCACAAACCATGAGATCATGACCTGAGCCGAAGTCGGATGCTTAACCGACAGAGCCACCCAGGCGCCCAACAATTACTCTTTACAGTGATTACACAATTATCCTTGGGATGTTTTAGCTCATACAACCAACTGGAGTCAAGTTAACAAAAACATTCCTTTTTACTTGCTTGGATGATTCAGTTTAGTCATATGGATAACTCCAAATTCAGGGCAAATCATTCTCTGTTCAGCTTTTAAAGGCTAAGCTGTGCACTGTGTTCTTCCTTTCAGTGCATCCTTCTGTGATTAATACTGGAAATATCCTTGTCAGGCAGGGGGGCATAATGATTTTCTGATAGTTATTGAGAAAAGATGCAAAGAAGGAGAAGTTTTTGTTAAAAAGATAGGTTTTTCTTGTCTTTTTTTTTTTCAATCTTGTCACATCCCAGTGATGAGTTAAAAGACGATGTCACTCCCCATGCCTTTAAAAATAGATCCATAGCCTGTGTGGTGGCTGATATTTTTAAATGTTCCAAATGATGAGAAGATGAGTTGGGAATTTTCTTTAGTATGTGAGAATAGCTATATATCTTAATTAAGATACCCTTCCACAGAAAATGAGAGGAATGATTTAGATGAAATCTATCCAACAGAAGTTTCTGTGAAGATGAAAATGTTCTACATCTGTGCTACAGAATATAGTAGCCACGAGTTACATGACTATTGAACACTAGAAAGGTGAATAGTACAACTGAGGAAGTGAATTTTTAATTATACTTTAATTTAAAGTCTTCTGTGACTAGTAGTTACTATATTGAACAACATAAGTTTAGATAATTTTTCCTTACCTAGTTTACAATTGCATAAATTACTGTGAAAAAAAAAAAATTCTTGGAGTCTCATAAGCTCCAAGGCCTATGAAAACCAAAATCAGCCTAAACTGTCAAACAATTTAGGAACACCTTCACCTGATTTGGAAAAAAGAAAGGAGAAGCTTATATCCACTTTTCTAAACGTGCTCTAAAATACAGTAATCATTATCAAGATTTTATCCTGTTTAGGCTTCTATTAGCTCAGTTGTCAAGATGATTTGAATAGCAGTTTTCTTTAAATTGCAACATGTTAAGTACCATTAAAGATTTCAATACATGCTAATATGGACCTCCAATATGTGAAAAGTTTAAAATAATAAGAGAAATCATCTTTAGCACAATCTTTATCAACTTACCAAAATAACAAAACAAAGCATTTGGCTAATTTCCTCCACGATCATAATTTCAGTTTTTTAAAATGTTTATTTGAGAGAGAAAGAGAGAGAAAGAAAGAGAGAACACACACACACACACACACACACACACACACACACACGCACACGCGCGTGAGTGGGAGAGGGGGAGAGGGGAAGAGGGAGAGGGAGAAGCAGAATCCAAAGCAGGCTCCAGGCTCCCAGCTGTCAGCACAGAGCCCAATGTAAGGCTCAAACTCACAAACTGTGAGATCATGATCTGAGCCAAAGTCTGACACTTAACCACCTGAGCTACCTAGGCGCCCCTCAAAATAAAAATGTAATATTGTATTCAGGAACATCCACTTACCTGATTTTTACATAAATATATTTTATTGAACAATAAAAAATTTATAAGTATATTTGAGTACTTAAAATCTGGGGTGGGGGGGGAGGGGAAAGTGTAGGTCACTGGAAAAAAAAGAAAACCACAATCCAAGTCAAATCCTATCTTTAAGAACTGTAATTAAACCTCCAGGCCAATAATTTTTAAAATATGTCTTAGGGTCAACTTAAAAACTGAGAAAAACTAGGTAATTACTGTAAGAATTCATTCTTTAGCTATTGCTGATTAATCCAAGTCCCTCACACAGTAATACAAACAACAGTTTCTACTTCTGAATTTTGGAGGCACTATATTTTGTAAAAAGAAGCTGTTTAAAAAAGAGTAAATAAAAATTTTGCTTTAATAGTTCTACTGATTCAGATAAAAGTGCTAGATAAGTGTTAGAGGAGGTTAAAATTTCCTAAAAATAATTTCCTATTGATTTTCTGATCATTTGTAGCCATTATTTTCTATGAATACTGATCTGATATATAAACTCGGGTAAAAACTATCTTTAACCAAAATGGCAAAATTTTAAAGTCTCTGAAATTTAGGTCTTCCTACCTTCCTTGTATCTTCTCTAATCTAAATTAAAACAAATATAACCCCCAAAAAAGACATTACAAATTTTAAATAAATCTACGAAACAAAAATCTAATCTAAGAATACTTAAATGACATATTTGATAAATATCTCAATGCTTTTGGTATTTTACTATTACATAGAAATAGAAATGTTGCCATAAATCCCAAATCTACTACTGGGGCTTTTAGGGTAATTCTGAGCCTAAGAGGCGAAACACGTAGATAGTCCCACTACTAAATACCGTAAGAACTCAAACCAAAGGCATCAAAGCGAAATGTCTGAAGTAGAAGGACTAACTTAGGGGCATACAAACAATCTCTGTCAAGGAATCTTTTTACCTAATTAGCCTACTAAAAACACAACTGGAATTTCTATAAAATGAATAAAAATACATGTTTTTATTTTCAACAGTTTCATAAATAAAAGGATCAATGTCATTGCCCAAGAATTTATAGGGACATAGTTAGGGGTGGAATGAAGTAAAATTTACTAACAACAATTAAGAAAACAAAATTCCAGCTTTCAGTACAAAGCAGCTTAAAATCAGTTACTAGTTCTGCTAACAAGAATAGTTGGTATTACTGGTTTTCAATTGTGAGAAAAATGTCTTAGGAAGTCAAGCACATTTTTATTAATCTGAAATTAACATCACTGGGCATATTTCACCAGCTCGTTACTGGAACTGCTATCGTTGTAATAACCACAGTTTTTTCTGAAGGATAAACTATGTAATTTTAAGGGACTGGGTTTGAAACCTGTATCCTAGGATAATATACTGAATAAAAGCAATGAATGTCACTTCTTAGCTCTCTACATTTTAAAGAAATTTATATCCAACAATACAGCACCTGATCTCTTCCTCCAATACACTCATCAATTAGTGGAAAGGGATAGAAATTTCTTTCTACAACATTAACAAAGCTGATCAGTGACGACATACTCTCCTGGCAATGGCTGTAGTTTTGACTGACTGGTATTTGTGCCCACAAATTAAGGAAACAAAAAACCCCCAAATCCTTGGAATCATATCTGGAATATAGTTTCAGATAGTTTTGGTAGAGAGGGGAAAAATCAAAGAAGATTTAAGTGAAAGTCCTTGTCATTCTATGTCTTTAGCACTGTATCTTCAGAGAATTCTTAAATTACTTCATATTTTCCTTATCATACAAATATTAGATTTTACTCTACAGGGCCCAGAGATAGGCTGGAAATTTGAATTAATTCAATTGTACTTTGCTCTCTCATGTTAATTAGCAATAAATCCCCAATGGAAACAAAATGTAGCTCTATATACGATCATGCTGGTTTCTAAGCTTTTATTAACTGAAAATGTTTATTTGAAAAATAAGGCTTAGAAGTATTTACAATGCAATTTTATCTACTTCCTACTCTAATTCTTATGAAAATACAAATTACGTGGGCAGGCGGGTGCCAAAACCATGGCTAAACCAATTTTTACTACTGTGTGTTCTATTAGAAGAGGAGACTATGCTAGTCTGATTTCCTGAGTTTTTAAACATACCTAATTTAAAGCTCTTCATCTTAAATAGAAACTAGTAAAAATCTGCTTGACTGACCACATGAATTTACATTCATAAAACTGTTAGTCTCATCATATATACAAAATATATGTATTTGTAAGAATGGCCTAGTGTTTTCCTCAGTTACATCTTCTTTCCAGTGCAGTATATTTTCATACACATAAATTACAGTAAGGATTAAAGAAGTTTGGCCCTTTGCTATGGAGACTAGTTAACTTGCCCTTGGGAAAATCTGCTCTTGAGAGACAGAGCTGGGTTCAAGTCTGAACTCAGCACTTACTAACTGGGTGGTGCTTGAGCAAGTTACTTAACTTCCCTGAACCTCTTTTTCCTTATTTATAAAAGGAGAGTAGTAATAACTAAATGACAGAGTGTTTGTGAGGATTAAATGAGGTAAACATAAAGCTCTCAGCATAGTTCTTGACACAGACTAGTCCTTCTAATCATGTTAGTTCCTGTCTCTTCTTTCCCAGATTCCACTGAAAGAAGCTCAATATTAAAAATGTGCTTCTAAGCTTGAGTTTCAAAACTTGGATTTCTGTGTTGTCTCTAATAAGATTAAAATAATCCCCTGATACAATTAAAAGAGCATCATGTCTGTACTTGCTGCAATTTTTACACCTGGAACACTCTGTAGCATCTTCAGTTTAAGGCCTAGAAAATGGGAGGCTGATCAGATCAGAGGAAGGCCGAAACTCCAGAATCCTCAAGGTGAAGAAAACAGGAATCCTCTCCTCCCAAAACTTTACTTCCTTTACCTCTAAGACTTTCTACCTTTCTGCACAAAGGACACGATTTAGTCATATCAATGAGAAAACTGAATGCAGGCCAAGTTCTTTATATATTAAAGGATGCTCAGAAACCTATTATTCCTTGCTATTTTTTAAATCTCAAAAAATCGATAATATTCAAAATGTTTTTCAGTTTCCTATTTATAATAAACACATTAATATTTTACAGTATGGTACAGAATACAACTACACAAAAGCTACAGATGATACAGATCATTAACCCCTTCTCTTTTCAAATAGTGGGGAAAATAGGGTTAACATCTTGGCTTTTCTTTACTGAATAGAGATGCCCACGCCTGTTATATTTCCAACAATACAATGCAACCACAAAATCTTAGATAATATGGAAAGCCTCTTCTCTCCTTAATTTTTTTTTTTGCTAGAGATTATTCAGTCTTACTATTAAAATACCTCAAACATCCTTAAATATATGAAACCAACTTGAAAACTTAAAAATAAAATATGGAAAAAAAGAGAAAGCATTTTAGACCAATACCACTTAAGATTTCTTGCTGCCTAATACCCATAATGGGATCTTAAAAATGAAATCAATGTGAACCTATTAGCATTTTAAACTATTAATCTGCCCTATCATCTAAAATAAACTGTAAGGTGGGATTAAAGAGTGAGCTTAAATTTAACCTGTTCACTATGAGAATTATATAAAAATTCCATAACTTAAGTAAGGAAGTATATTTCACTAAAGTCTGGAAATACTAAGTTAAAGTGCCAGTTTCTACCATAATGCATTTATGGGTAGACAATCCCCAATATATACTAAAATAAGGCATTTACATAGTTTTTGGATAATATAATTACATACTATATCGTTTTCTTATTGAAGAGTTAAAAAACTAGAGGGTAAAAATAAAATAGATATAAGAAAATACATTAAGAGTAGGACCTTAACCTACAGAGAACTAAGCAATATATCATCTCTTTATGCATTTTTCAAGAACATAAAAGTCACCTTTGACCTATATCAGGCACAGGCTATCAATTTTCAGGCTACACTTCTCTATCATACCAGCTATGTCATCTACCGTAAGTCTGGAAATACTTAATACCATCAAAGATGTTCCCTGCCCCCAGCCCAATGTAGAACAAAGAGAAATGTTGTAATAGAGTGATCTGTGCTCTCAAAAGAATGAAGTCTAAACTCAATTTGAGAGTCAGTCTCTCTGCTTCAGAGATCCTATATAATTAATTTTACTGAACTCACAGACACACACACACACACACACACACACACACACACACACACACTGTTAGAAAAGACTATTTTACTTAGAATTAGACATAAAAGTATTTTTACATTTTAATGACAATTGGTAAAGACGCTATAGAATAGAAATCAAGTAATTTCACTTTTATTACTCATCTAAATCTATCTCTCACATTCTCCAAAGCTATGCTTTTATGGGTAGCATGAACATACACTTCTTGATCAGTTTAGGATATTTTGGCTTGATTATCATTTTTTAAGAAAGCTTACCCAAACGTTAACAACCAAATGCTAACAGAGTCTAAGGAGGCCTTCTCAAAGCAGTCAAAGAATGAAAAAGTGCTTTCATTAGTTCTCATGTACCCTGGTTAGAACCATATGTTACTTTAAAATATTTTCAAGCAGTAAAAAGGGAGGGAACAAACATATCTGATTTTATACCTATTTTAGGAAAATGTGATTAAATTTTCTTTATAACTTCAAACATTAATATTAAAAATACCTCCACCCCCAACCATTAAAAAAACAACAACAACACTAAAATCATGTATGTATTTAATAAGACACCTGAGGGGGGAATTTCTTTTTTGGAAAGACTGAAGAGGAAAATATTGAATTTCTGACATGAACCCAAGATTGTTATTCACCAGTATGACATTTCTATAATGTTTATCAATTATCTTACAAGGATAACTCCTATCGAATCTTCCAGAGAAGTTCACTTTCTTTTTAAAATATACAAAATCTTCTGACTTAAAGATACTTTTGTAGAAACCTACTAAAAAATACTAAGTAATTAAAGAATAGGAAAGTCTTGCTTAGCAACACAGAAAAGTATTATTTTAAAACATCTAACCATGTGCTATAAATTGACCAGAAATACATTCTTTGGAAAATGTTTAAATGCATTCTTTGAAAAATAGTGATTTATTTTATGAATCTGTACAGGGTCAAAATTCTAGTTTGATTGGAAACAGATGGTATCCCAGTAAAGTCGGGCTCTGGACCTGAAACTCCAAACAGGAAATACGGTCCTCACTAGCTGACTGCTTCCCTAATCATTCCCAGAGCTTCATACTTGTTATTTTTATGAATATCCAAGATGACTTTCATCTTTCCCTTCTATCTACAAAGCATCAAACACTCCTCTCTCTCTCTGTGAGTGCGTGTGTATGTATTTTATATATAGACTAGATGTTTACAATATAAGAAAACATTGAAACAAATGTACTTTCGAGCTCATTGCTAGTAAAGACATCAGGCATTAAAAATAATAACTCACAAATTCAAGTTTATTTTCTATCCTATTTAAAAAATAAAAGCGAACAACTACTGAGTAATAGTATCAAAGGCAACTTTACTGACACTACTTACAAAGAAATACATAGTTTAAATGTATTGCAGAAAATGAGAGAACTCACAGGTTTTAGTAAAAAGCAATTAATCTACACTGCTTTCCATTAAACAACCCAGTTAGAAGCTACGTGAACAAAGAAAAAGACTTACCGTTTTCCCATTGTAGTAATACATCAAAGAATTGCTGCCCATTCCAGGGACAGGGTAAGCACAATACATGTTGATTTTGAAAATGCTAGTTTGCAGCTAATGCACACAGCTTCTCTCCAAGACATACATCCACACAGCCAAACAGAGTTAAGTCTTCAGCACTATGCATCCACACATGGATCTACTCAAAAGGAACTTATGCAAAATAGGACTGAACCAACTCACAGAGCACAGAGGGAGGGTTTATGCTGTAATAACCTCTTTCAATTTCTGTCAAGACCTTGCATTGGTGGAGGATACCAATAAGACAAAGTTTGGGGTATTAAAAAAATACAAGTCACTTACAAATGCTAAATAATGAAAACAGATACTGTTCCTGGAGATAAATATTCCAGTAAATTGTTAATTTTGTCATCTCTCTCTCAAAGAAAGGCAAATTGACATCTGTTAATCTGTTTTTAGTTTTAATTAAATTAGACTACAGGTGGCAGGGAAACCTAGCTTGCTACACCTCTAGCAACATTACCATCTGGCCTGCTCCAAAGTTGCTTCCAACTTTGATAAACACATGATCAAGCTATCAGGAATTGGAAACACTGAATCATGTCTAACAAGAAGGATCTAGACGGTTAAGCCTTGTACAAAATCACTTCCTGGAGAAAGCAGACCCATCATGTAAGTACCTCTGAACTAACTAGAAAAAACCATGATTTTTTTTTTAAGTTATAAAAATCATACTGAAAAAAGTTTTGAAAGGAGCACATTTCATGAAAAAGTTCAGTATAAAAGCTTAAAAAATTATCTTGAAAATAAATGTTTGTTAAAGCAGACATATTTAATAAAGATTTTCAGTTATAAATCTCCTTAAATTCCTCATTCACAACACCAATTAAAAAGTTTATAATGGACTGCACTCTTCCAGAACATCTAATATGTAAAAGCAATTCAGTAAATAGAAAAAAAACAAAGTTTTGTTTTTCCTTATATAAAAGTATGAGAGGCTGGTGTGTATAACACACAAGATAGGCACTATAGCTGATAAACAAAAAAGGCTTCTTGGAAGTCTTTCCTCCAAGTTCATTATTGTTCTTAAAGAATA
Source organism: Herpailurus yagouaroundi (assembly GCF_014898765.1). Lineage (NCBI taxonomy): Eukaryota > Metazoa > Chordata > Mammalia > Carnivora > Felidae > Herpailurus > Herpailurus yagouaroundi. Next base: position 22,842,620 of record NW_024412415.1, on the reverse strand, counting down.
GCTTATATATTCATATTTTTATGTTAATACTCAAATTTCTCAAAAAGAAAAAATAAACAGTATGGGAATAAAAGTCCCTTATAAGGACTTAAACAATTCACTGTACTTATAAGTCAAAAGGTTTTAGACACTGCTTGCAAATACATGTTTCTCCCACAAATTATTTTGTTATTTAAAAAATTTTCAATTTGTCTTTTGGATTTGTCTGGATTCTAACCCGGAAAAACAGAAGAGAAACATTTCTTTTCTTCCCATCAAAACCTCTTTGTAATACTGTCTCTTGTCTCTGTGCCTTGTATGTTCTAACAAAACTGCTAATCAAAGGAGAGCAAACAAGGAGTACATCACCTTTTTTAAAGGCACCTTTCGTGAAGCAAAGCTCTTCTAAAAAATATTCCAGAAATATTCAATAAGACAGTAAAAAAATCTGAAAACAAACAAAATCTATTCTTATGAAACATATTGATCAAATTATAGTAATAAAACCAAATCAGACAATAAGGCCAGCTAACTTCACAATGTTTAAAAGCTGATGGTATCGGAATAACAATAAAACCTCCCCACATTCTCCAGATACGGAAAAGGCTAAGCAGCAGCTGCAAAAGAACATCACTGTACAGCAGACTATTAAAATGCCAGTCTGCAGAGTGGTTTGTAACTTCCTCCCTCCTGAGAGGCCACAAAGACTTCATTTCAATCCTTAGAGAACTGTGTAAAAAGCTTTGATTTACAATTAACAATGCCACGTCTTAAAACCATTCAAGTAAATTTTACTCTTTCATAGATAGTCATTCCCTAACAGAACAGCTACTCTTAAAAAAAAAAAAAAAAGGAAAATCAATTATCTAAAATAAAACTTTCTTTCTCTTAATGATTAAAATTTAAAAACAAATTTTGAATAGAAATTGAGGAGGAATGGGGCAAAGAGGGAAGCCACAAAACACTGATAATACCTGAACATTTTCTTCCTATAATCATTGCTCCAACCTGAGACAACTTCTGTATGTTGGTAACAACAACAACAACAACAACAACAACAACAACAACAACAAAAATCCACTTATAGTAGTTAGGCTCATTTCTCTGGGATTTGCCAGTAAAGAGTACTATTCTGTCTGATAAAAACAAACATTATAATGTGAACCCAACTATGCAATCTTAGCTATTAAAACACAATGAAAATTTTAGTATTTCATTAACAGTTCTTTATTTTAGATACAATTATATGATACTGTGAAAAGAATAAACAAATATTCAGGTAAAAGAAAACTGAGAGTAAAGCCAGACAGTATAATCTTTTACTCTTCTAAAGTAGTTTATTAAGCAATTGGAGAAGTTTGCTACTAAAGCTGAAACCTGAATGTGAAATGTAATAGTTTCTAAAGAGAGTTGAGTAATTAAAAGCTTTTGCTTCTCTTTTTCATTCCTGCTTTCAAAAACACAGATACAAAATCCATACAGGTGCATTTAAAACAGCTCCCTCTTCCCCAATATACAACATATTCACTTGGTATATGCTACTGCCTAAATTGAAAAGCAGAATTTAGGAAGCAGAAACTTAGAAAGAGAGATCTACATACATACGACATTAAATGATTTTTTTTGAACACAGTAAATCATCATGAAAACGGTGGTAATCTAAATAAAGTGTTCCCATATTCTACTTCTATGCTATAGCAAGGTCTTCCGTTACTCCCAAATATCATTTTTTTTTTAAGCTGGCTTTACCCCAAAGAAACTAAAACTGGTTGGTGTAGACAATCATTTTCTTTATCACAATTACAAATGATCTTTTAGAAGTGTTTTTTCTCTTCCCCAAAAATATTTTGGGAAAAAAATTCTAATTTAATCTATGTAACAGCTGCAGCACATTTTTTTTCCTTAAGAAGAATCATATTACAGGAAAAAAAGGCATATAGATGGATCAAGTACTGCTCTGGTGAATGCAGTTGTTTAATCTTTGCCTTTTTTTTTTTTTTTTTAAAGGAACATGTCAAGGGTTAATCCTGTGACTCAGTCTGACAAAACGAGTCAGCTGGAGACAGGGCCACATTTTAAATGTGATTGCAGACAGACGTGCAGTCTGCACAGGAGCTCTGAACTGTCATGTACTTTTTATCCTGAATTGTTTCCACCCACAATTCTACGTAATCACTTATATGTTATTCTAAGAGTATGTGATCTGACTTAATATTCATGCTACCTCGTCTAATAATCTAAACAATCACCAAGTTTTATAACAAAATGGGCATTCCGGTAAACATTGGCAACATGATTAATGAAAATGTCACAGAACCTTGGAAAAAATATGACTTGGAGCCATACATCTTTTATTAGCAAACTGATGATTCCTGGTTTGAGGATTATTGCATTTCACTGAATTTCATGTATGGTTCCCCTTCCTTCAATAGTTCAGGATGTAATGTTTATTGCTTTTCTAACAGCCATCAAGCACAGACCTAAACCAGATAAGAAAAAGCTATAATGTACTTTGCCTAAGTGATTTTACTTCTTTACTGAAGATTTAGATTTAGGAAATGATGTTTTCAAAAAGTCTACTAGGTAGGGACTATCTGGCAACTTCTGTTTAAATCCCAATCCCACATGCAAAAATTTCCTTTTTCCTTCTTATTTTTCTGTTGGTTCAGAAACAGACAACTTTTCCTTGGAGAGCTATGCAAAATTTCATGGAATTACCTATACAGTATTATATTTTAATCTATTTTGTTAGCTCTTCTTATCCCTGTTTGGATCACTATAGCTCTCTTCCCCATTTTTTAAACTATTCTTAAGAATGTTTCAAGAATGATCTAAAATTCTAAAAAGTTTTCAAAAGAAAATTCTGAATTACACATCTTGAATTAATTAGTAATAAAGGTCAGTTAATGGTTTATCTTATTGTACATTTTTCTACAACAAGGAGGCAACATTCTGGTGTCCCAAAAGGCTAGAGTATCTAACTGCCTAGAAAAGTAAATCTAAAACCCGTTCAGAAGATTCCTCTTGAAAAGTTTCAACATTATTTCTAAGTGAATCAATTCCTGGAAAATAAGACTTTCAGAGTGATAAATGGAGCCAAACAAAGTTTACATGTGAATAATTCCACAAATGAACTCTGTATTTTCCTAAGCATGAAACTCAGTAAATAGCTAATAAATTATGCAAGGGAAGTGGGAGTGAGGATAGGTTTAAGAGGGATAATAAGTGAGGGAATCTACAAGTGGGCAGATTCAGAGGAAAAGACCCTTCCCCAATGCCTCCTCTTCCTTATTTAGCTTGTAGACAGATGACCTGTGAATGAATGTGGTCTCTACTAAATATGCAGTATTTCAGTTGGCCTGGCTAACTAAATCAGACACAAAAATTCCAGGTTTTATATCTGAATATTATATTGTAGATTTTTCTAGTATGTGCTGCTTTGTTACTAAAAAAACCACTCCTAAGTGTTCAGGAAGTTGCTTCTGGTCTTTTTCTAAAACCCTCACAATTTACAAAATTTACTTTTGCAAAAGAGAAAGCAAGAATATAAAACTCTAGCAAAATAATGCATCTCTCTTAAACCAATCCATTAACATTCAATGCATATTATTTAAAGATAATAATGCTATTAATCTGAAATCATATAATGCATCTTCTAATTCAACAATGTCACTCTAATTTTGTTGATTCCTATCACTCAGTAAAGAGGCTTCCAAATACTGTCTTTCCACTATATAAAAATCTTAAAAATCAATGACTTTATTTTGTGATTTTTATATTTCAGGTGATACTCTGAAAAAATCGTTTCAATTATGCCTTAATTTTGAGTACCTAAATCTCAGCCAAACCAAATAATAATCAGACTTATAATGGATGGTATTATAGATTGGTCCGAGCACTGGTACACAGTTTATTTGGATATTGGTAGGATATTAGGAGCATCAACATACATATAAACATATACTTCTCAGAGCAGAGTAAAAACAATGCTGGAGTTCACAAATCATGTGTGTCTCATTACCTGTCTCAGAGAACATCAGATTTCTTATTACAAAAATCTCAAATCTAACTTGAGTTTTACAAATGCTTAATGATTAACAAAATAGAAAACATCTATCTCTATAGCCAATGGCAAATCAGCTATATAAACTGTATATACAGGGAACAAAGAAAACTGTTTAGTTCCCCCTCTGACAACCATTTGAGTATAATGAGGATGTGTAAAAACAACTATAACTTCTGTAGGAGAACGCAAATAAATCTCTTTTGGGGGTAAATAAATAGTATCCTCCTGATAGCAATATGAACAGATCATACAAAGCCTCTAAAAGACTATCATTAGACACCCCTTCAAATGAGATAGAACTATAATTACTGAGAATCCGTAAAACCTGAAGCAAATTGCATGTTTCTTTTCATCACAAACTCACTATGACAAAGCAGTTTTCTTTGAAAAATTAAAGGAAGGGGTCCGCTCTCCCAAGTAATTTCTACATCTCTTGACTGTCCATTTCTTTCCCCATATGAATTGCAGTTTGTCACTTCTCATCTGACACTTGAAATAACATGGTAAGAGAATCATTAACTATGTTGCAACTTGATAATTTTCCTGCAGATGGCTCTGTAATCACAGGACTGCCTAATGGTGTGTGTGCATGTAAAGAAATGATGAGGAGGATACCCAAGTTTTTAGATCCCTCAATAAACCAGCACTCCTAAAGAGCTTTCAAGACAAAGCTTTGCACTATTGACAACCCAACAACAAAACAAAATGGTAAGCAAACAAAGCTATTATTTAAAATCATCTATAGAAGGTGAACAATTTGGTCTTGGGTTAAATTAGTTTAGGAAAAGTGCTGCCTGATTTTTTTGTTTCTTTTTCCACAGTTTTTTTCTTCTAAGCTGGAAAGCAGTAGATCCTTTCCATGGAAGAAATGGAATAACAACAGATATAATATTCTGTTTTTTTTTTTTAAAGAGACCAAAAATAACATCTGCATTTTAGCCTAGAGCCATTTAAAGAATCTGCAATCTAAAGCTCTAAGTAACTTATACATTAGGCTATTTTTGGCCCCAATCTATGTTTTGTGCTTGAGTAAAAATTCTTGTTCATGGTAGTAATTTTTAAATACTTCATATCTATAATTAATTAAATAGCTAGAGTCTACCAAATCATCTTCCTCATATTTTGTAAGCAAGTAAAAAAATAAAGTTAATTTTAGCTTTAATCACTGGAAGAAGCCATGCAGATCCTAAATTTACAGAAAAACTTTCTCAAAAAGAATGGTTTCTTACTATTAAATTATGGGGACCACTCTCAACAAAAGCCAAATAATACTTCATTTAAAAAAATTTTTTTTAACGTTTATTTATTTTTGGGGAGGAGACAGACAGAGCATGAACGGGGGAGGGGCAGAGAGAGAGGGAGACACAGAATGGGAAACAGGCTCCAGGCTCTGAGCCATCAGCCCAGAGCCCGACGCGGGGCTCGAACTTACGGACCGCGAGATCGTGACCTGGCTGAAGTCGGACGCTTAACCGACTGTGCCACCCAGGCACCCCAATACTTCATTTTAAAAACACATCTGAGGAGGGTATAATAAATGAGGGAGGAAATGAGAGATGTGTCAGTTCAACATAGGACAAAGCAAAACAAAAGTTGGACTAATGTTTAGTATGTTTCACTGGTCAAGGCAAGAATTGACACCCCAACAGAAAACAGCCATAAAACTCTGAAAGATGAAATCTGTTAACTTACTTGTTCTATGTACTGTGAAAATTAATAAAAGGAAACCTCACTAAAGTGGACTGAGGATGCTAGAAAGGGTGGCTGGAAGGGGAGTCATACTAGTCAAAGTTAATTACAGGAAACTTTGTAAATTACGGTCTAAGTTCCATTGCTGCAAAACGCAGGATTTAAATTAGGCCAAAGATTTCCTAGCCATTTCACCATCAATAAAACCTTTTATTATTTACTCCACCCCAAAACAGTGAATTCCTATTTTGAAAGATTTTTGTCTCTTAAACTTTTTTTTATTAAATTATAATGAATATTTTTCCCTGTTAAAAAAGGAACAAAGCCATATGAATTTCATTCAGAAATTTTCTTTTTTTAGATTTTTAAAAAATCTTTAAGATTTTATTTTTTAATCTTTCTTATTTTTTAAATCTTTTTTAAGATTTTATTTTAAAATAATCTCTATACCCAGAGTGGGGCTTGAACTTACAACCCCAAGATCAAGAGTCACATGCTCTACTAAATGAGCCAGCTGGGTGCCCCTCATTCAGAATTTCTGATTAAAAGGGAAATGAAGCATTGCCATGCTGAGCTGAAATAATTCTAGTAAAAAAAAAAAAACAACAACCCTGATGTTTCAGAGACCACGGATAATTTTACCTAATTTGTTAGATTTTTTGAAATATTTTACATCTTCTTATAGTACTATTTTTGAAGACCCAGAGCTGTGACTCACTGGTGGAGATGAGACCCACTGTCCATACCAATCTTAAACTGTATTTTTGTCATTGTATCTGTAAGTGGCATAATTAGAAGCTTAAAAGCCTCACATAAAATGAAAGGTTAATCCAAAAGGAAATCCAAAAACATAATTACAACTTCTCAGTTCCAAGCAGAGCCTGAATGCTTTATATTCTAATAACATTTATGTTAGCAAATGGAACATCTTTATGAGGGGTTAGTTATATATTTCTATTACCTAGTAATATTTTCATTTAAAACATTCTTTTAAAAAACTATGTAGTGTCTAGAACAAAATGGTAAAAATAAATAAATAAATAAATAAATAAATAAATAAATAAATAAATAAAAAGATAGATGGGTTGACATCTTACCAACAGGTGACAACTCTTACCTAACTTTGTCATTGTTCAATTGGCTCAATAACAATTTTGACTTCTCAGTTAAGTATAATTTGATCTACAGGCCAGACATTTTATATTTAATATAGCATCATCTGGAAAATAAAAGATTTTTGGCCATATCCTTCAAACAAACATGTAAGCCTCTAGAGAGATGGCTTTGTTATAATTTTAGCAAGCAACAGAAAGTTAAGGAGTCACTGGGGAGCCCATCATAATTAAGTAGGCTGTGGCTCCTGCACTATTCTGCAATAAAGAATTTTGGGCCTGTGATTTGCTTCTTTGTGCCTTTTGGCTGGAGAATTTGTATATCAATAAAAGATTGTTATGTGGATTATAAACAAAGGTGGCTGTAATGGTTATGTGGGCTGGAAAGCTTACTAGGTACAATAGGAGAGTAAAGAATGAAAATTAGTTAGCAATACCATAACACCTTTACAGGTATGTGATCTTGAGAACACCTGTTTACCCTATTATTGATTATTTTGGATTCCAATTACATATATATATATATGGCTCAAACTATTAATGCTGCTAAAACTGGAATAAAGATCCTATGAATATAAGACTATCAAATGCTGAGACCTCACACGGATAACTGCAAACTCTAACATATCTAACAGAGGGAAAAACTAAGTCTGTATAACTGGAAAGAATTTCAGTGACCTTTGCCACTGAAAAGACTTCTCCTTTTCTGATAAAAAATTAGAGATTTTCTTTTCCTCCCTGAAAAGCTTTTACCAAGTTTAAGCATACTAAAACACTTATTATGTAGATGGTTAAAATATACCTAGTTCTTCTTGCAGTATGTTAAATTCATATTGCCCAGTATGTTTTTAAAGTTCTTTTTTTAACATTTATTTATTATTGTGAGAGAGAGACAGAGCGTGAGTAGGGGAGGGGCAGAGGGAGAGGGAGACACAGAATCCGAAGCGGCTCCAGGCTCTGAGCTGTCAGCACAGAGCCCGACGCAGGGCTCTAACTCACGAACCGCTAGATCATGACCTAAGCCGAAGGTGGACACTTAACTGTTTGAGCCACCCAGGCGCCCCTTGCCCAGTATGTTTTTTATGCCTTCTGAGTCAACTCAACTGAGCATGGCCCAGGATAAAGGAAAAGTCATGGCTATACTGTTTTTTTATTTGAGTTTGTTCATTTATTCAACAAATATACACTGAGCATCCATTATGCAGCAAGGTGCTACAGATAAAACAACATAAAGAAAGCCCCTGCCTTATCAAGTTTCTCCTGGGTGAGACAGAAAAATTATAGTATATCAGAGGGTAATAAGTGTTATAGAGAAAAATACAGCAGGTTAGAAAAGAGGGAGTGAGAGGGACATGTTGCCATTTTATTTAGAACAGTCAGGAAAGATCCCTAGTGATTGTTATGTGATCAAAGAAAAAAGTATGTGAGAAAACTAGCTATGTGGACACTAAAGGGAGGTATGCTCTGGCAGAGAAATGCAAAGGCCCTGAGGATTGATATCTTTAAGAAAAAGTAAAAGACGGCAAGTGTGTGGCTAGATAGGTAAATTAATGGGATATGCTATCTGGGAAGTAGCAGGGGTCAGATTGAAGGGTCTTGACAGTTATTTTAAGGATCTGGTTTTACAGTGGTAAGTAATGCTGTTGGGGATTTTGAACAGAAGAATATCATCTGATTTAGATTTTAAAAGGATGTTCCTGTGTTAAAAAAAAAAGACTGAAGGAAAAGTGGAAGACTAGCTGGGAAGATGTTGCCATAATTCAGAAAAGGAATAAAAGTGGCCTGGTCAATGATGATAGCAACAGGTGGTGACAAATGTTCTAATTTTTGAAGATAATTTTACTATGAGGAATTTAGTATGGGAAGATATCCAATATTTCATTTTTATGTCAGTGAAACTACAGCTTTTTCTCCTCCCCCCCCCCCCCTTTAGGAATAGGTTTCCTATATTCCGGTTTTCCATCTGTCACATAAAGATCAGGACCTTATATTGTTAATTGGGTTAATCCTAAGGCACTGTACAGTAATGGCTGAATTGCCTGCAATTTACCCCCCTCTTTTTTTTTTTTTTTTTTGCAAAATAGTTATTTTTGCAAAAATAACTCCTATTGTATGTAACTGGGAGTTAACTGCATAAATGCAGAGAAAAAAATAGGACAAATAATTCAGTTTCTTTACAAAGAAAAGAAGTTAACATATTTTTGATGATCTGAACAGCCAGAGTAGGAGGAAGTCGAAAAGTACAGCTTGGAGAAGGAAGTCATTAACAGATGATGTTCCCTATTATAGTTAACATAAAGTAATGGCTTTACAGTATTTATTTTTATCCTTTTAATTTAATTCAAAAAGCATTTCCTGGACGTGCCCAGAGGGCAACAATTACTCAACAGAAAAAAATTTAAAAATATTTCTTTCCAAAGGTCAGACTTAGGTTTTGACTATAAGCATCATGAAGACAGGGTACATGGGTCCATGCTTTATTTATACTTAAATCTGTAGGGCCTAAAAGAATTCTTCACTCATAATAAGTACTTGATATATAAATGGATTCATATTCCATTCACTGGAGATCTATTAAATGGAGCCCACTTTAGTGGGAAAGAGTTTCTAATTCTTATTCAAATTACTAGGTTTTAAAGGTGCATGGGTGGCTCAGTTGGTTGAGCATCAGACTCTTGATTTCGGCTCTGGTCAGGATCCCAGGGTCATGGGATTGAGTCCTGCTTTGGGCTCCATGCTGAGTATGGAGCAAGCTTAACATTCTCTCTCTCTGGGGCACTTGGGTGGCTCAGCGGGTTAAGCATCCAATTTTTGATTTCCATTCAGGTCAGGATCTCACAGTTTGTGGGTTCCAGCCAGTGTTGAGCTCTGCGCTGACACTGCAGAGCCTGCTTGGGATTCTTTCTCTGCCCCTCTCCCCCTTGCATGCACGCCTGTGTGCACTCTCTTTCAAAAATAAGCAAACATTAAAAAAAAAGTTTTGGGGTACCTGAGTGGCTAAGTTGGTTGAGCGTCTGACTTCAGCTCAGGTCACGATCTCATGGTTGTTGAATTCCAGCCCAACATAGGGCTCTGCGCTGACAGGGTGGAGCCTGCTTGGGATTCTGTCTCCCTGTCTCTCTGCCCCTCCTGCACCTGTCCCCATCCCATCAAAATAAATAAATAAACTTTAAAAAATTCTTTAAAAAAAGTTTCTAGCTAATCTCTTTAAAAAAAAGATTCTCTGAAAAAAATTACTGGGTTTTAAAGTATGTCTTTGATGATGTTGAAAAAAATAATTTGATTTCAAATAATATCAAGTTTTATAGTTTAAAAAATTATCAAGCACAAGTCAGAAAATTGACAAGGGTTTTAATACTTATTTCTTATTGATACTAGTCATCATAAAGCTAAAGAGGGAATTAAATAAGAACCATAAATATTCACTTAAATTTATAGAGGTTAACATCGATTGAGAAAATGATTTTTCTAGTCATGAGATGGAGGATTAAGTTTCATATGAAGCTTTCATGTTTATAGAGTGCTTATGCTTCAACAGAATTTGTTTCACAATCACATTTGGGTTGCAATTCATTCTCAAGCTGCTAGAAACAACCTTTAAGCTTTGGGTTCTGGACCAGGATAAAAGATGATGAGTGGGCACGGAGATATATGTACGGTTAAGTAAAATATTATTGTAGGACTGCCTATATCAAAATAAATTTATTTAAATACTTTAAACCCAATTGTTTCAAATAATCAGTCACTAATATATCAATTCATGGACTTACTTTTGAAGTCATAAACTCTCCTGCATACTACCTAATCTAACATTTAAATCTAGAAAAATTGTGACACTGTACCCCCCACTTTATACATTGAGGCTCCTCCATTATCACAGTCAGAATAAAGCAAATAAAGATTCTGGGAAGTTTCTGCCAATACAATAAACTCTGGCCCAGTGCCTGGAACCTTAAGAAAATGAAGAAGGGACTAATGAATATCAGGTAATGACTCTAAAAAGCCCCACAAATAACCAGGGAAGAGGCCTAAAAAATGACAAATTTTATTTCACTTTGGGTCTGTTTTTCACAGGGACTATATTATGAAAGTAAGAATGTATTTACTTTAAAGCATATAACTTGTGTTGCCTAATGCAGGAGTTGGCAATTATGGCTATGGGTCAAATCTAGCTCACCGTTTGATCTTACAAATAAAGTTTTATTGAAACACAGTCATGTCCATTTATGTATCATCTGGGGCTTCTTTCATGTTCTGGTAGCAGAGCTGCATAGTTGTTACAGAGAACATCTGGCCCACAAAGCTGAACACATTTACTACACAACCCTTTACGCAAAAAGTCTGCTGACTCCTGGTCAAGCACACTGAGGAAGAGTTGACATATAGGTTATTAACAAAAAAGTAAGCAGGTTCTAGAAAATTTTCCAGAAACATAACTTCTAGAATCACACTATTTTTGAACACATAAAATGTTGGCATATTATAGATATATTGGATTGAATACATATTACAGATATGTATTCAAATAATTAAAGAAGATAAAAGACAAAATCTTTGGGGCATCTACATGGCTCAGTCAGTTAAGTGTCTGTCTGACTCTTCATTTCGGCTCAGGCCATGATCTCACAGTTTGTGAGTTCAAGCCCCACATCAGGCTCTGCAGAGATGGCGCGGAGCCTGCTTGGGATCTTCTCTCCACCCCCCTCTCTCTCTGTTCCTATGCCACTTGTGCGCATGCTCTCTCTCTCTCTCTCTCTCTCTCTCTCTCTCTGTCTCTCTCTCTCGCTCTCTCTCTCAAAATAAATAAACATTTAAAAAAAGACAAAAACTTTAAATGACCAACACATTAAAATTTGTTTAAAATCTATTCAATAAAAACACAAAGGAGAAATCGGAAAGTACCTTTGGATTAGCAGTGCTTTTAAAATGCTTATAAACCTAACTAGGTACTTATCTATATAGCATACATTACAGACCTTGAAATTAGATACTATACAAGTATAGTAAGTGACTTTTCAAAGTAAAATCACTACTGGTTAAGCAAAGGGAGTATCAGATATGGCAAATTTCATGTCACCAAATTACTTAGGATATAATTGTCTTCCCTAACTGAGAATGAAATCCAGAGTCCTCAACATCCTCAGTGATAAAACCTGGAATTTCTTAATTTATCCTATAGTTATCCTTTCCTATACTTGCGAAAATAATCCTTAACTGCATTAGGTTAAAACAACAGTAAAACCCTTTCATGATTATACTGATGCTGAATACCTTAACATTGGGCTTAAACTCTAAAAGCATTCACAGAATTCAGCCACCACATAACCTTTAAAAACTAGACAAGTTACACACACAAACACACATTGGGTCTTATCCTATGTCTGCTTTAAGTCTTAAAGATCTGAAACACCAGCAACTGAAGAGTTCAATAAACCTTAAAAGCCAACTCTGAAATTCAGATGTTCTTTCTCTTTGAAAAAAATAGGAGAGGTCAGAAAATAACAAATATCGCTGTGGTTGTACAGTCACATCAGTACAAACAACTGGATATACAGGACTTACTCACCAGTTACTTTTCCTTCTGTTTTTTGACTTTAAAATAAGATCAAAGACATTACTGGCTCCTCACAAAAATGAACATCTTAAAACTATGGATTCAAAACCTATTATCTACACTGATACAATTCTGACACTGTTCTGAACAGTAGTTACTGTCAGCATAAATGGTGGCTATTTCTTATTAATGTATGAAGAAAATCTTTCAGTCAATGACCAAACTGAATGTAAGTTTGGAATGGATTGTAGAACCATTCCCTTTATATACTAAGATGTTTCTGTAAAATACTAAGATGTTTCTGACCTATAAAGTCAGAGAAGGAATCGGCCACTTTGGAAATTTTATATTGCAGTGACTTTCAAACAGAGACCGCTTATTTGACAGCCAGAAATAAGAAACTCTTAAGTACCTACAGTTGTTGTGTGCCCTCTAAGCTTGTCTGCCGAAGGAGCTAAGCTAATACCTATTCCAACTTAAGTTCAAGAACTGGAGGGTTCACTCATGAAGTTAAGCTGAAGCTGGTGCTGCGTGTAAATACTGTTTGTTCCAGAAGCCCTAGGATTCCTGCTAGTCTTAAAGCCCTGTAATTATAATTGTCAACAATCACTCTGTTATTTTAGCTTCCTAGTGACTTGCATAGGACACTCCCTTTGAGAGTATTCTACTTGCTGCTCATCTTGCTTGCTATTTTTGTGGATAAACTGGAGAGAACAGTTTCTCTATGATTCTAACCCCTGACCTTTTCCTAACAGGCTCAGCTCGCCAGTAATCTCTTAGATGATAGTTTTCCAAGTTACTCATTTTTGCCATTCTATATTTATTTCTGCAGAAATATAGAAACTTGTATTTGTCCTCTCTTTCCTATTTAAAAAAAAAATCTTCCATTTAGTCACCCTCAAGATTTTATATTCTGACCTTCTCTATTTAATATTCAGACCAAATTTTATATAGTATATACATGAAAATGCTAGATCATTGGACATGTTTTAGTGGCCTTTGTGGTTCGGGAACATGTCAGGATATCTACAGTTATCTCAAGGGCTGCCCCTGAAATTTCAAATTTACTACTAAAAATAACTCAAAATTAACATTAATTTTTAAAAAGTCATTCCTAACAACATAAAATCCCATAAAAATTTTGGGAGAAAGAAGGCATAATTCCTGAACTACAGCCAATTACCAAATGAAAGGCTACAGAACTCTGCCTATCTGCAGCAAAACAAGAGAAGGTGGATTCTAAGCTGCTTTGATTTATCTCAGACTCCAAGTTCCTTACGGGGGTAAGAGCGAAAAAAGAAAACAAAACAAAACAAAGCAAAACAAAACAAATTTGATGCCTGCCTGGGGTGGTAAATACACTTTGAGAGCTTAACTAAAAAGCAAAGAAATTATGTGATAAACCATAATAGCTTTTGTGGGGAAAATATATACATACTCAAAAACAAAGGACAAAGGACAGCGTAGCATTTGATTAAGAAACAGACTGTGTCATCAGCCTACGTATGGGACTATAAGCCAGTTATATTCAAAATGAATAATGAATACATGCCATGTTCAAAAAGATATTAAAATTTGATGTTCAGAAGATGTTTTCAAATGCTACTGAACAAGAACAAAACTTTAGGAAGAATCTGGGTCTCAAAAAGCCATTTGGATTTTTTTCTGGTGATAAAAATCTTGAAAGTGTCTTGCTTCTTATTTCAGAATTCTGCATCTTCTGCAGTATATTAAAAAAATTATCTATGTCTGAAAATACTAACACCAAATTAAAAAATAGATACTAAAGAACAAAGAAATTTCTTTACATCTGAGAAATGCTTCAGAGGGACATAAAGATAAAGATGTTAAACAAATGATAAAAATAGGTATAGGTTTCTGATAATTCAGAAAACAAAAATAATTAAATTAATTAAAATTTAATAAATTAAATTAAAAAAACAAAAATAATGAATTCTAGGTAGCAGAATTTTGTCAAACTTTCTCTCCTTTTGAAGGTTCCTTTTCTGAAAATAAATGATCTCTAAACAACAAGAGCAGTTACAATTTACCACTCATGTCAAGCATATATACTATATATGCAAGTCTAGGTAGCATAATACTTTGTATCTTTTAGTCTAACATTTATCTCTCCTTATGTTTTTAAACCCTTGCTTGCTTTCCAGCAAAATTTGGTAAAAATGAAATGCTAAAGTTCTTCAAATTTCAAGCTGTACTGGTAAGAACTAGAAAAAATAAAGAACCTTTATTGAGTGTCTATTATATGCTGGACACGTGTTAGGCACAGGATACCTACACATTAATATTTTAGATAGGCATTATCTCCTTTTTTACAAATAGAAACTTGGCGATTTAGAAAACTTAAAAGCAAGTTATCCAAGGTTTTAAAATAAAAAGCAGCTGAGGCCAGATAAAACCCATGATCTGCTGGACTGGAAAGTCTGTGCTTTTCTACATCATCCTTTCAGATGCTGATAGGTTCCTTAAAGGAACGAAGCCAATTAAAAATAAATTTGATCAACAAAAATGTAATTGACAGAATAAACTATGGTTTAAATTTAATATACTGAACAGGATAGGATGTTTTATGAGTAAACCAAGATATGTAATATGTTTTAACATTCATAATAAACAGAAAATGGTCTTTGATATTAAATTAGATAGTAATCTTGACTTTATGTGTGATCTTGGGCAAGTTACTTAATATCTGAGCCTCAATTTCCTCATTTTTAAGACGAGTGTATTTAGTTATCTTAAAGAGGTGTGGTGCAAAGATTAAAGATTAAGATAATACAGATAATGGTTAACATAGATCCTCATACATGTAAGTCCTGCACCTCTAACAGAGTGGGGCTGTAAGGGATGTTAACAAATACACGACAAATGTTTCAATTTTTTTTCAAAAATTACTAGGATAAAACCACAACTGCCCCCTACCACTATCCAGTTCTTCACAATCTCCTTAAATGTTGTATCTTAGTACAAATCTGATACAGATAAAAAAACAACTGGTATACACATAAGAACAAAGTTGAGGGCTAAGAGAATGGGAGAGGAGGTTCAGGAGCCCTAAAAAAGGAGGAAAACACCCCACAAAGTCAAAGTCCCATGCCTTCTGAAAGTCTCCCAGATAAACCTTAACAATCACAAATGCCACCTATTATTTATCAGCCAGGATACTTTAGGACTTTATCTAGCATAGACTGTTATGACAGTTTATACCTTTTCATATCAGAAGTGATTTTATATGTTCCCCAGTCCTCCTCTGGAGTGGGAAAGTGGGTCTGCCAGAGGAAAAGTTGTATTTGGTATAGAATACAGTAATGCTGTACTTCTAGATGTGTCCTGAGCATGTGTTTATTTTTTTTAGGTCTATGCCTTTTACCTGTCTGTTCACTCTCCCTCCTAACAGAAGAATTGCTACTCATCTTTCCAAACACAGCTCAAATGTCAACTCATGAAGCCATCAGTGCTTCCCAAGGTAGGGTTCATTCTACTTACCCTATGTTTCCAGTCTTTGGTATACAGCTTTACTTGCCTCACTGCAATATAATTAATCACTGAATGCTTGTATCTCATACTATATGGGAAGTTCCCTGAAGGTAATGATGGTGTGTGTCTATGTTAGACTTTTCAATATCTAAGCATCATTCTAATGTTAGTGCTACAGGTCTACTTTGTCCAATATTTCAACCTATGTAGAAAAGCAAGTAGAAAATTTAATGTGCTTAAGGACATCACTTTATTATTATTATTTTTTTTATCAGTGGGAAGAAAGCTATGCCCACTGTGCTTTTTGATTATGTATTGGGTATATCAGTTTTAAAACCATAAGTACTTAGCATTTTTACACCTGAAAGGAACTTCAGATTTCCCACTTCAGATTTTCTAAGGACTGACAAGTCCAGGGTCATACAAATAATCACTAACTGAGCCAGCACATTTGAGCAGATCATTCTCTTAACCTTACTAATCATGCTGCTTTAATGTTGCCAACAAACACTTACTGGATCTTAATCCACAGACAGGAATTACCATTCAGTTGTTATGCAGAGAGGAATACAAGAGCTGAGGTTTGTGCTTATGAAACCTAAAATTGTATCATGGTTCACAAAAAGAAAAGGCCAATGCTCTGTGGTCAAATGTATAGATTATTAATGTTTGCATGTTAAGTAACTCTGCCTCTGGTTTTCTGCAGCAGTATGAGCAGTACAATATTAACCTAGCTCTTCTACTGTTTCTTTAGTAAAAAGGTAACATGTATTTTAAAGATGATTAAAGATATTTTGGATAAACAGCAAACTGTGAAATCTGAGATGTTACTGTCAAGTTTCTAGTTTGGTTTAGTAAGTATAATATTCAAATGATCATGAAATAAAATATACACAGTCCACTTTCATTTTTATACCTTTTTACAATTTACATTGTTAAGGTCTATAAATTACATTTATTTCAATAAAAGGATTCCAATAGAAAACTGTAACTTTAAATTCCCATTTGCTTTAGATACTGAAAAGGTAAATAGTGTAACCATAAGTATTCCCAAAAGTTTATTATTTTGGGAATATTTATCAAAGTATCTTAAAAAATTTTTTTTAAATGTTTATTTATTTTTGAGTGAGAGAGACAGAGAGAGAGAGACAGTATGTGAGCAGGGGAGGGGCAGAAGAGAGAGGCAGACACAGAATCTGAAGCAGGTTCCAGGCTCTGAGCTGTCAGCACAGAGCTTGACATGGGGCCTGAACTCAGAACCGTGAGATCATGACCTGAGCCGAAGTCGAGTGCTCAACCGACTGAGCCCCAAAGTATCTATTTTTAAAGTTAAAAAAAAAAATTCTCTTTAAAAAACTTAAGATTTCAACATAGCATTTAATTTAAAATATACTTTCATTAATTAAAATGCATTTATTCTTTATATATGCTTAATGACATTCAAAATGTTTAAATACTATTTTCATCATGGTTTCTGAGTAGTGTGTATTTGATGCTGATATTAAATATAGAATTGAAAACACTGAATTCTGTTCTGTTCTGTACAAATATCTAATAAATCCTGAGTAAGGTAACTGGTAACACACTACATAATTAGGCCTGGCTTATAAAATTTTCTAACGGTTCTCAAAGAAATTAAAGTTCAGAATTCAGTGGCTTTCCCCTTCTCTGTGGCTAGTCCTGACACATGAAACAATACAGAGAACTACCTCCAAGTAGTGAACGCTGTTATGATTAGGACTGGAAGGAATTCCCGTTACCTCCAGTGTCTATTCTTTTTCCAGACTGCTCTAGTTTGCCCTTTTGTTTTAAACATGAAAAAACTATGAAACACTGAAAATATACTGTTTCTTAAAATCAGTGTTAGGCTAAGAAGAAATGAGATGAATTTTTCATTTCCAAACCTTGTATTTTTTTTCACCTGTGTAGTCCTGGTAAATATTAATATGTAATTTAATTTTTATTACTTTCATAGAATTATGCCAATAAATTACAAGAAAATTGCACAGTTACATGTTTTAGCAGTTCTGTCAGTTTTAAATATGATTTCTGTTAATCTAGCAGAAATCATCTGTTACACTGTTGAACCACCTACCCCTCCACAGCATACAACTGTTAAAATGTAAATTGCCCAACTATTTTTAGCTGTTGTTGAAAAAAAATTCCTGTCTTCGGGAATAATGATTTGAGGCATTGTGTTCATTTTGTTTATCAAGCAGCTATTCAGCCTCTAGTGGGCCCAAGTGCTTATGCAAGCAAAAGCTTTTAAGAATGCCTGCAGCTGCAATCCAACCTTCCAGGTAGGCTGCAGGTTCAGAGCACAGCTGCCCTAGGCTGCATAAAACTCAGTCCATCTGGAACTGAGTTTCAAAGAGGATTTCAAATCTGAGTTTTCATGTATCACACGGAAGAGAAGGCAGGGGGAAGAACACAGGAAAGAAGGAAGGCAAACAACCAAAAAGATGGTATCTCTACTTCAGCCTTAATAAAAAATAAAGCTCAGACCCATGCTGCTCCTTCTAGATTACTACTTGCCAAGCCGGATATTCCATTCAGTGTATACTTCGATGAGCTGTGACTCATCCAGCAGCACCTGCGCCCATGTGTTAAGTACTGCCAAATAAAAGCCCAACATCCATTTACACAACAAAGAGATGTACCCTACAAGGCATGGGGCCTCAGTCCAAAAGCCCCACTCCCCATTTGTTCAAAGCAAAGGGAGAGAGGAAAAAGATTTCCCTTCTCACACCAGAGATTTTTAAATGTAGGTGGATTTATGATGTAGGTTCATTTACAAATACTTTCACTCTTTAGAAGAATAAAATATTAATAGCACAAACACCCCTACAGTATTAGATTATCACGGCCATTAATGACTGTTCACCAAACCTTTCCAACCTCCTTCATGCAAGCTCTTTATTCTCAAAGGATACATTTTTTGAGCAAAGAGGGATCAACAAACTAGTTGCTTGAAAGCTTTCCTGATGCTAGGCTGAAGTTAGGAAAGGCTTAATGAAGGCTTTAAAATCCACAAGGGCTTCACAATGAACATCTGACTCGGTGATTTATGCATATTAATAACTTCAGTCCTACTGAGGCAAGCTGAGCCGAACATGTCCTCCGAATCTTAATGTCTTTAGCTCCACTGGGATTATTACAAATGTAAATTTCTAAGATTCTCAGCTATTAATCTCTGTCTGTCCTCCTGTTCAGCAACATAATGACTAATTAAACATCAAAAGACCTGTACAGGAGATCTTCTTTGACAGCTACCGGCCCAGTCCTCTTCCCAAGAGGGGAATTCAAATGACAGGGACATGGAGTAACAGCATATGAGTAAGCTACAAATTACTGCAGAGAAATCTAAAAACCTAACATTAAATGTGGATTTATCTCAATCAATGATTCCGTTGAACAGTGAACAGTTACTATGCGAAGTGTGCCTGCTGACACCAATCAAATAATCCTTACAGCCAGCAAATACTGAATAGCTGAAATCAGTTGTTTACCAAAAAGTCAAAAAAATGGGTACTTACTGAAGAAGGCAAACCAGGAGGCACCTTTCTGACTTTCTTTGCTTGCAAAGGATCTGCATATGGAAAACAATGTATTTCATCAGCATTTATATTAGAAAACATCAGACTTCAGGTGAATAGGAAAGAGTTTTCCCTTCTAGCGCTTTTCTGGCTTTCCAATATTTAGGAATAAGCAAGGGAATATAAAGATGAGGGCTTCATTCTTTCTAACTGGTTCCTGGGCAAAACAATTCTCCTAATGAAGTGATATATTCTGAAACACATATCCCATAAGCTTAGGAAGATGAAAGCAAAGCAAAACAGGAAAGAAAATAACAAACCAAAAAGCATGTGTGAGGGAAGGGAATTAACATTTCTTAGGTACCCATTTAGGTGCCAGGCTCCACACTGGGCACTGTCATTTGCAGAGGGGCATCTGGTATAACAGGTCACTTTAATAGTAAAACTGTTTAACAAATTTAGTATCCATATCACATTAAGAGTTAGGTTTAAAAGCATAGTCAACAAACTGAAAGTTAATGCTATGCTACAACTATGTTAAAAATTTGAAATAAAATTTAATAAATGAAAAATTATGGTTGAAATTATGTCAGAGAAATGCTACATAAACTATTACATACAGGCACTGTCATATACAATGTCATCCAGGATTCTGTAAGAACATCCACTGTTTGACAATGTGTGGTTGCAGCCCCTGGGTGGCCCAGCGGGTTAAGCCTCCGACTTTGGCTCAGGTCATGATCTTGCAGTTTGTGAGTTTGAGCCCCAGGTCCAACTCGGCACTGACAGTTCTGAGCCTGGAGTCCGATTCAGATTCTGTCTCTCCCTCTCTCTCAGCCCCTCCCCTGCTTGTACTGTTTCTCTCTCCCCTTCTCTCTCAAAAAGAAATAAGCATTAAAAAAAAACCCCACAGTGTGTGGTTGAAACTTCAAATTCAGCACTGATTATTGTGTCATTTATCTTGGATGGATGTTTCTTTATAAGACTTAAATAATTTATTGATATAAATGAGAAAATGAGTATTTTCAGATACCCAACCAGCCTCACTTGGTATTTCGATTTTACTTATCTGTAAAACTTAAGATTTAAAACTTGTCCATCTTATTTACTGTAAAAAAAAGGTGGTAAGTACAGTTTTCCAATCTTACACAAATAATGGATGAAACTCAGGATTTTTCAGAAGCGTTCACTATTAAGAAGAATGATGTAAAGTATACTATTTTTGCAAACTGTAAAAATGAGAATTAAACAAGCATGATATTTTCCTGGGTCATAAATGATACGACATAAGACATACGGTTGTTTAAGAAAGAATGAAATTCATTTAAATTAGGGCTGGGAATCTTTACAGTGACTATTACAGGAAGCTGCAAAGCTAAGAAAGCAACTTTATAAGCATGTGTAGCATGTGGAAAAAATTTATACAATACAAAGGGGGGAAAAGCATTCATTACCATCTAAGTCCCTACACCAAGAGGCAGCCTATATTTCCTTGAAACAAAAGTGCCAAAGATAAACAACATCTGGCACACTCTGTATTTATAAAACTTAGAAGCAAATTTTTTTGTTCTTTGTGAGGCTTTTCTAGAACCCAACTCTTTACAACTAATAAAAACAGCATCCCTTGAGCAAAACTCATACTCCATGCCGAGAGAGTCAACTGAACCGCTCCTGTCAGTGGGGAGCTCATCAATCTATTTTGGATTAATTACCACCAGAAGATGTTGCTATTTAGTTTAGGACAGTTTTTTCTTCCAATGTGAATATAAATTTTTCTTTTATATTTTTATCTCACCATTGGCTGTCACTACACAATTACTTGTATAATGTCATATTTAAAATCATGAGTTCGGGATTCATAGTTCCCTTCTGAGGGGTTGCAAACTGTAACAGTTAAGAGAGTAAGCTGGCTGGATTCAAATTTCAGCTGCACCATATAGCAGCTATGTGAACGTGGGCAAGTTACTTTTACCCTCTTTGAGTTTCAGCTGCTAAGATGTGAAAAGGGAATACCGCCTTTTAGAGTTATTGTAATAAAGATAATACATGAAAGATGTTCAGGACAGTGTGTAACAGAGAGTGACAATAAATTTTAGCTGTTATGATTAGTTTATATTAAATTCTGTGGCAAAGTGTTTATAAATTAAATAGCTGGATGCTGTTTTGCAAAATGTTGATTTCCTAAAGCATCTAACTAGCTTGAGAAGATGCTGAGGTGGGTGTAGATGATCTCTGAAGTCCTTTCAACTCTGAGATTTTAGGAATAACTGCAACGCCAAGAAAGAGTGGCTGAGTGAGAAATAACAATGAAGAATGGAATGACAATAATGATAAATGTTATTCATATAGGAAATGAGTGGGCCTCCCTGGGTACCAAGCCTCAGCTCAGTTGCTTAGCTTCCTGAACTTTTAGTAATAGTATATTGGTCCACATTAGTACTTTTTGTTACAGTATGTGCTCACATAACATACTAACAAGATATTTCTCGAGAGTGACACTGACACATCTAGACTCATGAATGTTCCTACCCTAACTCATCTGATAGGAAACAAAAGTCATAAAGATGGAGGAAAGATGCTTTACAATTTATCATTTCTTTAGTAACAAACAGTATACTGGTCTAAATCATCTGGGCTTACTTCATCAATACATATACTAAATCACCCATAATGCTGAGAGGGGGGCACATCTAGTCAGAGCTCTCTATTCCAAACATGACCATCTTTGCCTTTTATACCCTCAAGCATACTCTAGACCCATGGACTAGGGCTATTACACAAAACTCTAGGTTTGACAGAAGGTAGATACATGAATTGAAAGCAGTCAACAAGTATTTGTGGAATAAATAACTATGGCATAGTTTCTTTTAGTGGGCTATATTTATTTCAAAAGCTGCCATATCTTTGATTATAAACAGCCTGTACAACTTCAATTTTCTTGTACAAAGGATTGCCTGGTAGGAATCACCAAAAATACCCACATTTAAACACTGCTTGGATAAGGTGTTAAGAGTATACCTGAGGCTTGCTGCAGCAGCAACACAAAACAGACTGGCCTTGTTAGGCTATGTACAAGACATAAAGAAGGGAGCCAAAGAAAATGAGAGTTCAGAATTTAATAGGTGCAGGGTTTCCTATTGAGGTGATGTTTTGAAAGGAGAGCGAGATGACAGCTGCACAGCACTATGAATGTACTAAACATCATTGAATTGTGAATTTTAATATGATTGATTTTATCTCAACTTTTAAAAAATTGGGGAGTAGAAGCAACTAATATGCAAAAAATATTGGACGTGGAGTCAGAAAATCTTAATTTTATCCTGGGGAAACCACCTACTAATTATACGAATGTGTCCTCCTGAGCCTCAGTTTATGTTAAATATAGTATTACATCTACTGACTAGCAGGTCTGTTATACTAATGAGATGAGAAAGTATATAAAACCACTTTGTAAACTGTTCAGCATTATTATCAATCTTAGTAAAAAATAAGGTGTTAATATTAGCACGTAACATTTTTATTATAATAGGAAAAACCAGTCCCATTTTCACTATTTAGTTCCTCTTATGGTGACCAAACAAGAGTACTAAATTGATTTTTTATTAAGTATCTAACAGATACAACATTTTATGCAAATAATCTCTACTATCAACATGATACCTAAGAAACCAAATTTCTTCTAAATAGAAGTACAGCCAGAAGTAAAGACTAAGGGGTTAAACAAAAAAAAAAACATTTGTTAAGGCAGGGTTTGTTGTACAACGCACGCTTACCAAGTGCTGCAGAGTCATGGAGTGGTCTTCTCCTGGAACTTGTAGCAGAGAACGAGTAGTATGGTGTTCCAGGTTTTCCTGAAGAAGACAGCTGTGCTGGGCTTCCAAGCCCTAGATCTTGTCTCAGGAGACTAGACTATAAAACAAAGCCAGGGAAACAAGTTATTTTCCCACTGATACCAACTCAAATGGGAAAATGTCACCACTTCTGAGTTATTCAGATGGTTATTCAGAGGATGCTAATGCCTTCAACAATGCCTTGAATTAGATGCATCTAATAAATATTTGAACGATGGTTTATTAGAACATTGGCTTAAACCTACATTTCCTCGGGGCGCGTGGAGTGGCTCAGTCAGTTAAGCATGCAACCTCGGCTCAGGTCATGATCTCACGGTTTCTGAGTCTGATCCCTGCATCCAGCTCTGCGCCGAAAGCTCCAAGCCTGCTTCGGATTCTGTCTCCCTCTCTCTCTGCACCTCCCCTGCTCTCTCTCTCTCTCTCTTTCAAAAATAAACATTAAAAAAATAAACTTACATGTTCTCTCTTTCCTCATCCTCATGTTACTTAATTCCTAGTAATTATGTAGATCTAAACAATCTTAAGGTTGAAACACACTTTAGTTACTATGTGGTTTCACCCTTTAATCATCAAGAAGACTTCTGAAAAATGACCACCAAGTCTTTGCTTGAATGCTTTCATGACCATACAAGGCAGTCAATTCTGTTCTTTCTTCTTTTTTTTCTTTTAGGATAGTTTTCATTGTTTAAAGACTGCCAATATTTTCAAGACAAGCCATTCCTGTGTCCTTCAACTGTGCTTCATGACATGGGGGTTTGAATGTAATCCTCATCATCTCTGACATAAGACCTCTGGACTTATTTTCAGTTTGTCAAAGTGTCTTGTAAAAATGGAATGGATGACAATGCCCCAGATGTGACCTGATTAGTGCAGAGTCATTTTCAACACTACATTTAAACAACCCATTTGTGCTAGCTCATATTAAGAGGTGAGGAGTGATCACACGCTGTTACTCTTTATTGTATATGTTGCTATTAAGTCTTGTCCCTCCAATGGTTACCTTTTTCAGTTGTGTTTTTTAGTTCCAAGTACAACAGTTAACATTTACCTGATCAAATTAACCTCGTTATATTTTATCATTTCTATCTGTTTTAGATTCTGAGTCTGTTAACCAATGCATTTGCTAGCGTTTTTAGTACTGGGGCATAAAAAATGGGACCAAAAGAAGACATGAGGATGACAAGCCTGAGGAGATCCCTAAGGTATGCTACAATGGCATGAAACTTTATCAAGTGCTTCACTGAAACCCAGAGATTCAGCAGCTCTGACCTACTAAACCAGTGACCCTATCATAAAGCAAATGAAGTTAACTTGGCAGAATTTGGTTCCAAGCCTTCTGGTAGCTGAGGGGAAAAGATTTCAACTGGAAAAGGTGCTGGATACAGTTGAGAGGATGCTCTCATGTGAAAAGGGCTATGATTCCTCTGATACATACACTACTCTCCTAACCCATATTTAATACCTGCCGTGACCATACTCATGAATATCAGAAAGGTACTAACAAATAAACCTCAGCTCTGGTCAGAAAGAATCAGTAGAACTTTGTAATAGAAGTCACCAGTAGCCCAGTTCCTGCCTCTATTCTAATAATCAAGAAAAACTCTCTTTTCAGTTTATCACGCTATTTAATGATTTTAAACAACTTGTGTTTCAGCTTTAAAAAGGCACAAATTCACATAACATAAAGATAACCACTGCAAAGTTTCCAACTAGTGATATGTGGTATATTCATTATGTGACCATCACCATCTAGTTCCAGAACATTTTTATCACCTCCAAAGGAAACCCTGTACCCATTAAACAGTTACTTCCATTCCTGTAGCCTCTGCAACCACTAATCTGCTGTCTCTATGAATTTCCCTATTCTGAGTATTTCATATAATTGGAATCATATGGGACCTTTTGTGTCTGGCTTCTCTCACTTCACATGTTTTTGAAGTGTATCCACGTTGTAGTTTGTATCAGTATTTCATTCCTTTGTAGGGCTGAATAATATTCTATTGTATAGATATACTATAATTTGTTTACTCATTTATTCACTAATGGGACACATTGGTTGTTTCTCGCTTTGGACTACTGTGAATAGTGTTGCTATGAACATTTGTGTATGGGCATTTATTTGAATACTTGTTTTCAATTCTATTGGGTAATACTTAGGAGTGGAAATGCTGAGTCATATGGCAATTCTATCTTTAACTCTTTGAGGAACTGGCAAACTGTTTTCCACAATGGCTGGGCCATTTTACATTCCCACCAGCAATGTATGAGGATTCCAATCACATCCTTATCAACACTTCTTACTAGTTTTTTGTTTTTAATTGTAGCCATACTAGTATGGACTAGTATCTTATTGTGGTTTTGACTACCATTTCCCGAATGATTAATGATGTTGGGTATCTCTTCATGGGCTTGATGGCCCTTTGTAATGTCTTCTTCAGAAAAACATCTATTCAAGTCCTTTGACCATTTTTAAATTGGGTTGTGTTCCTACTGTTATATTGTAAGAGTTCTTATACACCAGGGCACCTGGGTGGCTCAGTTAAGCAAGCAACTCTTGATTTTGGCTCAGGTCATGATCTCACAGTTCGTGAGATCAAGCCCGTGTTGGGGTCTGTGCTGACAGTGCAGAACCTGCTTGGAATTCTCTTTTTCCCTCCCCTGCTCATGCACGTGTGCTCTCTCTCTCAAAATAAATAAACATTAAAAGAAAGAGTTCTTATACTAGACACTTACCAGACACATGATTTGCATGTCCCATTTTGTAGGCTGTCTTTTTACCTCTTAGTGTCCAAGTTTTTAATTTTGATGAAGTCTAATTTATCTTAATTTTTTTTTCTTTTGTCATGCTTTTGACGTCACATCTAAGAATTTAATGCCAAATTCAAGGTAGTGAAGATTTAACCCTGTATTTTCTTCTAAGAGTATATAGTTTCAGCTCACACCTAGATCACTGATCCATTTTGGGTTAATTTTTGTATATGGTTGGTAGAAGGTAGAGGTCCAACTTCATTCTTTTGAATGTGGATATCCAGTTGTGTTAGTACCATTTGTTGAAAAAAGTAATATTTCCTTATTCAGTGGTCTTGGCATCCTTTGCTGAAAATCAATTGCTTATAGATATTTGGGTTTATTTCTGGACTCTCAATTCTATCTCATTTGTCTGTATGTCCACCTTGTACCAGTTCTATACTGTAGTTTTGTAGTAAGTTTTGAAAATGAAAAGTGTGTGTACTCTAACTTTCTTCTTTTTTAATACTGTTCTCACTATTTGGGGTTCTTTGAAATTATACAGAAAATTTGAGGATCAACTTTTCCATTTCTGCAAAAAGATGCCACTGGAATTGTGATAGGGACTGCACTGAATCTGAAGATTGCTTTGGGGAGTTTTGCCATCTTAACAACATTAAGTTTTCTGACTGATGAACACTGAATCTGTAATTTCGGTCTTCTGTAATTTCTTTTAGCAATGCTTTGTAGTTTCCAGTATATATGTCTGACACTTTGCAGTTAAATTTATTCCTAGGTAGCTTTTTAAGAAGTTTATTTGAGAGAGAGAAAGTGTGTGAGCAGGGGAGGGGCAGAGACAAGGAGAGAGAGAATCTCAAGCAGGCCCTGCGCTGATAGCACAGAGCCCAACGTGGGGCTTGAACTCATGAACTGTGAGCTGAACTGTTCGGCTTGAACTGTGAGCCAAAATCAAGAGTCAGATGCTAAACCCAATGAGCCACCCAGGAGCCCCTATTCCTAGGTATTTTATTCTTTTGGATGCTAAATGGAGTTGGTGGCTTAATTTTATTTTTGGTTTGTTGATTATTAGTGTACAGAAGTACAACTAGTTTTTGATCTTGAATCTTGCAACTACAGTAGATTTGTTTATTAGTTCAAATAGCTTTACGGTGAATTCTGGATATATAAGATCATACCATCTGCAAAAAGGGAAAATTTTACATCCTTCATTCCACTTTACTTCTTTCATTCCACGAAAGAATGAAAATAAGGTGAATGACATTTCATATTCTGTTTTCTGGGCACAAACTCTTTATCCTAAGTAAGAAGACCTTGTTTGCCCTGCATCTAAGCTGAATTACAACTCCCAAAGGCTATTGGATGTTAGAAATTGGAAAGAGAATGGACAGGCCCCTAGAGAGAGGGTTGACAATTAAAGGCTAAATCCAAAAAGGAGTGTGATAGATTCAAACTGTATTAATCTAAATCAAGAATAGAAAAATGCCAACTTATTCTGAAAATGATTCAGCAGATGTGTATTTGTGTGTATAAACTCATGTGTAGGATACAAACACATACACATACTAAGTGAAAGAAAAGGAATGTGTACGCACAAACGTGGTGAAATACTGATGAAATTTCATTAAGAGCGCATAAATATTCACTTTATTATTCTTGTACCTTTTCTGTGAGTTTGTAATTTTTCAAAATAAAAAGTTGGAGAAAATCAGAATAAATATCAAGGATCGACAATCATACTTACAAATGTACCATCTTAGGTAATACTTACTGCAATCTTATTATATAAATTATATGTTATACAGATAACAAGTAGTAGAACCCTAATTTGAATCTATGTCTGCTTAAGAGTTTCCTTCTTCAATATGAAGAAGACTTCTACAATAGTTCAGGAACCTAATTACCATATGTAAGACCATGAACTTCAAAACATTTAAGTGACCTGTAAATGACTTTGTGGATTATAATCCTAAAGCTGTATTATCTATAGAATACATACTGGTAGATTCTGTACACATGCATGGAAGAAAGGAAGAAGAATAAAATTTTTTAGGAGAAAAGTTTACTTTTACCAATAATGTTGATAAACCTTTCTCCTTAGTATAGGTAAATATGGAGATATGGTTAGCAAATAGTCTGTATTCTTGTTCCACAGTGAATATTAATGCTAAAAAAAACCCATAGAAGATGTTCTTCACTTAGTTGTCTTAATCATAGAAATAACCATGTTTCCCTGTTCAATTTGTATCTTGATCTATATGTAGGAGAAATTGTTTCTTTTTAAGAACACAGAATATTTTATCCTATTAATTAAAATGAATTGTTCAGTACTACAAGAAATACAAAAGAAGTTTAAGACAATGTTTTCTCCATGAGGACTTGGCAATCTAAGAAATAATACCCATGAAACTAATGGAAAGTGATTAAAAAAAAAATCAAGGGCTAAACTATATGAGCCTAATATCTTGATATTATATCACTTATAAAGTATTCTTCTTTTCTTTGATTCTTCAAATATTTTGGTAACACTAAAGCACAAATAATAAACTAGTTTATTTCTCTTAAAATAAAATTATGTATCAGTTCATATTATTGATTTTCCTGCCTGCTTAAAAACTAACGAGAAGCATTATTGATTGCCATTGATCTTGTCCTGAAGGTACAAGCAAAAAGAATACACAATCCCAGAGGATACAGAACTAGGCAAAGCAGTTTTATTCTGCCAAGCCATGTTATTCAAGGCAGAATTAGTTTTCCGAAATGACAGAGCACTACATTTCTTAACACAGTCTTAGAAAATAATCTTTTTAATAGTCATCTAAAACCTCAACTGTGAAAAATGTATCTAATTACTGAAGAATAATCAATTAAGGTTCATCCCAGAAACACTAATACAGCCTAGATTATTGTACGAAAAACTACAGTAAAGTTTCATTTTAAATTATGTATGACAAACCTCTAGCCTGTAAATAAAAACTCCCATTTCTTTAGATGGAATTTTAGTAGCCTATGTATAATACATGTAATATATGTGGATATATATACACACACACATATATTATATATATTATATATTATATATATATTCTTTATATATATATATAATATATATATATATATATATTCTTTCTCCCTCTTCACATGCCAAGAAACCCTGACTCTAAAATGTTAAACTGAAAAGACTATTCAGTGTAAGTCTTCATGGTGACCAAAAAGTAAAGGAGAGGAATAAAGTAGTGAGTTTGACCAACATCATTTATTAATGTAACTTCTTAAGTATCTTGGAAGGTACTCTAAATGTGATTTCATAGGAAATCAGAAGAATATCCTATATAAAAATGGTGGGGTTTAGCAGCCCAGAGGATTCAGAACCACAATGCAGTAATTTGGATATTCTTTACCCTTAAAAGGGAAAGTGTCTGAAATCTTGATAAACATAAACTTACTTCCTCAGAACTGGTTTTTACCATTAAATGGCTTGGCCCAAACAATGTACTAAAATATAATTTCATATCCATTTATAACTTCAGATTAAATAAGGACTTATTAATTAATAAGGTTAAATTAACACTATATCAAAAATTGTTAGCCTCATTTTATGACTAAAACTTTGAAGCACTAATTCATTACTGATTTGTTTTCTAGAAAAATAAGATACAAAGTATGTTATAGTTGCACACTGTAAAAATGTTTAATATTTAATATGGACTCATGGAACCTCTGCTGTGTACATTTTACAGAATTCTTTAATTTTATGTCTATATTACAGTCCTGAAATGGTATGCAGTTTTAATATATAAAGGCAAGCAGCTCTTCTCAGGTTTGTCTTCTTGAGAGGAGAGTGTACTAATTAAAACAATAAAAAAGTATAGAACACAATCATGATAAAACAGAGAACATAAACTATTAAAATTTCTCAGTTGAATTCTTTAAACTGTACCACGTATTTCCTTTGTCACTGAGGGACGAAGAAACAAAATCGTTCTGAGAGCAGAATCAGTATAGTATTACCATATTTGTAATTGTTTTTTTAACTGAGAAATATCACAATACAGTTTAGCTGTAAGTCCACTCACTTAAGGTTTCCGAGATTAAGACAGGGAAGTGGAGAGTGACAAAGAAGCCACTCATGATCAAATAAAAAACTCAGAGGGTAAAGGGGTACTCAGGGCAAAATATAAACGTAGGGCCTTTAATACTATATGAGTCTTCTGTTAGTTTTTTACAAATAATTAAAAAAACAGACTAATAAATTTTGAATTTGGAAAATACAGATATTGTGAAATAATTGTATTATGATGCAAATTCATTTACATTGAAATTCCAGGGATATGTTAGCAATTATCAGCATGTTGTTAAAGAATTCTATCCTGAGAATCTCATTAGATAGTGATGCAAACTACAGTTGTTATCATTCTGAGAACAAAGGGATCTTGAATGAGTAATCAATAGCAACTGGCAGAAAATGAGACATTAATTATGATCCTCTCTAGTGTTTTGTCTAAGGCAAGATTTCATTAAATGCTTTGTGCAACCTGAATAGTTCCAAGTCATTACCAACACTTTGGACAATACATTAATTGAGGGGGAGGGGAGACTATACAGGGAAACAAAGTAAAAGAAAACCTGAGATGTTTCTATTCCTTCCCCCAGGTCAATAAAAACATACCAACCACCACTAGCCAACTGTTATGCTTGTTCTTTTACAAGCCCTAAATTTTATAATCTCAACATGGTCTCTTAAAAATTTAATTATCATTTTCTATACTTAAAGTGTCAGGCAGGTTTGAGAAGATAATGACAGTCATCCATCAAACACATGCTGCCAACGCAATCAGCCCAATCTTTAAGAAACTACCTATGTACTATTAAATTAGTAAAACATGGTAATCTTGGCAGTTTGAATTTCCCAATCTCCTTTAATTATCAGTAACAGAGGGAAATTTTACCATCTTAATGTATCATTTTCACTAATTTTTGTCTGAACTTTTCTCTCAAATCCTACATCAGCCAATGAAAAGATTATTGAGTAGGAAGAAAATATGGGATAGAGATCAACAAAGGAAGACTTTGGGGAATAAAAAGAAAACTATAATGAAAACCATTAAAAACAATTTTAATACACCCAGTATTTAAGTAATTACAAATATGCAAAAAGAATGACTTTCTTTTAGGTTGAGTGCCTACTGCCAAATGCTATAAGGGATTTCTTGAAAGCAGACTCTCAAGAGGTCAGCAGTGAGCATACTCTAAGCCCATCTTCTTCCTAAGTGAGTTTTTCTGAGTGTCTGAAGTTAGAAACTTCCTTGTTAAATAGGGTCCTCTTAAGTCTTCCTGCAAAGCTAGTAGTGTGCCTTTGAACCTTTTATTTATTTATTTTTTTTATGAATAAAAAGGAACCTGCTCTGTGAGGTGCTAACCAACATTAAAAGAACAGGAGATAAAGAAGTATCATTTCTCTTTTGCTTTTGTGGAAATGGTATTATGGAGTCCTAAGATTTTCAGCAGAGTTGATACTAAGAAGTCACTCCTTTTCCCTTTAATGCCAGTAAATGAGTACCTTCTCTTCCCAGTCCCTTGTATTTTGAAAAATACAATTAAGAATAACATAAAATACAATACAGTAGTAGGCATATAGTTAGGTATGAAATACTTTTTGAACTGAAACATCCTATACTGGAACATCTTCAAAAAGTTAAGCTTTTTATTTTGGGAATTTTCAAATATAAACAAAAATAGAAAAAACCCTCCAATATAATGAACCTTCCTATACCTTTCACCCAGCTTCACTTAACTTCCAGTATTCTGCTGCTCCTGCTTTACTTATTCTACCATTATTCACTTCTTGTTATACAGACCCTACAACTGACAACAATATCTTATAATCATGTAATGCCCAGGCTGTGGTCACCTCTTTTTTCATTTTCCCCCCCCTGAGATGGTGTCCAATCTCTAGCCATTATTTAATATACTCTTTTCTTCTGAAATCAGTTTGCAAAAGGATAAATTGACTTTTAAAAAAATGTTTATTTTTGAGAGAGAGAGAGAGGGAGAGAGAGCGCGCGCAAGCAACTGAGGGGCACAGAGAGAGGGGGACACAAGATCCAAAGCAAGTTCTGTGCTGATAGCTTTGGCACTGAAAGCAGCGAGTCCAATGTGGGACTCCAAGTCACAAACTGTGAGACTCGTGAACTACGAGATCATGACCTGGACACTCAGCCAACTGAGCTACCCAGGCGCCCGAAGAATAAATGGACTTTTATTACTTATTTATTTTAATATTTATTTATTTTGAGAGAGAATGTGCAAGCATGCATGCGAGCAGGGATGGGGCAGAAAGGGAGGGAGAGAAAAAACTTAAGCAGGCTCTACAATGTAAGTGCAGAGCCTGATGCAGGGCTCAATCTCATGAAGCTGAGACTGTGACCTGAGCCGAAATCAAAAGTCTGAAGTTTAACTGACTGAGCCACCCATGTACCCCTAAACTGACTTTTAAACAATGTATCCAAAGAGCAATGAGTACCACCAAAAGTATAATTAGCAAGTTTTATGGAGAGAACAAAAATGAGGTCTTATCCCTGCCAAATACCTATACATCATTTCTCTCTGGCCTTTTAACCAAAGTAGGAAATTAAACTTGCCTACTGCCTGATACTTTAAAATGAGACTTTCCTTCCACAAAGTAATTTATTTTACCTATGTTCCAAACTCAGAAGCTCCCTCTGCAGGTAGCTGATGGCTTATTATCCTGGTAATATATTTCCTTCCTATATCACAGGATTCAGATTCAAACATATTCTGAATACCTATTGAATACCAGCAGGCATAGCCTCTTCACAGGCTACTTAATGAGGTAATCATCTCTTGGAGAGCTTCGACACTGATCCATAGTCACTTTTATGTCTTTTTAACATTCCCGACTCCAGGATTCCTCCTATCACCATCAACTCATCTACTTTTTTTTTTTTTAGGTAGGCTCCAGGCCCAATGTGGGGCTTGAACTCTGCACCCTGAGATCAAGAGTCAGATGGATGCTCTGCTGACTGAGCCACCCAGGTGCTCTTTCCATCAACTAATTTACTGCCAAAAGGATGCTGTATGTACTGGAAACCCCTGACTCCTGAAATTTTAAGTCCAATATTCAACTCTGACATGACCTATTTTTTTTTCAATATATGTAGTTTATTGTCAAATTGGTTTCCATACAACACCCAGTGCTCATCCCAAAAGGTGCCCTCCTCAATACCCATCACCCACCCTCCCCTCCCTCCCACCCCCCATCAACCCTCAGTTTGTTCTCAGTTTTTAAGAGTCTCTTATGCTTTGGCTCTCTTCCACTCTAACCTCTTTTTTTTTTTCCTTCCCCTCCCCCATGGGTTTCTGTTAAGTTTCTCAGGATCCACATAAGAGTGAAACCATATGATATCTGTCTTTCTCTGTATGGCTTATTTCACTTAGCATCACACTCTCCAGTTCCATCCACGTTGCTACAAAGGGCCATATTTCATTCTTTCTCATTGCCACATAGTACTCCATTGTGTATATAAACCACAATTTCTTTATCCATTCATCAGTTGATGGACATTTAGGCTCTTTCCATAATTTGGCTATTGTTGAGAGTGCTGCTGTAAACATTGGGGTACAAGTGCCCCTATGCATCAGTACTCCTGTATCCCTTGGGTAAATTCCTAGCAGTGCTATTGCTGGGTCATAGGGTAGGTCTAGTTTTAATTTTTTGAGGGACCTCCACACTGTTTTCCAGAGTGGCTGCACCAATTTGCATTCCCACCAACAGTGCAAGAGGGTTCCCGTTTCTCCACATCCTCTCCAGCATCTAGAGTCTCCTGATTTGTTCATTTTGGACACTCTGACTGGCATGAGGTGATATTTGAGTGTGGTTTTGATTTGTATTTCCCTGATGAGGAGCGACGTTGAGCATCTCTTCATGTGCCTGTTGGCCATCCGGATGTCTTCTTTAGAGAAGGGTCTATTCATGTTTTCTGCCCATTTCTTCACTGGGTTATTTGTTTTTTGGGTGTGGAGTTTGGTGGGCTCTTTATAGATTTTGGATACTAGCCCTTTGTCCGGTATGTCATTTCCAAATATCTTTCCCCATTCCATTGGTTGCCTTTTAGTTTTGTTGGTTGTTTCCTTTGCTGTGCAGAAGCTTTTTATCTTCATAAGGTCCCAGTAGTTCATTTTTGCTTTTAATTCCCTTGCCTTTGGGGATGTGTCGAGTAAGACATTGCTACGGCTGAGGTCAGAGAGGTCTTTTCCTGCTTTCTCCTCGAGGGTTTTGATGGTTTCCTGTCTCACATTCAGGTCCTTTATCCATTTTGAGTTTATTTTTGTGAATGGTGTGAGAAAGTGGTCTAGTTTCAATCTTCTGCATGTTGCTGTCCAGTTCTCCCAGTACCATTTGTTAAAGAGACTGTCTTTTTTCCATTGGATGTTCTTTCCTGCTTTGTCAAAGATGAGTTGGCCATACGTTTGTGGGTCTAGTTCTGGGGTTTCTATTCTATTCCATTGGTCTATGTGTCTGTTTTTGTGCCAATACCATGCTGTCTTGATGATGACAGCTTTGCAGTAGAGGCTAAAGTCTGGGATTGTGATGCCTCCTGCTTTGGTCTTCTTCTTCAAAATTACTTTGGCTATTTGGGGCCTTTTGTGGTTCCATATGAATTTTAGGATTGCTTGTTCTAGTTTCGAGAAGAATGCTGGTGCAATTTTGATTGGGATTGCATTGAATGTGTAGATAGCTTTGGGTAGTATGGCATGACCTATTTTTACAACACCATAACTTCTTTACTACTTACTGCACTTTTTTTTTTGGCTCAAGATATCCAGTATCTTTTTGTTTAAAAACAATTTTTTTTAATGTTTACCTATTTTTGAGATACAGAGTGCAAGCAGAGGAAGGGCCAGGCCCTTCCTGAAGCAGGCTCCAGGCTCTGAGCTGTCAACACAGAGCCTGATGTGGGGCTCGAACTCACAAACTGTGAGATAGTGACCTGAGCTGAAGTTGGACGCTTAACTGCCTTGAGCCAGCCAGCCTCCTCATGTATCTTTTTGTTTTTAAATGCTTAATTTTGAGGGCGAGTGCACGTGCATGCAAGCAGGGGAGGGGCAGAGACAGAGGGAGACCGAGGATCTGAAGCAGGCTCTGCACTGACAGCAGAGAGCCCAATGTGGGGTTAGAACGCACAAACCACAAGATCATGACCTGAACCAAAAGTCAGATGCTTAACTGACTGAGCCACCCATGCATCCCTCAAGATATCCAACAGCTTGACCTTTCCCCCGCCCAGTCCCTAAGTTTAATTATGGCTTCATTTCCTTCCTTTGAAAACTATCCCACATAGTCTATCACTTGAACCATTATCTCATTACTACTTCAATTCTTCTATCCTTAACCATTTACCAGCTATGAAACCTTGGATAAATTACATAATTCCTGAGGCTTCAGGTTCCTCCGTTGTCAAATGGAGAACAATAACAGCAATAGCAGTGGCAACACTTTTGTCATAGAGTACTGCAAGGACCATATGAAATGTCTGTAAGGTGCTTAGCACAATGCCTGACACTAGTAAATATGTGATATACGCTAGCCCTTATGTTTGTTTAGGCATACCTCATTTTATTGTACTTTGCAGATACTGCACGTTTTACAAATTGCAGGTTATTATCCTGGATATATATGTGTGTATATATATGTGTATGTGTGTGTATGTATGTATATATATATTGCTTCTGTCGAGCAAGTCCACAGGTACCATTTTTCCAACAACATTTGCTAACTTTGTGTCTCTGTGTCTTTTTTTGGTAATTCTTGCAATGTTTCAAACTTCTTCGTTATTACTGTATTTCTTAAGGTTATACTGTAATTGTTTTGGGGTACCGTGAGCTGTGTCCATATAAGAGGGTGAATTTAATCGATAAATGCTGTGTTCTGACTGCTCCACTGACCAGTCATTCTTCTGTCTCTCTCCCTCTCCTTGAGCCACTTTATTCCTTGAGACACAACGATATTCAAGTTAGGTCAATTAATAACCCAACAACGGCCTCTAAATGTTCAAGTGAAATGAAGAGTCACACATCTCTCCCTTCAAATCAAAAGCTAGAAATGACTAAGCTTAGTGAGGAGAGCATGTCAAATGTGGAGATAGGATGAAATCTAAGCCAGTTGTACCAAACAGTTAGCCAAGGTATGAATACCATGAATACCATGAATTTCCTATGAATACCAAAGGAAAAATTCTTAAGGAAATTAGAAGTGCTACTCCAGTGAACACATGAATGGTAAGAAAGCCAAATAGCCTTAATGCTGATAGGTGGGAAGTTTTAGTGGTCTGGACAGAAGATCAAACCAGCTACAATACTGCAAAATCCAAAGCATAGCCCTAACTCACCTCAATTCTATGAAGGCTGAGAGACTTGAGGAGGATGCAAACGAAAAGTATGAAGTTAGCAGAAGTTGGTTCATAAAGTTTAAGGAAAGAAGCCACCTCTGTAATATAAAAGTGCAAGGTGAAGCAACAAGTCCTGATATAGAAGCTGCAGAAAGTTATCCAGAAGATCTAGCTAAGATAATTAATGAAGGTGTTTACACTAAGCAACAAATTTTCAATGGAGATGAAACAGGCTTCTATCAGAAGATGTTGCCATCTAGGACTTACATACCTGGAGAGGAAAAGTCAATGCCCAACTTCAAAGCTTTACACAGAACAGGCCAAGTCTCTTGTTAGGGGCTAATGCAGCTAGTGACTTTCAGTTGAAGCCAGTGCTCACTTGCCATTATTAAAATCACAGGGCCCTTAAGAATTATGCTAAATAGGGGCACCTAGGTAGCTTAGTTGGTTAAGCATCCGACTTTAGCACAGATCATGATCTTGTGTTGTGGTTTATGGGTTGGAGCCCCAGATTGATCTTTGTGCTGATGGCTCAGAGCCTGGAACCTGCTTTGGATTCATTGTCTCCCTCTATCTCTCTGCCCCTACCCTGCTTATGCTTTGACTCTCTCTCTCTCTCAAAAAAAAATAAACATTAAAAAAATATTAAAAAAAATTATGCTAAATATGCTCTGCCTATGCTCTGTAAATGGGACAAAGTCTGGATGACAGCCTACCTGTTAATATGGTTTACATGGTTACACAGTTTACTGAATATTTTGAGCCCACTGTTGAGACTTGCTGCTTAGAGAAAAAGATTCCTTTCAAAATATTATTGCTCACTGACAATGAACCTGGTCATCCAAGAGCTCTGATGGAGATGTACAATGACATTAGTGTTGTTCTCATGCTTGCTCACCTGCAACCATGGATCAAAGAGTAATTCTGACTTTCAAATCTTATTACTACAGAAATGTCATAAGGCTAGGGTTGCCAGAGATTATAATTCCTCTCTGAAAGATCTGTGCAAAGTCAAATGAAAATCTTCTGGAAGGGAATGACCATCCTACATGTTGTTGAGAACATTCATGATTCACAAGAAGAGGTCAAATTATCGACGTGAACAGGAGGGGAGTTTGGAAGAAGCTGATTTCAACCTCATGGATGAAATTAAGGTATGTACATTGTTCTTTTAGGCATAATGCTACTGCATACTTAACAGACTACAGTATAATGTAAACATAACTTTATATGCACTGGGAAAGCAAAAAATTCACCTGACTCACTTTATTGCAGTGATCTGGAACTGAACCTTCAGTACCTCTGAGGTATACATGTATTATCACTATTATCAGTAATCCATGCAGCCAAACATTTGTTGTCTGCTTGTACATTTAGTCTGCTGAGTACTACTGGAATAAAAATTAAAAACACATTGGAGTGTCTGGGTGGCTCAGTCTGTTGTTAAGCCTCCGACTTCGGCTCAGGTCATGATTTCACAGCTCGTGAGTTCGAGCCTGACATCGGGCTCTGTGCTGACAGCTCAGAGCCTGGAGCCTGCTTTGAAACCTGTGTGTCCCTTTCTCTCTGTCCCTCCCCTGTTAATGCTCTCTCTCCTTCAGAAATAAACATTAAAAAAAATTTAAAAACATATAAAACTATATAGGTTAATAGTTATTTCTGGTCTCTAATCTGAGCTGAATCATCCATACCTCTTTCACTAGAGAGCTCATAGAATTGAAAGACCATTTTCAGGTATTTTATTTCAATCAAACAACATATGCTCTAATCCCTCTATTATAAAAATTTCAGTAAAGGGAAGGTCTAGCCTGTGCTTGAAAACATCCAGTGACAATAAAGTCACTATCTACCTAGGTTGACTATTCTATCTTCTATACCATGACAACATTCCTTCTTACATCATGTTAAAATCAGGATCAGGGTGCCTGTGTGGCTGAGTTGGTTAAGCAGCTGACTCTTGGTTTCAGCTCAGGTCATGATCTCACGGTTTGTGGGTTTGAGCCCTGTCTTGGGCTCTTTGCAGACAGTGTGGAGCCTGCTTGGGATTCTCTCTGCCCCTGCCCCCCTCTCTCTCTCCCTCTCTCAAAAATAAACAAATACTTAAAAAGGAAAAAAAAAAAACACCTCATGAAAGTCTTTTTAAAACTAAACAGTCCTCAGTCCTTCAATCACTTTCCATATGCTAAAGTTGCAAATTATTTTATTTGCAAGATTCTCTAAGCGATTTTTAGTTTACTTCTGCCTGTTTTGAAATGCATATGCTCAGAAAGGTATACAGTATGAACTTCCTTATTCTAAATAATATGTTTCTTTTTTTTTTTTTAATTTTTTTTTCAACATTTATTTATTTTTGGGACAGAGAGAGACAGAGCATGAACGGGGGAGGGGCAGAGAGAGAGGGAGACACAGAATCGGAAACAGGCTCCAGGCTCTGAGCCATCAGCCCAGAGCCTGACGCAGGGCTCGAACTCACGGACCGCGAGATCGTGACCTGGCTGAAGTCGGACGCTTAACCGACTGCGCCACCCAGGCGCCCCTAAATAATATGTTTCTAATAATTCAGTCTAAGACTAAGGTCCAATTAAGTTCCTTATTATTAGGCTTGCTGTTAGGAAGAAATATCCAAACTGTTCTTTAAAACAACTAGTTTAATTAAACCTCTTGGGGAAATAATAGGTCAATATAGGATTTGCTACATATGAAAGCTCCTGATTCTCCTAGTTGTCAGAAACACATACCTGTATAGGAAAAAAATGTGTTTTTGATGGAAATTATGCATTATCTGGAATAGGGTCAGTTCTATAAAGGCCAGACAGAAAGCATTCAAGTTTTGTGCATCATATTGTCTGTTTTAACTATTCAGTTCCATCTTTGTACCAAGAAAGAAGCTATAGCCAATATGTAAATGAATGGGAATGGCTATGTTGTAATAAAATCATTTATAAAAAAAGGGGGGGTGGTGAGAATATTTGGCTGATAGTCATAGTTCCCTGATTCTCACTCCAGAGCCCAACATTCTAGGTTATCTGATTCTCATTCTATAGGAGCTATTTTACAACTATAAATTGTAGATAACTGAGAGCAAAGCAAAATAATTCTTATCTACTGTCTGCAAAAACATTCTTTCCAGTAAAGGGATAAACAACTCTCCTCCACTTTCAACACTTCTAGCACCCTGCTCCAAAGGGGGAAAAATGTTTTGTCTACATTTGAACATTATTTTCCGTAATCTTTAAAATTTATTTTTATATGTTTGTTACTAAAATATAGTTAACATGTCATATTAGTTTCAGGTATACAACATACTGATTTGACAGTTCTAAGTATTACTCAATGCTCACCATCATAAGTATAGTTTTCATATGTTGCCATTTAACATTACTACAATATTACTGACTGTATTTCCTATACTGTACTTTTCACCTCCATGACTTATTTTATAACTGGAAGTTTGCACATCTTAATTTCCTTTATCTACTTCACTCACCCCTCACCTCTGGCAACCACCAGTATTGTTCTCTGTATTTATGAGTCTTCTGGTTTTTTGTTGTTGTTGTTTCTTTTTTAGTTATTTCCATACTTTTCATCTATGGCT
This sequence comes from Herpailurus yagouaroundi, assembly GCF_014898765.1. Taxonomy (NCBI): domain Eukaryota; kingdom Metazoa; phylum Chordata; class Mammalia; order Carnivora; family Felidae; genus Herpailurus; species Herpailurus yagouaroundi. The sequence goes on along the minus strand of NW_024412415.1, from coordinate 22,802,592 downwards.
GTCTGTTTTTGGATTCTCCTTTGAACTGGTTCTGACACCTTACGGATTTCTTCACTGATGAGATAAAATCTATATACATAGTCACTTAAAAATTGTTTCTAATTTTTATTTATCTTTGAGAAAGACAGAGCATGGGTGGGGGGAGGGGCAGAGAGAGAGGGAGACCCAGAATCTGAAGCAGGCTTCAGGCTCTGAGCTGTCAGCACTAAGACCAATGTGAGGCTCGAACCCACGAATAGCGAGATCGTGACCTGAGTCGAAGTCAGATGCTTAATTGACTGGGTCACCCAAGTGCCCCTATACATAGTCACTTTTTATCTGTAGGACAGTCATGACTTTACATATTTTTAAAAATTTATCTTTTAACACCTGCAATGTGCTGTTGTTATAGGAAAACTAAGATCTGTCTAAACTACCTCCTATTCCATGGTTCATGTATGGCCTAGAGCTACACCATCTAAAATAGTTGCCTAGTCTCCAATTCATAAATTCTCTTGCATATCCTGAACCTGGATTTAACTTTTCTAAGAAACACTTGTATTTTTCATCATGCCACACATGTCCGATCCCAAACCCTTACAAGATACAAACTGGTTAGGCATTCAAGCAACATCCTTATAATTCAAACACTTCATACTGTTCCCCAAAACAAATATTTAATTCAAGCCAAACTAAAATGCTACTATTCCCAGAATCCACGTTTACTTATTTGTTTCATTCAAAATATATTCATTCAAAAAGTATTCACTGATACCTTCTATTGATCAGGCACAGAGTAGGTGCTGAAAATACAACAAACAAGCAGCCATTGACCCTGTCCTTACAAGCTTACAGTTTTGGTGGGAGAAAATTAAGGAAGCACCTACAAAATGTGTTGAATATTATTACCTGTATTTACATTAGCCATATGTTCTCTTTCCCCAAGATGTCCTCCTCTCAACTTGGTCAAATTTTACCCATTCTCCAAGATTTTGTTTTATTAAGTTTATTCATTTCTTTTGAGAGAGAGAACATGTTTGCACACATAGGGGAGGGACAGAGAGAGAGATAAAAAGAGAGGGGGAGACAGAATCCCAAGCAGGCTGTGCACCATCAGTGCAGAGCCTGATCCCGGGCTCAATCCCATGAACTGTGAGATCATGACTTGAGCTGAAATCAAGAGCTGGATACTTTAATGGACTGAGACACCCAGGTGCCCCTCCAAGACTTTAGAGTTGTATACTTCCTTTGCAAAATCTTCCCTGTATCAAAATCATGTTAATTTCTCTCTCTTCTGTGTTCTCATACCTCTGCCACTTCCTTGAGATTTACTACAGGTTATCTTATCATTTTAATTAATTTTCTCTTTGTACAGAGCTGGTCTCCCCCAACTAGAATGTAAGCTTCTTGAGGCCTGATGCTAAATCTTTTACTCTGTTGCCTGGTCCAGTTCTTTATATATGGTAAAACAAACAAATTTGTATTGATTCTTTATCTTTTAATCAAGTCCTATAATGTGTGAAGATGTTTCCTTGACATATTTCTTTCCTTTTTTTTTTTTTTTTTTTAAGTAGGCATAGAGCCTAACCTGGGGCTTGAACCCACAACCCTGAAGATCATGACCTAAGATGAAATCAAGAGTTGGACACTTAATAGACTGAGCCACCCTGGTGCCCCTATTCATTTTTTTAACTTATGCTTTTTTATAAGTAGAAGTCTTTATAGTTTTTTTTTTTAAGTTTATTTATTTTGAGAGAGAGACAGGGGAGGAGAGGTTGAGAGAGAGGGAGACAGAATCCCAAGCATGTGGGGCTCAATCCCAGGAACTGTGAGATCATAATCTGGGCCAAAATGAAGTGAACGCTTAACCAACTGAGCCACCCAGGCACCCCTCAGCAGAAGTCTTTAATTTTGATTAATTCTAATTTATCATTTTTTCTTTTGTGGTTTTTAAATTTTTGTATTCCATATAAGAAAGATGTGCTTACCCCCAAATTGAGGGGATATTCTCCTGTTTTCTTTTTATAGCTTTATAGTTGTAGCTTTTACATTTAGGTCTAGGATCCATCCTGAATAACTTTTGTGTTTAGTGTGAGAGGACTGACATTCATATTTGTCTATATGAATATCCATTTATTATTGCATCTTTTATGGAAAAAAAAAACCTGTCCTTTCTTCATTGGCCTATTTTGGCAAAATGCTGAAAATCAAATGAACTACATAAAGCGTGGGTGTACTTCTGGGCTATATTCTGTTCTAGTGTCGTATTTCTCAATCAGGCCAGTTTGTGCTGCTTAATTACATATAGCTGTACACTAAGTCTTAGAGTCAGGTAGCATAAATTCTCTACCACTGCTCTTCACTTTTTAAGACTGCATTGGGTATTCCTACGTTCTTTGTATTTCCAAAGAAATTTTTACTTTTACTTATTTATTTTAACAGGGTTTTTAAATTTTTTTTTTCCTTTTTTTGAGGGGGGGAACACGTGCGCACGTGAATGGGGGAGGGGCAAAGAGAGGGGGAGACACAGAATCTGAAGCAGGCTCTAGGCTCTGAGCTGTCAGCACAGAGACTGATGTGGGGCTTGAACTCAAGGACTGTGTTATCATGACCTGGGCCAAAGTTGGACCTTAAATGACTGAGCCACCCAATTACTCCTAAGAGGGTTTTTAAATAATTTTTAATTATTTTTGAGAGAGAGAAAGAGGGAGAGAGTACATGCAAGTACAAGCAGGGGACAGTCGGAGAAAGAGGGAGAGAAAGAATCCAAAGCAGGCTCTGGGCTGTTGGCACAAAGCCTGATTTCACATACCATGAGATCATGACCTGGGCTGAAATCAAGAGTCAGAGGCTTTAACTGATGAAGCCACCCAGACATCACCACCCTCGCCTTCCAAAGATTTTAAAAATCCGCTGGTAAATTCAGCAGCCCCCCATCCCCCCGCCCCCCCCCCCAAATCCTAGTGAGGTTATAACTAGGATTATATTTAATCTATAGATCAAGTTGGGAAAAAATGACATTTTCCTTTTTCTTTTTTAAATTAAGAAAAAAAAATTTTTAAGTTTTGAAATTTATTTTCAGAGAGAGAAAGAGCAGAGAAAATCTCAGGCAGGCTCTCTGCTGTCAGCACAGAGCCTGATGTGGGGCTCGAACTCAGAAATCGTGAAACCATGACCTGAGCCGAAACCAAGAGTCAGACACTTAACTGACTGAGCCACCCAGGCTCCAGAAATGACATTTTCAAAATATAGTCTTCCTATTCATAAACATAGTACATCTCTGATTTTCTGGGGTCTCTTTAAATTTCTTTAAGCAATGGTTAGTAGTATAATTTTTACCAGTGTTGAGGTTTTTACAGGTCTTTTGTTAAAATTTATTCCTCAGAATTCCTATCCATTTCTTGAATGCTACTGTAAATGGCATTCCTTTTCATTTTATCTTTTAAAAACTAAGCTGTTACATACATATAATAAAATGTTCAGATCTTAAGTGAACTACTCCATCAGTTTTGATGAATGCATATAAAACATTTTTATCACCTTAGAGATAGGGTCCCTTTACAGAAGAACCCTCCTCCTATTGGCAACCACTGATTTCACTTCTATCAATACAGGATAGTTTTGCCTATTAATTCATATAAATGGAGCCATACAGTATTTTTGAGATTTTGGCCTGTTTCACTCAGTATGACATTAGTGGCATCATTAGATCATTCCATTTTACTGCTGAATGACATTCAGTGTATAAACATAATATAGGTCATTTATCCATTCTCCTGCTGATGAATATCTGAGTTTCCAGTTTTAGGCTATAATGAATGAAAGTGTCAGGAACATTTTTGAGAAGAAAGCTTTTTGTGAACAATGTTTTCACTTATCTTGGATAAATACCTCAGAGTAAAACAGCTGAGTCATGGGGCAGATACATATTTAACTTTCTAAGTAACTGCCAGTTTTTTAAAGTCATTGTAACCATTTTACAATCCCACTAGCAATGTATCATCTTTTTAATTTAGGTATTCTGGTTAGCCCTATACTAATACGTAACTCTGGTTTTAATTTTCATGGGCCTAATAGCTCATAATGTGAAACTTTTTCAAAAATTTTTTTTTTCAACGTTTATTTATTTTTGGGACAGAGAGAGACAGAGCATGAACGGGGGAGGGGCAGAGAGAGAGGGAAACACAGAATCGGAAACAGGCTCCAGGCTCTGAGCCATCAGCCCAGAGCCTGACGCGGGGCTCGAACTCACGGACCGCGAGATCGTGACCTGGTTGAAGTCGGACGCTTAACCGACTGCGCCACCCAGGCGCCCCCATAATGTGAAACTTTTTAAATGTATTGATTACCCATTTGTATATCTTCTTATGTGAAGTGTCTGCTCAAGTGTTTTGCTTATTTTAAAAAAATGGGTTGCTTTTTATTATTGAGTTGTCAGAGATCATTGTATTTGTCAGACAGGTGTTGCAAATACCTTCTCCCCATCTGTGGCTCCTCTTTTCATTTTCTTGATGAGTGTAAGTTTTTTTTTTTTAAACCACTTTATTGACGAATGATTGACATACAAAAATCTATACATATTTATTTAAAAAAAATTTTTTTAATGTTTTTATTTATTTTTGCGACAGAGAGAGAGCATGAGCAGGGGAGGGGCAGAGAGAGAGGGAGACACAGAATCAGAAGCAGGCTCCAGGCTCTGAGCGGTCAGCACAGAGCCTGACGCGGGGCTCGAACCCACAGACTGTGAGATCATGACCTGAGCCGAAGTCGGACGCTTAACCGACTGAGCCACCCAGGCGCCCCAAAAATCTATACATACTTAATGTGCATAACTTGGTGAGTTTAAGATGCTGCTGTTTTTGTTGTTGCTACTGTTGTGTTTTTTAATTTACATCCAAGTTAGTTAGCATATAATGTAACAATGATTTCAGGAGTAGATTCCTTAATGCCCCTAACCCATTTAGCTCATCCCCTCTCCCAAAACCCCTCCAGCAACCCTCTATTCTCCATATTTAAGAATCTCTTATGTTTCGTCCCCCTCCCTGTTTTTATATTATTTTTTTCTTCTCTTCCCTTATGTTCATCTGTTTTCTATCTTAAAGTCCTCATGTGAGTGAAGTCATATGATATTTGTCTTTCTCAGACTACTTTTGCTTAGCATAATACCCTCTAGTTCCATCCACATAGTTGCAAATGGCAAGATTTGATTCTTTTTAATTGCCTAGTAATACTCCATTGCATATATTTACCACATCTTTATCCATTCATCCATCGATGGACATTTGGGCTCTTTCCATACTTTGGCTGTTGTTGATAGCACGCACTGCTATAAACATTAGGGTGCATGTGCCCCTTCAAAACAGCATACCTGTATCCCTTGGATAAACCCTAGAAATGCAATTGCTGGGTCATAGGGTAGTTCTATTTTTAATTTTTTGAGGAACCCTCATACTGTTTTCCAGAGTGGTTGCAACAGTTTGCATTCCCACCAGCAGTGCAAAAGAGATCCTCTTTCTCCGCATCCTCGCCAGCATCTGTAGTTGCCTGAGTTGTTAATGTTAGTGATTCTGACAGGTGTGAGGTATCTCATTGTGGTTTTGATTTGTATTTCCCTGATGATGAGCGATGTGGAGCATTTTTTCATGTGTTGGTTGGTCACATGGATATCTTCTTTGGAGAAGTGTCTATTTATGTCTTTTGCCCATTTCTTCACTGGATTATTCATTTTTTGAATGTTGAGTTTGATAAATTGTTTACAGATTTTGGATACTAACACTTTATCTGATATGTCAATTGCAAATATCTTCTCCCATTCTGTTGGTTGCCTTTTAGTTTTGCTGATTGTTTCCTTTGCTGTGCAGAAGCTCTTTTGATGAGGCCCCAATAGTTCATTTTTGCTTTTGTTTCCCTTGCCTCCAAAGACCTGCTGAGTTAGAAGTTGCTGCGGCCAAGGTCAAAGAAGTTTTTGATGGCTTCCTGTCTTACATTTAGGACTTTCATCCATTTTGAGTTTATTTTTGTGTATGGTGTAAGAAAGTGGTCCAGGTTCATTTATCTGCATGTCGCTGTCCAGTTTTCCCAGCACCACTTGCTGAAGAGACTGTCCTTATTCCATTGGATATTCTTATCTGCTTTGTCAACGATTAGTTGGCCATATGTTTGTGGGTCCATTTCTGGGTTCTCTATTCTGTTCCATTGATCAGAATGTCTGTTTTTGTGCCAGTACCATACTCTCTTGATGATTAAAGCTTTGTAATATAGCTTAAAGTCTGGGATTGTGATGCCTCCAACTTTGGTTTTCTTTTTCAAGATTGCCTTGGCTATTTGGGGTCTTTTCTGGTTCATACAAATTTTAGGTTTGTTTTTTCCAGCTCTGTGAAAAATGCTGGTGTTATTTTGATAGGGATTGCACTAAATATGTAGATTCCTTTGGTTAGTATTGACATTTTAACAGTATTTGTTCTTCCTATCTAGGAGCATGGAATCTTTTTCCATTTTTTTTTGTGTCTTCTTCAATTTCTTTCATAAGCTTTCTATAGTTTTCAATGTATAGATTTTTCACCTCTTTGGTTAGATTTATTCCTAGGTATTTTATGGTTTGGTGCAATTGTAAATGGGGTTGATTCCTTGATTTCTCTTTCTGTTGTTTTATTATTGGTGTGTAGGAATGCAACTGATTTCTGTGCTTTGATTTTATATCCTGCGACTTTGCTGAATTCATGGATCATTTCTAGCAGTTTTTTGGTGGATCTTTTGGGTTTTCCATATAGAGTATCAGATAAGTGTAAGTTTTTAATTTTGAGTAAGTTCAATTCATCAGTTTTTCTTTCATGTTTTATGCTTATGTGTTCCCTATGAAATTTGTTTTGTAAGCAGCAAAGATATTCATCTATTTTTTTCCCTAGCAGCTTTATTATTTTAGCTTTCATATTTAAGTCCATGATCTATCTCAAATTTGTCTGTATATGGTGTAAGATAAGGATTGAAGTTTTTTTTTTCCTTCTCATACTGGTAATTCAGTTGTTCCAGCACCCATATGTTAAAGAGATTTTTTTTTTTTTTTTTAAGTTGCTGGGTGCTCATATCAAACATCATCTGCCATAGAAGGTATGGGTCGCTTTCTGGACTTTATTCTGTTCATGATCTGTCAATCTTTATATGAATACTACACTGCCTTGATTAGTGTTGCTTAAAATAGTAAGTCTTGAAGTCAGGTACCAAGACCCTCTTCTTTTCTTTTTCAAGATTTTTTTTGTTTCTTTCAATCCTAAGACTTTCCAAATGAACTTTTAAATAATTTTGTCAATGTCTAAAAAAAAAAGCCTGGGACTGACATCTAAATGATAATGAGTCTTCCAATTCATGAACATGGCATATCTATTTATTTAGATCCTCTTTGATTTCTCCTAGCAATATTTTACAGTTTGCATTGTTGAAGTCTTATAATCTCTTAAGTATATCTCTCAGTATTTTATGCTTTTTTGATATAGATAGTACTTTTTGGTTAGTTTCATTTTCTAACTGTTCATTGGTAGTATGTAGAAATATAATTATGTTTTTAGATTGACTTTGTATCCTGTGACAAAGGTAAAGGATTATTAGTTCTACAAGTTTCCTTGAGGATTCCACTGGACTTCTCATGTACACAAACATGTCATCTGCAAATGCAGCTTATTCTTTCAAATTGTCTTTTTTGTTGTTGTTGTTTTTAATTGCCTTATTACACTGGCCAGGACATAAAATTTAGGTCAGGAAAATGGAAGTTCTTACCTTCTTCCTAACTTGACGGGAAGGGGAGTGGGAGGTAGAGGGATATATAGTCTTTCACTATTAAGTATGCTGTTAGATATAAATCATTCATGTATACCTTTTATCAAAGTGAGGAAGCTGCTTTCTATGCTTAGTTTGTTGTGAGGTTTTATCATGAACATTTCATTTTTACTGAATAACTATTCTACATCTATGGAAACAATCACATTGTTTTTCTCCTTCATTCTGTTAATGTGTCAAACGAAACTAATTTTCAAATGTTAAGCCAAACATTACATGTGCGGTTTTATTATTCACTTCATAAAATGAGCTGTAAAGTGTTCCCTCCTTCTGTTTCCTAAAATAGTTTGTATAAGGTTAGTATTATATTTTTCCCTGTGCATTTGAAAGAATTCACCAATGAAACCATGACCTTCAAGCTTTCTTTGTGGGTTTTTTTTTTCTCTCTTACAAACAACTTTTACATCCCCCTCTTTTTTTATATTTTATTTTACTTTAATTCCAGTATAGTTAACACATAGCGTTATGTTAGTTTTGGCATACAATACTAACAGTGATTCAACACTTGTTAGTGTTGAACTAACACTAACAAGTTTGGGTTTTCCATATAGAGTAGTGATGGAACTCTACTGTTCCATACTGTGATTCAACACTTCCATATGACACCCAGCGCTCATCACTCTTTGTGGGTTTTGGAGAAGAACTTATTTTCATTAACAGATACAGGGTTATTCAGACTTTGTTTCATCTTGTCCCTTTTGTAAGTATTTCTCCAAATTTATTTCACCTAAGTTGTCAAATGTACTGAATTAAGTTATTCACAATATTTCTTTATTATGTTTTTCATGTATACATAGTTTACAATGATAACCTCCTTTCCATTCCAAATATTGGTAAATTGTGTTCTTTCCCTTTCTTCCCTCTCCCATTTTATCTTAATCAGCTTAGCTAGGAGTTACTAATTTTATGGATCTTTTCAAATAACCAAATTCTGGCTTTGTTATTTTTTCTATTATTTTTGTAATATTACATCAATTTTTGCTCTTTTTAGTATTATTTCCCCCTACTACTTACTTTGTGCTTGTTTTTCTAGCTTCCTAGGCAGAAACTCAGGTTGTACACTACAGATCTTTTTGAATACAAGCATCTAAAGCTATACTTTTTTTTGTAGGCAGTTTTAGCTGTACCAACACATTTTGTTATATCATATTTCATTATAATTAGTTAGAAATAGTTTCTAAATTCCCTTGTGATTTTTCAAACCACAGATTATTTAGACATAGGTTAATTTCAAAATATTTGATGTTTCTCTAAGTATCTTACTAACATAATTTAATTACTTCTGGTCAGATAATATACTGTATTACTTTCAAAAATTACCAATCTATAGTTTTACAGATCAGCACATGGTTCAATCCTGTTAAATATCACATGTACCCTAGAAAGGCATTTAGATTCTTCAATTGTTGGGAACAGAGTTTTATAAATATCAATGAGGTCAAAGTAGTTGACACCAAGTGAACTAAGTTTTTGTGTACTTTGTCAGTTACTGAGAAATATAGGTATTCAAACCATTAACTCTAATTTTGAATTTGTTTATTTCTCTTTAATTCTATCAAATTTTGTTTCACTTATTTTAAAGCTCTGTAATTAGGTATACACCTTTATCATTGTCATATCTTCCTGATGCATTGACTCTTTTATAATTTTATCATTATCAAATAGCTGTATATAATGACACTGGTGATAATGAAAAAAGAGGATGGTTAAGAAGCAAATGGTAAGGGTAAATTTCCAAATAACTAAATGCTGTGTTTTTAAAGCTGCCATTTTCTCAGGCATGTGATACCTGAACATTGATGAAACTTAAATCTTCTTGGATAAAACCAAGACCCTGCCTCTTTTAGGTTTGAACTTTGAAGAAAAACTTATACAAACTACTTGGATACATGTTTGTTCACATTAGTGAAAAACTGTTGTGATGATAAAAGGATTTTTCATATCATGGTGAAGAATTATCCTTATTGTTAAAAAAGATGTTGGCTTCTATGTTCTGTGTTGAATCAATTAAAAAAATTCGATTGCAGAATGATCTATCATTGTTTCCAGTAAAACGGCTACACCAGTTTCTTTTTAATGGCTCATCAGTTATGGGACTGCCATGAAGGTAATATGAGGAGACTCATTTAGCAACATATTATTACATCATCTTAACATGAAGCAAGGCCCATCAGGCATTATTAAATTAGACTGAATTTTGCAGAATGTCAGCAGCATTTTATGTACATTAATAGCAGAGTTAAATGTTTCCTAGGGGAATATGCTGAAGAAAAATGGTTTCAAAGTGGTGTTTGGATATAATTTTCCAGTCACTGTTTACATTTCCTTCTATTATCATTGCATGGTTAAGATTTTTATGTTACTTGTGAATAGGCAAGACAAAATGACAGCCAATGTTTTACTGTATTTTTGTTTTCTTTGACCCATGATAACAAATACTGTTTGGGATATAGGTTTTTCTTTGAATAGTAGTGACAGATATTTTTTAACTCTTGAATATCCTAAGTTTACTATTTAGGCCTCAGATCAGCTGGTGCCATCCATTATAATTTTGTCTAGCAACTGCAACATAGGCAGAGCTAAGTAACAGTAATAAATAGCAAAGTATTGTTCCTTTCACAGCAAGGAATTCTTTCACTTGTTTTAAGAGCCCTCCTGTCTTCACTGATGTTTTTGCTGCAGTAAAATCTCTCCTCTCTGTTGAATTTTGGGCTTCCTCTTTGTGGTTCATACATTGCTTCTGTGCATTCTTTACCAACAAATCTTTCCCTCACTTGAATATCTTTAAATTTCTTGTACATAGCAATATTGCTATTTTACATTTCATACATTCCAGTAAACTTGTTTCTCTTTTCCATAGGTCTGCCTGATATCTCCAAAATGCAATAAAAAATTGTTAAGCAGTAATCTTATAGCTTCTTCCTTTTTTTATACTCTCTATATGTTTATATTTGGCATATAGAGAACTGGGTTTCTCAAAGTATAATCCCCAGTCCATGTGAATTAGCACTTGCTTAAAATATTAATTCCCAGATCCCTCCTTGGTCAAACAAATTAAGTGAAAGAGTAGTAAGGGCACAGACTAGGAATCTGAGACTGTAACAGCATCAACTGTGTGTTTAGAAGGTTTACCACTTGCTAGGTGCACAGTTTTGAGCAAATTACTTAAAACCTCTGGAGAACATCCATTTTTCAGTCTGAAAAACAGGTGTTGTTAAAAGGATTAAACATGATAATGTTCAAAGTTTTTTTTTTTTTCATTTTAATTTTGTTTAGGAGAGCGGGGTAGAGGGGCAGAGGGAGAGAGAGAATTCTAAGCAGGCTCCATGCTTAGCACAGAGCCCAATGTGGGGCTTGATCTCATGACCCTGGGATCATGACCTGAGCCAACACCAAGAATCAGATGCTCAACTGACTGAGCCACCCAGGTGACCCAAATATGATGTTTAATTCAATTCCTGGCTCAGCTAGTTCTCAGTAAATGGTAGCAAATGTTATTACAGTGTTATGCATCTAGGTTTAAAGTAAATGTTTTCTGATATGAGAATTAAATCTGGTGTTGTATACCTGAAGCTAATATAACTCTGTATGTTAACTATAATGGAATTAAAATAAAAATAGAAACTGTGAAAAAAAGGAATTAAATCTGGTATAAACATATTCATCTTTGGAAAAACTGTTAAGATTCATCTTTGCAAAATTGGAGAATTATATAAATACAGCTTACCACTAATCCTAACTAAATACCACTACCTTTGCAAAGGGAGTATAAAAAATGTAAGTGGAAACTCATTTAGTGTAAGCATTAACTGATTTATTAGATACAGCTGTAGTTTCAAAGAGTTTAGAATCATTTTTTTACCTTAGGTTTAGCAATAGTGCTAACATTAGACCCATGGCTCTCAAACCTTTTGGTCTCTTAAAAATATTAAGGATTCAAAATAGCTTTTGTAAAGTTTATCTCAGGAATGCAAGGATGATTTAACATACCAAAGAAAATCAATGCAAGTCACCATAGTATAGTAAAGTCTTCTAGCTGGCTTAGCCACTACTGGGCACTGTTTCAACTAATTCTGTGCTCTAGCATTTATCCATGTGCACTCTTACATGCATGCTCCCTCCTCACACATACACTTTCCAATCTATATACAGAGATTAGTGAGGATAAAGGAGGAAAGAATCACTGGGGTTATGAGTTACCCGGCTTGCAATAGGGTTGTGCTAAGGATCTTCTCTCACTTCCCAAAGCCAAGTGAGAACTACAAGAGATTTAATAAGGCACATTTCAAGGAAGAGCAATAATGACCTTTTCCTTAAAAAAAAATTTGTTTTTTACATTTATTTATTTTTGAGAGACAGAGCACAAGTTGGGGTGGGACGGTGAGAGGAGACACAGAATCCGAAGCAGGGTCCCGGCTCCGAGCTGTCAGCACAGAGCCTGATGCGGGGCTCAAACTCACGGACTGTGAGATCATGACCTGAGCCAAAGTCAGACGCCCAACAGACTGAGCCACCCAGGCGCCCCAATAATGATCTTTTCTGATGGGACAGTGAATATAATGACTTGAATAAATAATACAAAAATTAAAAAAAAACCACCAAAATAGCTTTGTTTTGTAGGTTATATGAACAGAAAAATTGTTAAATGTGCATTTGTTTTATTAAATGCTTTCACAAGTACATGGAATTTAACCTTCAGAGACCTACAAAGTAGGTGGAAGCAAAATGCTAATTCTGTTTCTCAAATGAGGAAATCAACTCAGAGATAGGATTTAAGGTTAAAAGACCTGTCTTAGGACTATAGGTCAATAACTTCTAACGATGGGATTTCAACCTAGGTCTTCTGAATCTGAATGGCACAATTATGTGGTATGTATTAAATGGGAAAGTATTGTTAGAATGAGAGTTAAAACTGGCTCATATGCCCATGTCTGAAATTAGGGTGGAACTCATGAAAGGCATGTGAACAGCAGAAAACAAATTTCCTACATTCTGCCTTTCCTTTCTTTTCTTTTTAGCTTGATCCTGATGGTAATGTACAGGTGAATTAAGTATTCAGGATTCTCTCTAAAGATGGGGGGGGGGGCAGGGAAGCAGAGAAGATGGCCATTAGTAAAAATGCAATATGCTAAAGGAATGTGAAGAGTTGAAACAACATTTCCAAGTCAAAGAAACTTTTGGAAGCTTAAAGAATTGGTTAGAGTATAGGACTGAAATGAAAATACTCAGAACAATAAGTTTAACATTACAGGATAGAAAAGCTACACAGAGCCAACGTAGGTTCTTCACATAATTATGTCAGTAACTCTGTTCTTTTTATGAGGAAATATGCAAATTCATTTTCAGAAGTGATAAGCATTTTGTAAAACGGTAGGAGGATAACTTGCTTTGCTTCCACTTAAAATGGAGGTGAGTGTGAAAATCTTTGATGATAGAGAAAGACAGTGTAGTGAACTGGAGAACAGAAACCATTTTAAGTGGAGGGAGAAGAAAATATATTTAGTTACTAAAATCTTAGCACATTTAGTCACAAATTAAAGGTATAATAGTGAAATAAATCAGATAAATTTCTACCTCTTCTATTAAAGTTCTTATTTGTGTGTTAAAAATGATCTGACTTTTGTATTTATTAAACTTACTTGACAGCCTGGTAATCCGGTGTCTCTGCTGTACAGGGAAAATGAGCCTCTCTCTGACGTTTTTCCTATGAAACAAAAAATATAACTGTATACAAAAATCCTCACTTATTGACAAGCAATTCAACTTCTAGACCATTCATAGTAACTATACTGTGATTTGGAAGTACAGAGAACAAATCAGAAACAAGAAGACAAAATCCAATAAATAAAATTTAAAAAGCTTACTATCATTCCAGTTTAACAAATTCTGATTTTTGTAAAATAGCATGTATTTTATTGAATACTTTCTGCTGTGAAACACTGAAAAAATACTCAAAAAAATGGAAAAGAATAGACATCTATATAGCCAACAGTATGATCCGTGTACTTGGTAGAGAGAATAACGTTTTTCCCATATTTGCTTCACAGTGAACATCTCTCCTCCTCTTCTTTCTCAGAAATTGAAACAGTGTAGACACAGTTCAAATCTTAACTCAGACCCCAAGGTAACCGTCATCAAAAGGTTAGTGTATATGATCCCCCACCCCCCCTGCATATTTTGAAACTGTTAACATATTTATGTACTCAAACAATATATGTTACTGTCTATATTTAAAACATTTATTTTGTGTGTATCTTTAATACATTTAAAGATGGGATTATATAGTATCTATTCCTTTTGAAATCTGCATTTCCACGCAATAGTATGCTCTTAAGATACACGCGGAAAATAGACACCTGGTTTATTCCTTTTTACTGCTATAAAATGTCCTATTATGCAAACATAACCACAGTTAATCTATTCCCCTACTGAGAAAGAGATTTAGCTTTTTTGCTATCAGGATGGTAAAACAAATAGCCTTGCACATGTGCATATGTACACATAAGACTTTCTCTAGGATAGACACGGAGAAGTGGAGCTGCTGGATTAAAGAATGCACACTTTCAACTTTACAGGTGTTGCCTTACTATTATCTAATGTCATCATGCCAATTTATACTCTTTACAGAAATGTGTACAAATTCCTTCTGAGACTCTATAGTTCAAAAGTTGGATGGTTAAGTGTTAGAAGTGGTATGCACTGGTTCTAGAGGAAGAGTAGGCAGTACTGATACTGAAAGAAGTTCTTACTTGCTTTTCAATACACCAGAGTTTATGTTCAATACAGTAAATTTACAAATATTACAGATTTTAACTAAAGAGTCTCTCACAGACATGTTGCTTAAACAGATTTCCGTAAGGGGGCATCTGGGTGGCTTGGTCAGTTAAGCATTTGACTTTGGCTCAGGACATGATCTCGTGGTTTCTGGGTTCAAGCCCTGCACCGGGGTCTGCAGTGGCAGTGAGGAGCCTGCCTGGGATTCTCTCTCTCTCTCTCTCTCTCTCTCTCTCACACACACTCACTCTCTCACTTGCTCTCTGCCCCTCCCCCACTCGTGTGCTGTCTCTCTCAAAAATAAACTTTAAAAAAATAAGAATAAAAATCTTAAAAAAAAAGATTTCTCTAAGGATCACACTTTGATGTTAGTATCAAAGATGGAGATACAAATAAACAATGACAATGGCAGAGCTAATTGTTTTTCTCCATTCCAAAGTAAAAACAGTAACAATATAACTAAATCTGACCAGTTTTCCAAAATTTTTTAAATTACTAAAGCTAGGGGTGCCTGGGTGCTCAGTCGGTTAAGCATCTGATTTTGGCTCAGGTCATGATCTCACGGTTCATGAGTTTGAGCACCACATCAGGCTCTCTGCTATCAGTGGGCAGAGCCTGCTTGGGATCTTCTCTTTCTCTCTCACTCTCTCTCTCTCTCTGCCCCTCCCCCGCTTGCACCCTCTCTCTCAAAAACAAATGAAATTACTGAGGTTATATGAACTTCCTCATAATTGTATACTACAGAGTTATTAGCTTGTCATTATATAAAAATGTATAGTTTATTAATTTAAAAACTCCATACATAGATGGGATGCTCAAAATTATTTACTGATATGGTGCACATAATTTAAAAAAAACTTTAAGACATATGTACTAATATCTGATTAATTTCATTGCCATATACATGCCACACTGGCCAAATGATGTAAAATCATACAACTCTAAATTTAGTATGTACTGACCTGTTAGATATAGAAAATAATCCTTGTAATAACAAAGCTAGTTATTAGAAAATACAGTAATAACTCAGAGTATAATTTCAGAGCCCATTAGACATTATAGCACATGTCTTAAAAAGCACTTACTGGCTATTAGTGATGAAGCACATATTTCAGGTGAAGTAATGCTAACACATAAAAATGCAGATTTATGAGAAAAGGTTAATTAATGTAGTCTATTTGTCTCATAGTCTCACCATAAAGCAATATGTTCTACATAAAGTGCTTTAATTTGCAAAATATACATATGGAATAAAATGGAAAAAAAAAACTGTTAACTCTCTGAGGACCTATCCTTTACAAGCAAGACCGCTTGTAGGAGTCCAGATGATACACAGGGCTTTTGGACTCTACTCTTCTACTCTTGGAATCTGATCTTACAAAACCACAAAAAGATTGTACTTTTGCAACTGTGACACACACACCATTCCTGTGTCTCATCAAAATGGATCAGAAACCCTGCTGGACCAAGAACATGGCAGAGACTGAAGGGAAATGCCTACTCAGAATGACTGGCAGAGAGATTATGAGGTAAAGTAAAGAACAGCACACATTTTTGGTTTGGAGGTATTACTTTATTAATCAAATAAACACATTTATGAGATAATAAAAATCATTCTCAGTACATACCATTTTTTAAAAAGTTCATTTATTTATTTTAAAAAAGAGAGAGCATGGGTAGGGGAGGGGCAGAAACAGAGAGAATCCCAAGCAGGCTCCACACTGTCAGCAAGAAGCCCAATGCAGGGCTTGAATCCATAAAGTGTGAGATCATGACCTGAGCTGAAACCAACTGAGCCACCCCAAGAAAACACTGCTTTTGAAAACAAACCATGTACCATATACTTGGCAGAACAGAAATGGGAGACTATATTAACATTTTAATTATTTATTTTTGAGAGTGCAAGTGGGGGAGGGGCAGAGAGAGGGGGACAGAGGATCTGGAGTAGGCTCTGCACTGACTGGTAGGCTGACAGCAGCAAGCCCAATGTGAACTCATGAATGGCAAGAGATCATCACCTGAGCCAAAGCTCAAAGGACTGAGCCACCCAGGTGACCTGACTTATTAACATTTTAAACAAATACCATAGAGTTAAAAAAAACAAAACAATGCTTGTCTTTTACCACAATATACCACCAACTAATTATTGGCTGAAATACTCAATAGGCCCTTCCTACCTTACAAATTCCTCTTTCTGAAATACTATTTAAACAACTAAGAAAGACTTAAAGCTCAACAACAAGTTAAGGTCTATTATATTTTTACTTTCAAAGGTACTAGATCCCCCCCCCCCCAACTGTTGGGAAGAAAAGGAAACAAAGTAAGAGATTAATATTAGCTCTGCTTTTAATAAAGTACAGTTTTCAAGTATAATTTTAATTATCTGTGTGGAGGCTACCTGTTATATTATTTAAGAATATGTAAGCCTTTAAACCTACTTTTCTGTGCCTATTAAAATTCCTAAACTTCTTCCTTTCACAAGGATATTCAAATCAGAGAGAATGAAAACTAATTTAACATAAGCTAAAACCATTACAGAGAAGTTTCTTCTGAGATGGAAGGCTGATAGCTTGTTTTTAAAATGATACTTAACCTATTCAAATGAGATTTTGAAATGTAAATACATTTTTATTTCACCTTTCATTTATTAGGAACTAATTATTTCTGAGGGACTTAGAAATTTGGTTACACTTGAAATAGAATAATGCATACTCTCAGTCTGAGATTTAGAAGACATTTATCTTTAATTCTTTCAAAATTACTTTTTTTAAGAACTATTTTCATGAATTAAGATTAATCTCTATTTTATCTCAGGTGTCTGACAAATAACAACTTTTGGCTACCGTTTTTACAGTTTTCTGCTAAATAATATATATGAAAGCTGTATGTAGATAATTTTAATATATGTCAACTGAACACAGCTCAAGAACTGTTAGTAACTGGCATGTATCTAATTTCCCTTGAATGGTGAAGGATCCATACCATCAGATCAGCTAAAAAAAACCCTGAGACGTTAGCCTAGAGAGGAGAGAATCTGAAAGAAGTGCAGTCTCTGTACTTTTTATATTCGCAGAACTATCATGCTAAGATGGAATCAAAATTACACTATCTGGTCCTAGTGAAGAGACTTAGGAAGAGGATAAAAGTAAAGACATGCGTTCCTTTACCTTGTTATAAGGAAGAAGTCTCAGAAAACAGAATTTCCATTAGTAAAATTACTAGTGTGCAGAAAATTATAGAATATTCCTGGTGTTCTTACTAGTAAAGAGATTTGGGGAATAATTAGCTCTTTTATTGTGGGTTTATTTATTAATGCTGTGGAAGATTTAAGAGACACTTTTGGCAACCAAGTTACTACTAGTAAATCACAGTGAGTTCATGTTTACTGAACGTTTGGGTATTTTATAATGAAATGGTCATTCAAATATTTTGTTTACTTTTTCCTACTGGATTGTCATTTACTTGCTGATTTGTAGAAGTTTCTCAAGTATTTTTGATACAAGACCTTTTATTGTCTCTATGTAAATATTTTCGTCCTCTTAATGGTGTCTTTGGATAAACAAAAATTCATTTTAATGTAGACTAATTTGTCCATTTTTTTATATGTACTGTTTAAAAAATCTCTGCCTATTCCAAGGTAACAAATCTGTTTTTATTTTTCTGTGCTTTCTTCTAAAAGCTTTACTGCTTATCTTTCACATTTAAACTTGAATTTGGTTTTTGTGTATGTTGTTGGTGGTGGAGGCATGTCAAGATACATGTTTTCTCCACAGAGATATTCAAGTGACTTCAGAACTGTTTACTGAAAAGATGATCTACATCTTGAAAGTATCATCATGGCTACTTATGAAGAACAAGCTGTAGGGGAACAAGTGGAAGCAGGGAGACACTTAGAAAAGTACTGAAATAATCCAGATGAAAGCTAATGATGGCTTTAGTCCTTCCAACTCACTGAGACAGGTACTATTAAGTCCCTATTTTACTAATGAGGAGAAATAATTTGCCCAAGGTCACAGAATTACTAAGTAGTCAAAAGAACCTAAATACAGGGCTGACCCCAAATTCTTAACAGAATACTATACTGCACTGTTCTTCAGTGGAGGTTCAGGACACAATTCCCAGATTCAGCTCATGTACGTAAGCAATTGGTGGGGCCCAAATATAGTACAGAAATTTTTCTCTATTTAGCCCTCTAAGCAGCCTCTACCAATGAAATGATTTGGCACTATCTATCCTTGCTGAAAAGAGGGATGGATGAAAAATCATCCCCAAAATGATTGGCAGCAAAACCCAACTACTCCAAGGATTGGTTTTGGGTACAGAACATGGTCACTTACGCTGCCTTCACTCACAAGTAACTGCTGTTCTTTTTAGTTCTCACAAAGGGCATAAGTTAATGTTTTCCTTAATTTGAAATACCTGTTAGAAAAATACTTATTCTGATCTCATTTCATTTTTCTGGGTCTCAGTTTCCTAGTCTGTAAAATGAACAAGTTGGACAAGATCAGAAGGTGTGTAACAACATCCCGGGAGGCTGGGGCCCAAGTAGAGATTTATTTTTGTGTATATATTTAAAACAATTAAAAAATTTAATTGCAGTGGTAGCCATGAAAAAGCACCTTGCAAAGCTCCTACTTCCGGGAATGTAACTGACTGAGAGATCCAGCTGCTATGCTCTGAAATGATTACTTCTGCAGTGAGGCCCACTTGCTTCCATCAACATGCTCTGACAGAGTATGTGGGGGGGAAAAGCACACTTCTTCCTGGGGGACATACATTTCTATGTTGACCAACTTTGGCTCAAGAACTCCCGGGCTGCTGTACTGAACCCTCCTTAGGGTGCACAGCAGTCAAGGACTCTTCCACTCTCTTTCACTCTCAGAGTCTTCAGATTACTGCAGGCAAGGTGACAGGAACCAGCATTTGCAGACTAGTTATTATGTGCAAGGCAGTGTGAAACATGCTTTACTTACATTGCTGGTACCACTGCTAGTTGTATTCTTCTTCGTACTAGAAATACTCCTAATGCCGAAGAGTGATTGAAGGAATCTGGTAACAGGTATGAGATATGACAGTAAAACTGCAAGATCTCCTACAGATCTCAATCTACTGGCTGTAGAAGCCTTCCCTGTAATACAATCCTGGCCTATATGCTCTATTCCTACCAATTCAAAATAGCGTTTTTATAGAGAAATGGCCAGGGACAAAGATATTATGGAAGGTAGAGCTGGCTCAGCATTTATTTCTGAAGCAGTCTAGTGAATACCTGAAGTTCAGTAATTTTAAGGAATAGATACTATTTAAGAAATATTGACTTCATGAGTTAATGGCACAAATCAGAACAGTTTCCCTATGTGTCTGAAAGCCAGTATTATTTCAATGTTCATTTTTGTAAGGCATACTGAATTGCACTCATAAATTCAAATTCACCCCATCAGCTATATTTTAAGTGGGCAGAATTAGACAGATTTTTCTTAAAAGATAAAGGCTTAACCTAGAAAAAGAATCCTTGGATGTTTCAAACTGAAATATTTTATTACATATAAATCATGAGAACTTTTCCACATTTAGTTTTCAGAGGAACAATGTGAAATCCCTACTTAGGCCAATCTAAATATTTGGGCATAAATCTAAATATGATCACAGTTTTATGAGCAGACTGTCTTCCTCCCCGCTGAGGTATCTTTGAAAAATCATTATTTACCTAACCTCTTTGCTGATGGAGAAGCTTTTCCTCTTCTTTTTTAGAAGAACACTACCACTAGTTTCATACAATTTCCATCACACCAACCACTCAGAGAAACATAAAAACACACTATCCTACAAGGTGGGGAAATCTGTAATGCCATTTGGTATACAGCAGAGCAGAGACTTAGGATTCTGGTTACTGGATTCATCTCTTGGCTCTTGCTTCTCTCGTACTGAGTGAACTAAGCAAGTTACACGTCATTTAACATCAACGTCCCCACTCACTCTTTTAGGAAAATCAGCTCAGTAACATGTACCTCACACAGGCCTGCACAGTTTAATTAATGCTTATAAAGTATTTGGAAATTCTTGTCTCAAAGAACCGAAGCCAATGTTAACTATTGGTATTACTGACTTGATGTGGGTAGCAATCGGCTCACACTTACACACAAAAAATCTAGAAAGGATCTCAAACTAACAGATTATTTTTTTAAAGAAAAGAAAAGAGAGAGACAGAGGCGTTTAACATAAATGCCTATTTTCTTTCACAACCATTTGTTTAAGTATTATTGGCTAACATTTGTGCCAAGTGCGCTGCTGGCTACATTGAAGATACTTAAATATCTAGTGCCAACAAGCACAGCTGCCGGACTCTCTCTGCCCTCCTCTTGTTCACTCCATGCCAAATTACTCACACAGCTATGAATGATGAGGCAGCAGCACAGGAAACTGCCAAGTGTGAGTGAGATTAGTGATAAACCAGAGGATCCCTATAGAGGTCAGTGATTAGCAAGTTCCCAGTTGTAATCACTTTTCTAACCCAGCCTCTATCTCATCACTTATTTAATCTTAACTCTGCACCAACTTCCTGTGACAGGCATCAGAACCGAAAGCAGGTTCCCAATCAAAAATTCCTGAAGAACTGCTAAGGTACCAATACAGTATCTCATTATCCTTGGTAAGAGCATACAGTCATATCTGGGTAATTTGAATAGGCTTTAGAAATGGCTTCTTGAGACTAAAACCGGAGATGAAGTAGACCAGGATGCAAACATTCACCAGTCCAGCTATTTTCCTCTATGTTCTCCACGCCTTCCTAAAAATCAGATTCACACAGTAAATATATACAAATAGACAAGGATGAGAAGGTTTACACAAAACAGTATGTTTGCCTTTCAGCCCTAAGAATGCCCAGAGAGAATATTAAAATGCATAACTCAATATAAGGGAGTGTGGTTGATAGGTAGATTGGAAATTAGGAATGAAAAAACAGAGTAGAATAAGATTGTGATCAATTTTAGTAATCTTTCAAAACTTTATGGGTCATTTTATGGTTCACTTTTGCCACATATGGAATACATAACAAGGTATTCATTATAGGTAGCTCAAAATCTAAACGGCCCTTCTCTGAGACATTTTAGTCAATAATTATATTTTCAAATTGTCCCTGAACACATATTTACATCTGTATTGCATTGTTGCTTTTCCTTAGGTTAAGAATTTAAGTGTTTTCTCACTTAATGTCTCCATACTTCCCTAACCACATGTTGTTTAGAACTTAGAAACAAATTCAATTCATTTTTATACCAAGCCGAAATATTACAGAACTAGGAATTATCTCTTCATCCTTGGCTGCATTTCATGATAAAACATGGTGAATGCATATTCTTTAAAAATAATCAAATAACTTTTGTATCTTAATTTTTATCCCATTCTTAAATAAAAAAGGATTTCAAAATATTCATTTGAGGTTTTACAACTTTCTAAGGACTAAACTGAGCCAAATTTCAACACCTTAATTTTATTTTATTTTATTTTTTTTAATTTTTTTTTCAATGTTTATTTATTTTTGGGACAGAGAGAGACAGAGCATGAACGGGGGAGGGGCAGAGAGAGAGGGAGACACAGAATCGGAAACAGGCTCCAGGCTCTGAGCCATCAGCCCAGAGCCCGATGCGGGGCTCGAACTCACGGACCGTGAGATCTTGACCTGGCTGAAGTCGGACGCTTAACCGACTGCGCCACCCAGGCGCCCCTCAACACCTTAATTTTAGTCTACTCCCCTTTTCCCAAAATAAAAAAAGAAAATCAGGTTAAACTCATATCAACAAATAATTTGGCTGGGGAAAGAGAGGGGGGCATATTTTCAAAATGGTCCTGGTAATCATACTTCATTCTGACATACTGTTTCCACCAAATCCTTATACAGATGCTTCTCTCAGAAATTTCTTGTATCATACAATGATAAACAGAATATTAAGCTCATTGTTAATTCCTGTGATTTTTCTCACAACTTTCTGTATTTTGGCTGTTTAATTTAAATCATGACCTTACCACGCAAGGTCAATGTCTGTTTTTTATGGCACTTGGGGACCAGAAGGCAGATGCCACTTGTTTAGGAACACTGGTCTGGAATTCTAGACTTGTTTTGTTTGCATGCCAGGGACAGATTCTACTCTAAGGCTCTATCTATGGCATACAGCCACATGGAGACACAGACAGTATAAGAAAACTGTGCTCTAAAACAGTGGATAATAAATGATTGTTAATTGGCTAGTTTCCCTTGACAGCAAGAACTGGAATAGAAAGAAAGGAACTAATCAATGGAACTGCTACCATTCACCAACTATGTAGTCAGAAACAGAGTAGTAAAATGAAACAAGCATGGAAATGAAGAGTCAGAAGGGTCTATTCCTGTCTCTGCTATGAAGTAGCTGTCTGAAACAGGTAAGTTGTTAAACTCGCCAGGCCTCAGTTTCTTCACTTGGAGAATGGGGTGGAGTAGAGCAAATTTGATTTGGGATATCTCTTTCTGTTTTAATATCCCATCAAACTGGCATGCCCATCTATTTTGCTATTAATCAAGCACTCTGCTTCTGACAGAATGTAGATCTGTGAACCACGAGTAGTAGGAGGAAGAAGATAAACTGCTAAAAAATACAGAGATTTTTGCAGGAAGGGTAAATTCAACAACACAAGAAACAACAGATGTTGGCGAGGATGTGGAGAAAGGGAAACCTTCTTGCACTGTTGGTGGGAATGAAAACTGGACAGCCACTGTGGAAAAACAGTATGGAGGTTCCTCAAAAAGCTAAAAATAGAACTACCCTACAATCCAGCAATCGCATTACTCGGTATTTACCCAGAGAATACAAAAATACTAATTCAAGGGGCGCCTGGGTGGCGCAGTCGGTTAAGCGTCCGACTTCAGCCAGGTCACGATCTCGCGGTCCGGGAGTTCGAGCCCCGCGTCAGGCTCTGGGCTGATGGCTCAGAGCCTGGAGCCTGTTTCTGATTCTGTATCTCCCTCTCTCTCTGCCCCTCCCCCGTTCATGCTCTGTCTCTCTCTGTCCCAAAAATAAATAAACGTTGAAAAAAAAATTAAAAAAAAAATACTAATTCAAAAGGATACATGCACCCCAATGTTTATAGCAGCATTATCTACAATAGTAAAATATGGAAACAACCCAAGTGTCCATTGGTTGATGAATGGATAAAGAAGTGGTATATATATACAGTGGAATCCTACTCAGCCATTAAAAAAGCATAAAATCTTGTCATTTGTGATGGCAAGGAAGGAGCTAGAGTGTATTATGCTGAGCAAAATAAGTCAGAGAACGACAAATACCATATGATTTCACGCAAATGTGGAATTTAGGAAAGAAAACAAAGGAGCAAAGGTAGGGAGAGAAGAGAGGCAAGCCAAGGAACAGACTCTCAACTATAGAGAACAAACTGATAGATGATTACCAGAAAGGGGGGTGGGTAGGAAATGGGTTTAACAGGTGATAGGGATAAAGGAGTGCACTTGTGATGAGCACCAAGATGTATGCAAGTTTTAATCACTATACTGTACACCTGAAACTAGTAATATTACACTGTATGTTAACTGGAATTAAAAAAAAACTTAAAAGAAATGTTAACTGGAATTTAAAAACAAACTTTAAAAAGGGACTTCTGGAATAATGTACAGTTAAAAAAATGATGTGTATAAGCAGTTTATCATACATTTGTTTAATACATTGAGGTATTTTACTGGAGGAGCCAAGATGGCAGAACAGCATGGAAGTTTTTTTGTGTCTTGCGTCCATGAAATACAGCCAGATCAACACTAAACCATCCTGCACACCTAGAGATATTTTACTGTGAATACGGTATGTTGAATATGACAAACTGAAGTCTGTATACTTAGGGTTACCAAGACTTTATTTTATTTAGATTAAGAAAAGCTCTGAATGTTAATAAAATTTCTCACTGGAGCTCAACACCCTCCACCTATCTAATGCAGAAAGGTGAGTACTTTGCACACCACAGAAAATACACAGATACAGAGCAAATGAAAGGAGATGATTCTATTTTGTTGTAACACATGAGAAAATGGCCAAAAGGGAGTCTTAAATTCCCTCTGTGGTCTGCTAAGATTTACATATGATTCTTGCTACATAATAGGTACTGAGGGCAAAATAGGAGACATTCAGTTTTCCTTTCTTCTTTTTTGAAAATGTTTATTTATTTTGAGAGACAGAGACAGAGAGAATATCCCAAGCAGGAGATGTGATGTGGGGCTCTATCTCATGAATCGTGAGATCATAACCTTAGCTGGAATCAAGAGCTGGATGCTTAATCGACGGAGCCACCCAGGTGCCCCAACACACTCAGTTTTCATTGAGTAGCTTCCAGTATTGCATGCAATTTACTGCCATCCTACCTTTGCAATTTGAAAGCAGGTAAAGGCTGACCTCAAGCAGGTAAAGGCTGACCTTATAATCCAAATTAATTTGTGAGTCAGGCATAAATCAAAATAAATATTTTACATATCAACTCATTATAAATGGCTATACAAATCAATTTTAAGTCACAGAAGAGCTGTATATAATATTTGTGAAAGGGAGGAATGAAGGAAGAAAGACTGACGAAAAGAAAAAAAACTGTAATAATTTAGGGAGGAGGTATGGGGAAGTGATTATGAACAGAGACTCTGGATGTAGACTAAGTAGGTTTAAATTCCCATTCTGGAGTAATATTGGCTTTCAGACAAATAGTATTTTATTTTGTATTTTAATGAAGTCATTGAAATAGATTATTCTCTAACCTCACTGTACTTTAGTTGCCTCAAGTGTGAAATGGGATAGTAACAGTTTCACTTCACTGGTTTTTTGTGAGGATAAAAATGTACTGACAAAGTGCTTAGACAAAATGGAAAACACAAGATAAGGCCTAATTAGATATTAGTTATTATTCAAATCAAAACCATACTGAGATACCACCTCATGCCGGTCAGAGTGGCTAAAGGAGACCACAGATGCTGGAGAGGATGTGGAGAAACGGGAACACTCTTGCACTGTTGGTGGGAATGCAAACTGGTGCAGCTGCTCTGGAAAACAGTGTGGAGGTTTCTCAAAAAATTAAAAAGAGATCTACCCGGGGCGCCTGGGTGGCTCAGTCGGTTGAGCGGCCGACTTCGGCTCAGGTCACGATCTCACACTCCGTGAGTTCGAGCCCCGCGTCGGGCTCTGTGCTGACAGCTCAGAGCCTGGAGCCTGTTTCGGATTCTGTGTCTCCCTCTCTCTGACCCTCCCCCATTCATGCAAAAATAAATAAACGTTAAAAAAAAATTTTTTAAAAACAGATCTACCCTATGACCCAACAATAGCACTGCTAGGAATTTACCCAAGGAATACAGTAGTGCTGATGCACAGGGGCACTTGTACCCCAATGTATATAGCAGCACTTTCAACAATAGCTAAACTATGTAAAGAGCCTAAATGTCCACCAACTGATGAATGGATAAAGAAATTGTGGTTTATATATACAATGGAATACTACTTGGCAATGAGAAAGAATGAAATCTGGCCATTTGTAGCAATGTGGATGGAACTGGAGGATATTATGCTAAGTGAAATAAGTCAGGCAGAGAAAGATAGTTACCATATGTTTTCACTCATGTGGATCCTGAGAAACTTAACAGAAGACCGGGGGGAGGGGAAAGGC
>NW_024412415.1:22758587-22775930 GCF_014898765.1 Herpailurus yagouaroundi | reverse complement strand
AAAAAAAAATACTAATTCAAAAGGATACATGCACCCCAATGTTTATAGCAGCATTATCTACAATAGTAAAATATGGAAACAACCCAAGTGTCCATTGGTTGATGAATGGATAAAGAAGAAGTGGTATATATATACAGTGGAATCCTACTCAGCCATTAAAAAAGCATAAAATCTTGTCATTTGTGATGGCAAGGAAGGAGCTAGAGTGTATTATGCTGAGCAAAATAAGTCAGAGAACGACAAATACCATATGATTTCACGCAAATGTGGAATTTAGGAAAGAAAACAAAGGAGCAAAGGTAGGGAGAGAAGAGAGGCAAGCCAAGGAACAGACTCTCAACTATAGAGAACAAACTGATAGATGATTACCAGAAAGGGGGGTGGGTAGGAAATGGGTTTAACAGGTGATAGGGATAAAGGAGTGCACTTGTGATGAGCACCAAGATGTATGCAAGTTTTAATCACTATACTGTACACCTGAAACTAGTAATATTACACTGTATGTTAACTGGAATTAAAAAAAAAACTTAAAAGAAATGTTAACTGGAATTTAAAAACAAACTTTAAAAAGGGACTTCTGGAATAATGTACAGTTAAAAAAATGATGTGTATAAGCAGTTTATCATACATTTGTTTAATACATTGAGGTATTTTACTGGAGGAGCCAAGATGGCAGAACAGCAGGGAAGTTTTTTTGTGTCTTGCGTCCATGAAATACAGCCAGATCAACACTAAACCATCCTGCACACCTAGAGATATTTTACTGTGAATACGGTATGTTGAATATGACAAACTGAAGTCTGTATACTTAGGGTTACCAAGACTTTATTTTATTTAGATTAAGAAAAGCTCTGAATGTTAATAAAATTTCTCACTGGAGCTCAACACCCTCCACCTATCTAATGCAGAAAGGTGAGTACTTTGCACACCACAGAAAATACACAGATACAGAGCAAATGAAAGGAGATGATTCTATTTTGTTGTAACACATGAGAAAATGGCCAAAAGGGAGTCTTAAATTCCCTCTGTGGTCTGCTAAGATTTACATATGATTCTTGCTACATAATAGGTACTGAGGGCAAAATAGGAGACATTCAGTTTTCCTTTCTTCTTTTTTGAAAATGTTTATTTATTTTGAGAGACAGAGACAGAGAGAATATCCCAAGCAGGAGATGTGATGTGGGGCTCTATCTCATGAATCGTGAGATCATAACCTTAGCTGGAATCAAGAGCTGGATGCTTAATCGACGGAGCCACCCAGGTGCCCCAACACACTCAGTTTTCATTGAGTAGCTTCCAGTATTGCATGCAATTTACTGCCATCCTACCTTTGCAATTTGAAAGCAGGTAAAGGCTGACCTCAAGCAGGTAAAGGCTGACCTTATAATCCAAATTAATTTGTGAGTCAGGCATAAATCAAAATAAATATTTTACATATCAACTCATTATAAATGGCTATACAAATCAATTTTAAGTCACAGAAGAGCTGTATATAATATTTGTGAAAGGGAGGAATGAAGGAAGAAAGACTGACAAAAAGAAAAAAAACTGTAATAATGTAGGGAGGAGGTATGGGGAAGTGATTATGAACAGAGACTCTGGATGTAGACTAAGTAGGTTTAAATTCCCATTCTGGAGTAATATTGGCTTTCAGACAAATAGTATTTTATTTTGTATTTTAATGAAGTCATTGAAATAGATTATTCTCTAACCTCACTGTACTTTAGTTGCCTCAAGTGTGAAATGGGATAGTAACAGTTTCACTTCACTGGTTTTTTGTGAGGATAAAAATGTACTGACAAAGTGCTTAGACAAAATGGAAAACACAAGATAAGGCCTAATTAGATATTAGTTATTATTCAAATCAAAACCATACTGAGATACCACCTCATGCCGGTCAGAGTGGCTAAAGGAGACCACAGATGCTGGAGAGGATGTGGAGAAACGGGAACACTCTTGCACTGTTGGTGGGAATGCAAACTGGTGCAGCCGCTCTGGAAAACAGTGTGGAGGTTTCTCAAAAAATTAAAAAGAGATCTACCCGGGGCGCCTGGGTGGCTCAGTCGGTTGAGCGGCCGACTTCGGCTCAGGTCACGATCTCACACTCCGTGAATTCGAGCCCCGCGTCGGGCTCTGTGCTGACAGCTCAGAGCCTGGAGCCTGTTTCGGATTCTGTGTCTCCCTCTCTCTGACCCTCCCCCATTCATGCAAAAATAAATAAACGTTAAAAAAAAAATTTTAAAAATAGATCTACCCTATGACCCAACAATAGCACTGCTAGGAATTTACCCAAGGAATACAGTAGTGCTGATGCACAGGGGCACTTGTACCCCAATGTATATAGCAGCACTTTCAACAATAGCTAAACTATGTAAAGAGCCTAAATGTCCACCAACTGATGAATGGATAAAGAAATTGTGGTTTATATATACAATGGAATACTACTTGGCAATGAGAAAGAATGAAATCTGGCCATTTGTAGCAATGTGGATGGAACTGGAGGATATTATGCTAAGTGAAATAAGTCAGGCAGAGAAAGATAGTTACCATATGTTTTCACTCATGTGGATCCTGAGAAACTTAACAGAAGACCGGGGGGAGGGGAAAGGCAGGAAAAGAAGTTACAGAGAGGGAGGGAGGCAAACCATAAGAGACTTAAATACTGAGAACTGAGGGTTGATGGGGGGGTGGGGGAGAGGGGAAAGTGGGTGATGGGCATTGAGAAGGACACCTGTTGGGATGAGCACTAGGTGTTGTATGGAAACCAATCTGAAAATAAATTATATTTAATAAAAAAAAGATACTACTTTTTTAATGAAATACATTGACTAAAAAAATCTATGTATGTGTATCTTGAATATCAATGGTTGATGAAAAAGGCTTAAACAGAGAAAAAAAAGAAAGGCAGATTCCAAGGAAATAATTTAAAGGAAGTTTTGGACACTTTAAAAGGTTTGAGAATTCTTTATGCTTTTCCTTCCATTAAATTTCATTAAAGGTTAATGGCCCCACTCTTCCTTTAGCATTGATGAGTGGGTCTATCTCTACCAGTATTTGTATACTTAGCCACAATTAAGTTTTTTTTTTTTTTTTAATTTTTTTTTTTTTTTTACATTTATTTATTTTTGAGAGACAGAGAGAGACAGCGTGAGCAGGGGAGGAGCAGAGACAGAGGGAGACACAGAATCAGAAACAGGCTCCAGGCTCTGAGCTGTCAGGATAGCGCCTGATGTGGGGCTCGAACCCACGAACCGTGAGATCATGACCTGAGCCGTAACAGACTGAGCCACCCAGGCGCCCCAATAATTAAGTTTTTGTTCACATTTGAAATAAAAAGATTTACCAAAGAAAGCGTGCATGATATGGAAAAGGTGTAAGGGATCTGAAGAGATTTGAAGGTATAAAACATAATCTAAAATGAATTTTAACAGAGTTATAGATTCTTTAACAAAGTGGGGACAGAATAGATAGGCTCAGTGTAATCCTTAACCTGCTTATTCTCTTTTTCCCAGAGGTTGGGGAAAATGGGACTACTTTGGGTCGATGGTTCTAAGCTACTGGATTCAATATAGCTTGGTGGTTGTCTGAAGCTCATGGGGGAAGTAGGAGCAGACCACCCTGATTAGATAAAAAGGTGTTACAGAGCATTAGTGTGTAAAGAGATGTTGTGATGTTCACTATTTAAATGTTTTCATCTAAGGAAGAACCTGTAAGTACAAAAACCACTGGAAAATATAGAAAATAAAAAGTAAAAAGCTTGTTTTCAATCTCGTTACTCTGTGCGCTTCGACTATATACATTTAATACAATTATTGATATCATAGGATTTAAATCTACCATTTTGTTAGTTGTTTTCTATTTGTCTCATGTGTTATTTTTTTTTCAGCCTGCTTTTGAATTGAGTATTCCAGTTAGTCTTTCCTACTGGCTTTTATTTATATTAGTAGAGTTTGCCCTCAATTTACAAAATCTATCTTTAATTAATATGATCTACCTTTAAGTAATTATTTCAATAGTATACTTCCGCTATCCTCCCCTCCATCCTTTGGGTTAATGTTGTCACACAGTTTACTTTTACTTATTTATATACCCCACATACAGTATTACTATTTTTGCTTAGAAATTTTATTATTTTATAATGTGATTAAAAATAAGAAAACATGGGCCTCCTGGATGGCTCCATTGGTTGAGCATCTAACTCTTGATTTTGAGCATTTAACCCAAGGTCATGGGACTGAGCCCCACATCGGGCTCTGTGCTGAGCAGGGAGCCTGCTTAACATATTCTCTCTCTCTCTCTCTCTCTCTCTCTCTCTCTCTCTCTCTCTCTCCCCCTCTACCCCACTCACTCACTCTCTCTAAAAAAAATAAAAGAAAATAAAAATAGGGGCACCTAGGTGGCTCAGTTGGTTGAGTGTCTGACTTTGGCTCAGGTCATGATCTCATGATTTTTGAGTTCAAGCCCTGCATTGGGCTTTGTGCTGACAACTCAGAGCCTGGAGCCTGCTTTAGGTCCTGTGTCTCCCTCTCTTTCTGCTTCTCCCTCACTCATTCTCTCTCTCACTCAAAAATAAATAAAAATATTGAAAAAATAAATAAAAATAAAAGTAAATTTTGAAAATAAAGAAAAGTGTTTTTTACACTTACTTTCATTTTTACCAATTCTGAAGCTCTCATTTCTTTTTATAGATGAGCAGTTGGCATACTATGAACCAAAGTTGGCCTGCTTCCTGTTTTTGTAAATAAAGTTTTATTGGAACACAATCACATCCATTTATTATGTATCATCTATGGCTACTTTGGGACTATAATGGTGGAGTTAAGTAGTTGTGACAGAGATTTGTCTGACTTACAGAGTTTCTGGCCCTTTACAGAAAAATTCTGCTGAGTCCTGATGCACATCCAAGTTTCTGTATAGTGTCACATTCCCTCTGCCTAAACAATTCTATTTTAGTTACTGTACCTCAAGTCTGCTGGGGATTTTTGTGATTCTGAAAAAGTCTTTGCCCTCATAAAAAAAAATATCTTCAATTAATATGTAATTCTTGATTGACAGTTTTTCTTTTTTTAAAGTAATCTCTACACCCAACATGACCCCAAGGATCAAGAGTTGGATGCTCCATTGACTGAGCCAACCAGGTACCTTACTTTTTACAATTTTAATAAATAATACTTTAGAGATGTTACTCTATCCTCTTCTTGACTGCAAAGTGTTTAATGAGGTGTCTGCTGTAGTTTATTTTTATTGCTGACTATATATATATATATATATATATGTTTTTCTGCCTCTGGCTGCCTTCACGATTTTTTCTTTATTGCTGGTTTTCAGCACTTTGAATATGATAATTCTAGGCACGTGTGTGTGTTTTGTTTTTTTTAATCCTGGATCTATTAACTTTTCTCTCTTCCTCTACATCTGAGACTTCAATGACACATGTATTAGGCTGTCGTTGTCCCATAATTCTGTCTTTTATCACTCTTTGTGCTTCAGTTGGGTTTATAGTCTACTGATGATCCTAAAGGAATTCTTCACCTTAGTATGTCTTTTATTTCTAGTATTTCAATTAAATCCTTATTATTTCCATTTATTTGCTAAAAATCCCCTACTTGTGCATGTTGTACACCTTTTCCACCATATCCTTTACTACGTTAATCAGAGTTACTTCAAAATCCTTGTCTGATAGTTCCAACGTGCATCATCTTTCAGTCTGGTTTTGCTGATTATTTTGCCTTTTGACCTTTCTTCACTTTGCTTATGTGCAAATCTTGTAATTTTGACTGAATGCAAGACCACTGTGTATAGAAGAGCAAAGAATGAACTAAACAGTGTTTAGGTCTGGAAATAAGCATGCCTCTTCTTGTTTAAGGCCTTTGGTGTGGAAAAATGAGTCAAATTAAATCAGGAGTCTAGCTGAATATGATTGTTCTGTGGTTACCTTCAGTTGATCAGAGGCTTCAACTCCCTCTAATGATTGGCTGCTTTTGCCTAGTGCTTAGCATATGGCTGGGGTGCTGTAGGACTTTTCTCAGTTAATATTTCATCCTCAGCTTTCAACAGATCCTATAAAACCTGTGCCCCAGAGTGTGTGTCTCTCCATGCTTTTGCCTCTCCCATAGTGGTAGACTGCTGTTGCTTTCCTATCCCTCATCTCTTCTTCCCTCTAAGAGTGAAACTCTGCTTTACATCTAAAGATGACCTTGGGTTGGAGTTTTCACTACTAACAGGCAGGAGACCTATACTTGGTATGTGCTTAAGATCTTAGGTCTAAGATGAGTTTCCTCTCCTCCCCAATCAATGTGTCTTAGCCTGTGTCCTTTGGGCAAGAGGCTTTTTGCTGCCTCTTCTTAAAGCAGCTTAGAGGTCTCTCAGTACTTAGGGTTTGGGGATGTTGGTATGCTTTTCTCCTTTTCCCACAATGACAGCTGATCAGCTCCTGCATGCCTACAACATCAACAGAATGAATTCTCTTCAGTCTCCTGCTCTACCCCAAATCCTTGTGAGTATGCAGTACAGGTCTGAGGGAAAAAGCCTGAGGTGTGAAATCCCTTTTGAACTGTTCTTTTGTTAGCTTCCCCTAGCTATTTCAAACTGATATGCTGCTAGTCTACAACTGGCCTTCTGTTTAACTTTAAAATTTTAGATGATTCCTCTTACCTGCTTGTGTTGTGACTGGTATGACACCTTATTCTCCCGTGGTTTGCCACAGGCAATACAGTTTATATGTTTCACTGCTCCTCAGAATTCAGGTCACATGACTGCCTTGCAATTTCAGTTCTCTCATGGATTCAAAAGAGAATTTTGTAGCTTTCAGGCTTTTCCTTTCTCATCATTAAGCATGGAAATGACATTTTTTGCAGCTTTCCACACCCTATGTAAAAGCTAGATGTCCTGTGATCTTCATTTAGGATAGTTTGTTTCCAGGTCTGAAAATTCACTGATCTTTTCTTCGGTGGTGAATAATCTTCTGTTAATCCCATCCAATGTATTTTTCATTTCAGGTACTGTATTTTTTAACTCTACTCATTCTAATTTCCATATTCATGTTTTTCTCTACATTTCTGAGCTATGGAGTGTATTTACATCAGCCATTTTAATACCCTTGCTTGCTAATTCCACCATCTCTGTAATTTCCTGCTCTATTGTTTCTACTGATGAATTTTATTCTTGGTTATATAGTTTCCTGCTTTTTTTCATGTTTGGTAATTTGACATTATGAAGTTCACGTTTTGGGGGTGCTACATTTTGTTGTATTCCTTCAAAGAATATTGGACTTTGTTCTTGTAAGCAGTTAAGTTACTGGGAATCAAGTTTGGTCCTTTTCCAAGGTTGTCTTTAAGCTTGTTAAGGCAGGTCCAGAACAGCCTTCAGCCCAGAGCTAATGTAGACTCACCAACATAATACCCTACTGAGGACTCTACACAATGCCATTTATTATGAGATCTTTGCACTTTCGTTGGCTGGAAGGAGGACTACTCCTAGCTTTGTGTGAGTTTCGGGAATTGTTCAGCATTTTCCTTTCAAGTGATTCAAGCATACACAAATAAGTATTTAGTCAAAGACTTGAAGACTTTGTTCTGCAGATCTCGAGTTCTTTCTCTACGATCCCTCCTTTTTGCCCTGCAATTTTGAACAAATGAGGCTTCCCTGAATTCTGTTTGATTTCCATTCCCCATTGCTGTGGCCTAGCAGCCAGTTGGAGAATTGTGGAATTCACCTCATTTATCTCCTTTCTTTCATGAAACATCTACTGTCCAATGTCTCAGAACTAACATTTAATCAGAACTAATATGAAAATTCCTGAACTTTTTACACCTCTTGAAAATTCTTCCACCAGCCCCGCCCACAAAAACATCAAAAAACAAAACCAAAAACAAGACATTCTCCCAGTCCTTCTCTTGCAAACCCATTTTTTAAAAACCAGAGAGCTAGAACACAGCAAACCTTGACTCCAATAAATAGACTTTCCTATTATTAAACTGCTCAGAGAAGTGCATATGGTAGAAGATAAATAACAAAACAGATTCCAAATTTGTTATTCTTTTTACATGGTGGAGGTCTTCCAAATTAAATATATCCTGCTCAACTAAACTTTACCATAATAGAAAATGGGTTTGACAAACTTTCGGAAAATCTAAAAAACCAAATTGTCAAAAACTATTTTTGTTTTTATGACATTGTAAAGAGGTTCTCTTATATGTAAACCTCTGATGTTTTATTTCTAAAATACTTTGAATTCTGCTATGTTTGCTGACATACTTGAATTTGGAACAAGCTGCTCTAGGAATATGATCTCCTGCTCTAACTACACACACTGTTATTTCTAAAAGGTTAAAAAGCTGGCAATTTTCCAGTTCTTTCTCATCATTTCAGTTATGGAATACAATGTCCAGTTTGCCATTTCTCCTCTACTTCTCTTTGGCATCTTGACTAGTTCTCTAAATTCAGTATCAGGTATTTTTGTTGTGCAAATCTTCAGTTTTCAGTCCTATTGTACACGATATGATAAATACACACATAAATACACAATATATGCTCTAGATACCATATAACATTAAACATATTTATGAAAACTGCTGTTATTAAACTAATTCTCTTAGAGGTCACTAGTTAAGAGTATTTTCTCTGTAAAATTAAATCATATTTATAGCGGTTTTTTGGACACATTTTTTTTCTGAATTACTTCTTCTTCCCTACATCAGACTATATTCAACAATGATTTTATAAAAATACTCTGAAAAACAATACTAAATAACAGTAAAACACTTAAAATTTTAATTTTGAAACAATCCCATTCTTCCTCTGAGAAATTCCTATATCCTGGCAACCTAAACTTTGATTTAGGCTCTGATCCTGGACCTGTCCCATGTGAGAAAACTGGTCATGTTCTAGTTAACTGTATTGCTTTAAAAGTCTATTACAACACTCTTGTTTTCTTCAACTTTGTTCATAAACTTGAAATTTTATTATTTTCTTTAAACATTCCAAGTTTTAATTCTACTGAAGGCTGCCAGCCAGGCCTGCTAGCCTCTCTACATGAAAAGTTCTTATGCTAAAGTATTCAGGTCTCTGCTCAAATGTTACTTCCTCAGAGAAGCCCTAACTATCCTATCTAAAATGGTCCATTCTAATCCTTTCTTCTCTCTCATCTTTTATGAAGTCATAAAAACTTGTCTAGTTTCCCTTCCATATATAACTTAGCTGGGTAACCTTTAGTAAAACCATCATAACTCAAAAATTTCCCCTTTCTTCATATAAACTTTAGAAATTCTATCTTAGGGACACCTGGGTGGCTCAGTCACTTGAACGTCCGACTTCAGCTCAGGTCATGATCTCACAGTTCGTAAGTTCAAGCCCCACATCAGGCTCTGTGCTGACAGTTCAGAGCCTGGAGCCTGCTTCAGATTCTGTGTCTCCCTCTCTCTTTGCCCCTCCCCTGCTCATGCTCTGTCTCTCTCTCTCAAAAATAAGCTTTAAAAAAAAAAAAAAAGAAATTCTATCATAATTTGTACTGCCACTTTACCTGTTTTTTACTATCATTTCCCATATTTTATTTTGCTATACCACATTTGCTATAATTGAACCCAAAACTCCTTTGTATTTTGTTTCTATAATGTCTCTTTCCATTCATGACTTTATAAAATATGCATAAGGATTTACTTAAATCTCTGTATTTTAAAATTTTTTATATTTTCTTTTTTTTTTTTTTTCCAGACCATACAATCATCTTTGTGTTTCAGTCAGAGTTTATTTTGGGTAAAGCTCCCACTCCCCCACCCCTGTCACTAGAATGCCTTAAAATGTTCTGAATGGAAGATTATAATAGGTAAATAGCATGCATGAAAATAAAAATTCAGGGATAAGAAGCAACTGTTTAATAGGGTATAAATTTAGAGATCCCAGTAAATATCTTAAGATCAAGTAAAACGTATATAGACAGCTTGTCAAGGGTTGGGTAACTATAATATTGTTAAATTATGTTAAATACCACTTTCACTAGAATTCAACTTCCTACCAGCAGATAGCTTAATAACTGAATATACAGTTATATTCTCAGTATTAAGAACAGAAGTGATCCAGAGATGACTGCATTTATTCCACATTTACTTCCTCAACTTTTTTGAATTATATTCAGCCTATATCTATTTTAGGAACTGCTTTGGAAGGTCCTTATGTTTTATGCAAGGAACCACTATTTTCCCAGATGAATAGAATATCCATTCTCTGGCTCCAAGTTTCCATGACAATAAAAACAAAACATTCATCAGCACCAACTTGGTATTTGATGGCAAATGCAGCTGCAGTTTTTAACAGTTCAATCTTTATCCCAACGCTTTCTGCAGAATAGAGGCACTATATTTCTCCAAAGCAACTGAATTGTTTTTACAGTGATTTCCCCCTTACCACAGACCTAAACACTAACAACTAAATGTGTTACACAATCTCTAATCTTCAAATCACCCAGTCTTTCCAAACTCATGCCATACATGATGAAAAATTCCTGAATTTTGCTAAGAACACATCTGACTTGTGAACTCTGAAAGCTTAGTTGGTTTAAGTGTTACAGCTTTAGATATAACATACAGTTAAACATAAGTGTTTAAGCTTTCATGATAACTACAAAGAAGACAGAATTTGGGGGCATTCACAGTAAACAAAAAAAACTTAAATTCAGTTGGATTATGGTAAAACAGTGCCCCCTTGTGTCTTGGTATTTCTGCCTTGACTAAATCCAGTATTAATTTCCTTAAAGTTCTATAGTATGGATTTGAATAATTTTTGTATGATAGAAATAAACAAGGCTTGATAACTTAACAGTTCTCTGTAGACAAAAATCCTAACTTATTAAAATATAAAACTACACTGGTTATTCAATATCAGCCACTTTAACATGCATAATCTGCAATATGAGGAAAATGTAATAAACTTGGGAAGACTCAGTAGTTATTTTTATTTTAAATTTAACACTTAATTTACTATTAGTAAAAGAGGTTGAAAAAGTTTTAAAAATGAAAAGAAAAACTCACCACTATCAATTACATTTTCCTCTAGTAGTCGTTCTCATCTATAAGCACTCTATACTAGCATCTTCATTATCACCTTGGAATAACTAGTGAGCCTTTACTCATAAAGCAAACAGTCTGTACTAAATGCAGGAAATTAATATGAAAATTTAAAAGGTATTTGTAATAACACGTTGAGCAATTCTCTAAGTTACATATACTTTTAGAAATTATCTAAGTTACATATTCTCTAAGTTACATACAGAAAAACATCATCCATGTTTTAACTTCACTCAAAACATAATTCTCATGCTAGAGGCCTGGGCATTTTAAGTTTGTAAAAAAATCAGAATCTCGGTTCTTGTCCCAGATGATCTGAATTAGAACTTGCATTGTAACAAGATCCCCAGGTAAGCATTAAAGCTTGAGAGACACCACTCTAAAGTCCTTGCCCTCCCATCTCTAACTACCATGGAGGCTGGGGGCGGGAGTTGGGGTGGGGAGAAGGAGGGGAGAGGGAGAGGAAGAGGCAGAGGAAGGAGAGGTTGACTGACTAGAGAAGGCAACTTTAGAAAACAACTTTAGAAGGCAACAACTTTAGAAGGCAATTCGGAGTATATAACCCGGGCGAGGATGGCCTGCTTAACTAAGTGGCTCCTCTACTGCAACTCAGTTTTCCCACAGACTTTTTTTTTTTTAAGTAAAAACTAGAACCCTGCCAGTTAAGAGTTTAATGTAGGGATCAAGAAACTTTTCAAAATGCAAATAATTATATGAGAATTTTAGGTCCATCACTCATTATCAATGATGCCTAGTACATGTACAGTTTTACATACTACAACCTACATTTACAACCTATGCATTATCTCCTTTGACACCACAGCCCTGATAAGCTAGTGTTACTTCTCCCATTTTATAAATGAGGTAACTCAAAATCACTGAGATCAAAATCATTTATTAATATGAATGAGCTTAATTAGATTGTTTTTCTTTTAATAGCAGCTGAAGTCAGTATGTTGAAGATATAGTAAGCCACTGGAGGATAGAGATAACTCTGGACAGAGTGCTCTGGGGGAAAGAACCTTACAGCTAAAGACTAAAGCAGCATAGTAGCACTGGGCTTATGGAAACTTGGAGTAAAGGACTCTGAAAGGAAAGGGGGCTTTGCAGACATGAAGGTGGAAAGATTCCAAAGATATATTATACTGAGGAAATAGGCATATATTTTTGCCTGCCCCAGTAAAGCATATTTTGGAAGAGAACTTTCTTCTAGGTATCCCTTTTGTTCTTTGTCCTATACAACAACCTTCTCTTTCTGGATACAAGTTCAGTTACCTCCTGTTTCACTTTCTTACAGACCAGTCTGAATACCTACTCATATTACTTCTAACACTGTATTTATGGGAAAAGATACACAAGTTCCAAACGACTGGCATACAAGCTTTTAGAATATACAACATGTTCATGTGTCAATAAAAACTCATTATCCTCCTAGCCAATCAGGAGATACTTAGCAAATACCCATTTACACAATTGAGGAAGATAACCAAAATGGAAGAACTGTTAAAGATCTGTTAAAATCAAACAGATTTGGGAGGGAAGATGGCGGCGTAGGAGGACGCTGGGCTCACCGCGCGTCCTGCTGATCACTTAGATTCCACCTACACCTGCCTAAATAACCCAGAAAACCACCAGAGGATTAGCAGAACGGAGTCGCCGGAGCCAAGCGCAGACGAGAGGCCCACGGAAGAGGGTAGGAAGGGCGGCGAGGCGGTGCGCGCTCCACGGACTGGCGGGAGGGAGCCGCGGCGGAGGGGCGGCTCGCCGGCCAAGCAGAGCCCCCGAGTCTGGCTTGCAAAAAGCGGAGGGGCCTGACGGACTGTGTTCCGACAGCAAGCGCGACTTAGCGGCTGGGAGGTCATAAGTTAACAGCTCTGCTCAGAAAGCGGGAAGGCTGGAGGACAAAGGGAAGGAAAGCTGCTGAGCCCCCGGACCACAGAGCTCAGTTTGGCGGGGAACAAAGGCGCTCGCCAGCGCCATCTTCCCCGCCCATCCCCCAGCCAAAATCGCAAAGAGAACCAGGTCCTGCCAGGGAACTTGCTCGCTCCGCGCAAACACCCAACTCTGCGCTTCTGCGGAGCCAAACCTCCAGCAGCGGATCTGACTCCCTGCTGCTGCCACAGGGCCCCTCCTGAAGTGGATCACCTAAGGAGAAGCAAGCTAAGCCTGCCCCTCCTGCCCCTGTGCACCTTGCCTACCCACCCCAGCTAAGATGCCAGATCCCCAGCATCACAAGCCTGGCAGTGTGCAAGTAGCCCAGACAGGCCACCCCACCCCACAGTGAATCCCGCCCCTAGGAGAGGGGAAGAGAAGGCACGCACCAGTCTGACTGTGGCCCCAGCGGTGGGCTGGGGGCAGACATCAGGTCCGACTGCGGCTCCGCCCACCAACTCCAGTTATACACCACAGCACAGGGGAAGTGCCCTGCAGGTCCTCACCACGCCAGGGACTATCCAAAATGACCAAGCGGAAGAATTCCCCTCAGAAGAATCTCCAGGAAATAACAACAGCTAATGAGCTGATCAAAAAGGATTTAAATAATATAACAGAAAGTGAATTTAGAATAATAGTCATAAAATTAATCGCTGGGCTTGAAAACAGTATAGCTGACAGCAGAGAATCTCTTGCTACAGAGATCAAGGGACTAAGGAACAGTCACGAGGAGCTGAAAAACGCTTTAAATGAAATGCATAACAAAATGGAAACCACCACAGCTCGGATTGAAGAGGCAGAGGAGAGAATAGGTGAACTAGAAGATAAAGTTATGGAAAAAGAGGAAGCTGAGAAAAAGAGAGATAAAAAAATCCAGGAGTATGAGGGGAAAATTAGAGAACTAAATGATACACTAAAAAGAAATAATATACGCATCATTGGTATCCCAGAGGAGGAAGAGAGAGGGAAAGGTGCTGAAGGGGTACTTGAAGAAATAATAGCTGAGAACTTCCCTGAAGTGGGGAAGGAAAAAGGCATTGAAATCCAAGAGGCACAGAGAACTCCCTTCAGACGTAACTTGAATCGATCTTCTGCACGACATATCATAGTGAAACTGGCAAAATACAAGGATAAAGAGAAAATTCTGAAAGCAGCAAGGGGTAAACGTGCCCTCACATATAAAGGGAGACCTATAAGACTCGTGACTGATCTCTCTTTTGAAACTTGGCAGGCCAGAAAGAGTTGGCACGAGATTTTCAGTTTGCTAGACAGAAAAAATATGCAGCCGAGAATCCTTTATCCAGCAAGCCTGTCATTTAGAATAGAAGGAGAGATAAAGGTCTTCCCAAACAAACAAAAACTGAAGGAATTTGTCACCACTAAACCAGCCCTACAAGAGATCCTAAGGGGGACCCTGTGAGACAAAGTACCAGAGACATCACTACAAGCATAAAACATACAGACATCACAATGACTCTAAACCCATATCTTTCGATAATAACACTGAATGTAAATGGATTAAATGCGCCAACCAAAAGACATAGGGTATCAGAATGGATAAAAAAACAAGACCCATCTATTTGCTGTCTACAAGAGACTCATTTTAGACCTGAGGACACCTTTAGATTGAGAGTGAGGGGATGGAGAACTATTGATCATGCTACTGGAAGCCAAAAGAAAGCTGGAGTAGCCATACTTCTATCAGACAAACTAGACTTTAAATTAAAGGCTGTAACAAGAGATGAAGAAGGACATTATATAATAGTGACAGGGTCTATCCATCAGGAAGAGCTAACAATTATAAATGTCTATGCGCCGAATACCGGAGCGCCCAAATATATAAAACAATTACTCATAAACACAAGCAACCTTATTGATAAGAATGTGGTCATTGCAGGGGACTTTAACACCCCACTTACAGAAATGGATAGATCATCTAGACACACGGTCAATAAAGAAACAAGGGCCCTGAATGAGACATTGGATCAGATGGACTTGACAGATATATTTAGAACTCTGCATCCCAAAGCAACAGAATATACTTTCTTCTCGAGTGCACATGGAACATTCTCCAAGATAGATCATATACTGGGTCACAAAACAGCCCTTCATAAGTTTACAAGAATTGAAATCATACCATGCATACTTTCAGACCACAATGCTATGAAGCTTGAAATCAACCACAGGAAAAAGTCTGGAAAACCTCCAAAAGCATGAAGGTTAAAGAACACCCTACTAACGAATGAGTGGGTCAACCAGGCAATTCGAGAAGAAATTAAAAAATATCTGGAAACAAACGAAAATGAAAATACAACAATCCGAACGCTTTGGGACGCAGCGAAGGCAGTCCTGAGAGGAAAATACATTGCAATCCAGGCCTATCTCAAGAAACAAGAAAAATCCCAAATACAAAATCTAACAGCACACCTAAAGGAAATAGAAGCAGAACAGCAAAGGCAGCCTAAACCCAGCAGAAGAAGAGAAATAATAAAGATCAGAGCAGAAATAAACAATATAGAATCTAAAAAAACTGTAGAGCAGATCAACGAAACCAAGAGTTGGTTTTTTGAAAAAATAAACAAAATTGACAAACCTCTAGCCAGGCTTCTCAAAAAGAAACGGGAGATGACCCAAATAGATAAAATCATGAATGAAAATGGAATTATTACAACCAATCCCTCAGAGATACAAACAATTATCAGGGAATACTATGAAAAATTATATGGCAACAAATTGGACAACCTGGAAGAAATGGACAAATTCCTGAACACCCACACTCTTCCAAAACTCAATCAGGAGGAAATAGAAAGCTTGAACAGACCCATCACCAGCGAAGAAATTGAATCGGTTATCAAAAATCTCCCAACAAATAAGAGTCCAGGACCAAATGGCTTCCCAGGGGAGTTCTACCAGACGTTTAAAGCACAGATAATACCTATCCTTCTCAAGCTATTCCAAGAAATAGAAAGGGAAGGAAAACTTCCAGACTCATTCTATGAAGCCAGTATTACTTTAATTCCTAAACCAGACAGAGACCCAGTAAAAAAAGAGAACTACAGGCCAATATCCCTGATGAATACGGATGCCAAAATTCTCAATAAGATACTAGCAAATCGAATTCAACGGCATATAAAAAGAATTGTTCACCATGATCAAGTGGGATTCATTCCTGGGATGCAGGGCTGGTTCAACATTCGCAAATCAATCAACGTGATACATCACATTAACAAAAAAAAAGAGAAAAACCATATGATCCTGTCAATCGATGCAGAAAAGGCCTTTGACAAAATCCAGCACCCTTTCTTAATAAAAACCCTTGAGAAAGTTGGGATAGAAGGAACATACTTAAAGATCATAAAAGCCATTTATGAAAAGCCCACAGCTAACATCATCCTCAACGGGGAAAAACTGAGAGCTTTTTCCCTGAGATCAGGAACACGACAGGGATGCCCACTCTCACCGCTGTTGTTTAACATAGTGCTGGAAGTTCTAGCATCAGCAATCAGACAACAAAAGGAAATCAAAGGCATCCAAATTGGCAAAGATGAAGTCAAGCTTTCGCTTTTTGCAGATGACATGATATTATACATGGAAAATCCGATAGACTCCACCAAAAGTCTGCTAGAACTGATACATGAATTCAGCAAAGTTGCAGGATACAAAATCAATGTACAGAAATCAGTTGCATTCTTATACACTAACAATGAAGCAACAGAAAGACAAATAAGGAAACTGATCCCATTCACAATTGCACCAAGAA
Organism: Herpailurus yagouaroundi; assembly: GCF_014898765.1. NCBI lineage: Eukaryota > Metazoa > Chordata > Mammalia > Carnivora > Felidae > Herpailurus > Herpailurus yagouaroundi. The sequence goes on along the minus strand of NW_024412415.1, from coordinate 22,759,178 downwards.
GCATAAAATACCTAGGAATAAATCTAACCAAAGATGTAAAGGATCTGTATGCTGAAAACTATAGAAAGCTTATGAAGGTAATTGAAGAAGATTTAAAGAAATGGAAAGACATTCCCTGCTCATGGATTGGAAGAATAAATATTGTCAAAATGTCAATACTACCCAAAGCTATCTACACATTCAATGCATCCCAATCAAAATTGCACCAGCATTCTTCTCGAAACTAGAACAAGCAATCCTAAAATTCATATGGAACCACAAAAGGCCCCGAATAGCCAAAGTAATTTTGAAGAAGAAGACCAAAGCAGGAGGCATCACAATCCCAGACTTTAGCCTCTACTACAAAGCTGTCATCATCAAGACAGCATGGTATTGGCACAAAAACAGACACATAGACCAATGGAATAGAATAGAAACCCCAGAACTAGACCCACAAACGTATGGCCAACTCATCTTTGACAAAGCAGGAAAGAACATCCAATGGAAAAAAGACAGTCTCTTTAACAAATGGTACTGGGAGAACTGGACAGCAACATGCAGAAGATTGAAACTAGACCACTTTCTCACACCATTCACAAAAATAAACTCAAA
>NW_024412415.1:22748815-22758187 GCF_014898765.1 Herpailurus yagouaroundi | reverse complement strand
CAATAAAAACTCATTATCCTCCTAGCCAATCAGGAGATACTTAGCAAGTACCCATTTACACAATTGAGGAAGATAACCAAAATGGAAGAACTGTTAAAGATCTGTTAAAATCAAACAGATTTGGGTTCCAATTCTGCTTCACTACTTAGTACTGGGATGCTGGATCAAGTTAATCTCTGATTTTTAGTTTCCATATTTTTGAATGCTAAGGAGTAAAGAATGATTTATCTTTGGTAACAGTATTAAAATAGTTTTTCTTTTAGCTCACTTATATTTTGATTTCTACAATAAATATGTGTTATATCTGATGAAGGAGGAAGGTACTTTTTTTTTTTTTTCCAACGTTTATTTATTTTTGGGACAGAGAGAGACAGAGCATGAACGGGGGGAGGGGCAGAGAGAGAGGGAGACACAGAATCGGAAACAGGCTCCAGGCTCTGAGCCATCAGCCCAGAGTCTGACGCGGGGCTCGAACTCACGGACCGCGAGATCGTGACCTGGCTGAAGTCGGACGCTTAACCGACTGCGCCACCCAGGCGCCCCAGGAAGGTACTTTTTAAATGTACATAATATATTCCTTATAAACTTTAACCTTTAAAAGAATTCATGGATGTAAAGTACTTAACATATGCATGAAGAAGTTAGGTTATTTACCCAATCATTACCACAAAATAGCCACTGTGAACACAAATACAGGAGAGCAAAGGATAAAATAGTATAAAAACTCTCAATAATTCATGTACTTACTAGTACTACTTATTTACAGAATAAGTATTATATTAAAACAGTAATGTTTCATCAAATTATTTTCAAATAAGTTCAAGAATATTAACATTAATTATTCTGGTCCAGAATTTGAGCCTATTTGTAACTAAGTAACATTTATTTCCTTTCTGTCACTTCCATTTTAAGAGTAAACAAATCCCAAAAGATAACCTTAGGATGTGCTTCAGATCCACCACTTTCTTCCCACCCTCAACCACCACCATTCTCAGTTCAGGCTCCTACGGATGAACACCTAAGCAATTTCCCAACTGACATCCCTGCCTTTGTCTCTCTTTAATCCCATCTACCCACAGATTGATGATTAACTACTATACTAAGAGCACTTTCATCATTACATTCCACTGTTCAAGACTGATAAAAGTTTCCTGATGCATGGAACACAAAACCCATTTTTTAATCCTGACATTCCAAGCTCTCCACATTCAGGTACCAAGCTAAATTTTTGTTCTTTTCTTTTAAATTGGAGAAAAAAAAAAAAAAAAAAAAAGCACAAAGCTTACCAGAAAGGTATAAACACAGTAAAAGGAACTTTCTCCCTCTTAAACCACTTTTAAGAGTAAGTTATAGACATGATGCCCCACCATCCATCCATCATTACTTTAGTAAGTCCTACTGTGTACTGTGCAATTAACTACAATACCTGCATCAGTATCATCAAATTAACATTTACAAATTACTACCTTTTAATCTTTGGTTCCCATTTGAGTTTTGCCAAACATGATTAAGTTCAGAATCATGACTGTCTTTAGATGTCTTGTCTTTTTTTAACTTTCTTGCCTTTCTCATGTCCTTGATATTGTAGGCCAGACTGTCACTCATTCTGAATTTGTTTTGTCTGATATTTCCTCAGGATTAGTTTCAGGTCATGCATCTTTGGCAGGAATATCACAGAAGTGATGCTGTGTTCTTTGCCAATGCAACCTATCAGGTGGCACATGAACCAAATGATCCCATTACTGATGATGTCCACTTTGACTACTTAATTAAGGTGGTGTCAGCCAAAGCTTCTCAACTGAAAAGTTACTTTTTCCCATTGTACTTAATAGGCATTTTTGTGGGAAGATTCTTTGAGATGACATAAATATCCCATTCTTCACAAAACTTTCAATTTATTCGTATCAGCACAGACTCATGGCTTCCTATCTTATTCAGTGGGCTATTATCCACTACTATCATTATTTATATTGTTAAAATTGTCCCAGATTTCAAACTGGCTTCCATAACCTTCTAACAAGATCTCATCATTCTTTAAGTCATTACTTTCCAGTACAACAAGATGTTCTAGGCTCATCTTGTACTCTCTCTGCTCTGGTTTTAGAATCAGTCATTTCTCCAAGAAGCCCTGGTTTCTTTTAGCAGAGAATAGTATTTAGAAAACAAATTCTGGATTTCAGAGATGGCCACTGGGTTTTTCTACTTCTGGGCCCTCTTAGCAGACAGAGCTGCATTATGTACACATATACACATATATACAACACACATTTATATCTATATTTCTCTTACTATATATACTAAAAATTAGGAGTTCACATAAATGTCTCCATTTCCCTTCCAATACTATAGGATTCCTTCTAGTTTCATTTCTTTCCTTATTTGTAACTTCCTTCAACAGCAGTGAGAAGTCTCCTTATCCCTAATTTATTGTTTAATCAATTCCCCTGTATATAACCAGTTTCCAGTTGTTGTGTGGCTGTCCTCTTGCACAGAAGCTCTTATTTCTCCTCCGTTTGTTGTGACCACTGGCTTCCAAAAGGGCTGTTGCACAAAACCAAGTTAGATGAGGCCTGTGTCCTCCCTCCTTCAAGCTACTAAACACCCCAACTATTCCTCTGGTTTGCCCTTCTTCCCTTTAAGATTCTCTGCCAAAAGTTCCTAAATCCTTTCCAAACCTTTCCATAACCTATCAATCTTCCTATTCCTACCTACTCTCTGAAACCCTTGCAAATTAAAAGAGATAAACCTACATGGATTGATTTCTGACATTTGAGTCCAGAATTAGAAGGCCTGTACAGTATAAAAGGAGTTGTATCAGATGTTTCTACTAAAACAATTGCTAAATAAAAGGAGGGTCTCTAAGAAAAAGGGAGTGGGAAATGGTGAGCCTCCTTCTATCACTTTAGTTGGAGAGTGTTGTTGTCTTTTCTCTACATTTGGAGATAATGCAGCAATTGCAGAGTTCACAGTAAGAAAACTCCAAGCAATCTAAAACTTGTGCACAGTGACTGGACAGTAAAGACATTTGAAATAATGGAATCTGAGTGGAGAAAATGTTCTGGAGAAGAAAAGGTGATAGCTTGCTCTAAATATCTGAAAGGCTGATGTAGTTTGGTGTGATCCAAAGAACATATCAATTCTAGAGAGACACAATTTGTTTTTTAAGTATACCATAAACTAGATCTTTCTAACAAACATATCCAAGAATTAGATAGCTACTTTAGGGATAAAGTAAGTACTACATTATTGAAGACATTAAAAGCACATTTTAGACAACACTTTGATGGAGATGTAAAGGCAGGCAAAAAAGTAAAAAAAAGAGTACTGGACTTGGAGTCAGAAGTCATGATATACTGGTTAAAATTCATGTATGGGGCATCTGGGTGGCTTAGTCGGTTAAGCATCTAACTTTGGCTCAGGTCATGATCTCATGGTTCATAAGATCAAGCCCCACATTGGGCTCCGTGTTGACAGTGCAGAGCCTGCTTGGGATTCTCTGTCTCCCTCTCTCTCTTTGCCATAGCCCCCACTCCCCCGGAGCTTTCTCTCTCTCTCAAAATAAATAAATCAACTTAATAAAAAAAAATGAAAGCACAGGCTGTGGAATTAGACAGACCTGGGTTTGCAATGTAGACTGTCAATCCTGTGCAAGTTACCCCATTTTCCTCATATGTAAAACAAAAACAGCTGTGTCTATTGCATAGAATTGTAGTGTGACCTTAATGCACTGATAAACACAAAAAGCTTATTTCATGTCTGTCACAAATACATGCTTAATACAGGTTTTCTATTATAATTACATGGTATTCTGTAATCAACAAACCCTAAGTTATGGAAGGCTTTATTACTAGGCATTAGTTCTATTAATACAGAGACTTTATCAATCTTGTTCCATTCCCCTAGTCCTTGGCACAATGCCTGGCATTTAGCACAATCTATTAATATTAAAATACTGATGGGCTTTTGGATTATGAACCTTTTAAGGTCCCTTCTTATGCTGATAATCCATAACCCAGCCATGTGATATTAGTAAAAGAACATCCTTGTATTAATATCCATACTCCTTGGCACAATCTTCTCTTTAGTCCATCTAGAATGGTTGGACAAATGATGAATACTTTTTATGAGCCGAACACATTTACCTACAACCTAGCTGATGAAACAAGACAAACACATGGCACAATACATTTAACATGGGAGTATAAGTTCCATGAAGGTGGGGCTCAGTTATGCTCAGTTATTTTCTTAGCACTTAGCACTGCTGATTAACTCAGTTTCAAAAAAGGAGTTGGAAAAGAGAAAGCTGGGTAGATGAGAACTGTTACAGAACATTTCATAGAACACATAGATAACATATGTGTTTCATAGAACACATAGATAAAAGTTGGAAAGAGTGAGAAAGGAAAGGGGCTGAGAGAAGCAAATAGCACTGCATAAGTAAGAGACCATCCAAAGCAATTATAAAAGAGGAAATGAACAGAGTGTGTGAGTCAACATGTCTATCTAAAATAAGATGACATGCTAGGATCTAAAGGAAAATAGCACGGTGTGTATTCAACATATATCTACTTATGACTCAATGCATACTGTTGAGCACTGGGCTGTCCCCAATACTGGGTTTCGAGAGAAAATAATGAACAATTTTATGTGCCTCAGAGAACCATCCAAAAATCTCACAACTTTTGACTAGGCAACTTCTCAATTATTAGAAATTTATTCTAAGGTTATAACCAAGTTATGACAAACTTAAAACATAAAAGATGTTCCATATGGAATTGTTTACCAACAATTATAGGCTGGTAATAGGTGAGGAAGAAATTATATTATATGATACACTACATGACAGATTACCCTAGAGTCCTTCAAAGTCATATTTATGGTTAGTACTTCAAAAACAAGATTGATTTAACTACGTTCTCATCTATGAAAAATATTAGAAATATGGTAAATTAATCCTCCAGATTAAACCAATACACTTCCATTCGCTCTAGAAAACATAGTGATTGGTCTCTAGAACATAGTGAGTGCTCATGGCTGATAGGCTGTTCTTTTTCATTAAAAAAAATTTTTTTATGTTTATTTTTGAGAGAGAGAGAAAGAGAGCGAGCGACCAAGCAGGGAGGAGCAGAAGGAGGAGACACAGAATCCAAAGCAGGCTCCAAGCTCTAAGCTGTCAGCATAAAGCCCGATGCGGGGCTTGAAATCACAAACTGTGAGATCATGACTTCAGCCAAAGTTGGACGCTTAACCGACTAAGCCACCTAGGCTGTTGTTCTCTTAATACTCTCAATATTTCTACTCCCACCGATTGAATTATATGCTTACCAAGAGCTAGTTCTATTCATCCCCAAATGTATTTTATACCAATGGTACTTTTTGTTGTGATTATGTAACTAAATGAAATCCACAAACCGAGGAAATATGAATGCCAAAATAAAGGTAGTCATTTCTATAAAACTAAGTTGAATGTGTGAAGAAGTTGGTCCCAAACCATCTAATTTATGTGGCAGCCAGACAACTACAAAAGACTGGGGCAGGGTGTCATAAAAGTCTAAAGGAATGCACATAGCTGCTCCAAAAAAGTTTAAGTTTTCCTATACCTTTGAATATAATTTGTAATTCACGATCTGTGATTTTCAGATGGTGAACTATAGGTGTGGTTTAAGCAAGGAAAGTAATCTAAAACCTATATTGCCCTATCCACTAATGTCAGGCCTTGTTTCTACTTCAGAAGACTGGTGACTGAATGTACTTTTATATGTTTTATTGCTGTTTCGATAAAATTGTGTTTTAAGTTGTGGTAAAATACATACAACATAGTATTTACCATCTCAACTATTTTAAGTATACAATTCAGTAGTGGTAAGTATATTTACACTATTATACAACTAATCTCCAGAATTTTTTTTCATCTTGCAAAACTAAAATTTTATGACCATTAAATAATTTTCCATTCTCCAGTAACTACCCCTAGCAATTACCATTTTATTTTTGGTCTCTATGGATTTTATTACACAATGTACTTATCATATAAGCGGAATTACACAATATATGTCTTTTGGTGACTGTCTTATACTTAGCATAATGCCCTCAAGGTTCATCTATGTTGCAGCATGTGTCCAAATTTTCTTCTTTTTAAGTCTATTCATTATATGTATATATCACACTTTATTTATCCATTCATCCATTGATGGACACTTGGATTGCTTTTGTCTTTTGACTATGTGAATAATATGGCTATGAGATGGGTGTACAAATATCTGAGACTCTGCCTTTCATTTTGGGGGATATATACCCAGAAATGGAATTACTGGATCATATGGTAATTTTGTTTTTAGTATTTTGAGAAATAAACTGTAATTAAATGGCAAACTACCTGTCACATTTCTGTAGAAAAGAGTACTTCTACACTACTCCAAATGTTAACACTGACTGATGGGATGATGGGATTATGGATGAATGAAGTTTGCAGTCTCTCTTTGGCTTATTATATTTTCTAAATTTCCTATAGTAAGCATTATTATGGTACCTAAGTAACAAAAACATATATAAAGCTTTTATGCTGTTACTTTTACTTGTGAGTATATCACCACAAAGGCTTTAATATTCGTGACCCCTAAATATTGGGGAAAGCCCTATGGTCTGAATGCCAATCTCCCCAAAATTCATACATTGAAACCTAATTCCCAAAGTGATGGTATTAGAAGGTGGAGACTTTGGGAGGTGATTAGGTCTTAAGGACAGATCCTTCATGAATGGGATTAATACCCTTATGAAGAGGCCCAGCATAACTCCCTGCCCCCTTCCACCATGCAAAAATATGATAAGCCTATAATCTAGAAGAGGGTCTTCACCCAACCAAGCTGTTACCCTGATATCCTGGCCTCCAGAAGTGTGAGAAATAAATGTTTATTGTTTATAACTAATCCAGTCTGCGGTACTTTGTTATAGCACCTCCAATGAACTAAGATGAACTAAGACACTAAGAATACTTTCCTGTATGGGTACAGGCCAAAGCTGAGTACAGACCCACTACCTTCTTTGTTTGTTTTAATTTAAAGACACAAACATAGAGATTTTTTTAATGATTGCATATAAAGATGATGGCTAGGTACATGGAAATTTTGTCTAGTGCTTTAGCATGAGTGACACTACTTACTTTTCCAGGGAAAAGTACTAAGATTCACTAAAGTATGCCTAGGTTTGAGAATCTATCTTCTGCCCCTGATTATCAGAGTTACTGATAATACTCTTAAACTCTGTGGGGGGCAAAGACAGGTGTTGAAATCTAGTTATATTTATTAATATTTCCAAAAATACCCATATGATAGGACCCTAGGTCTTGGTTTTTAAAACCGAGTGTATGCAATTAATTAATAGCCATAAAACAGGTTATCAAAGATTATCCTCTCTGTGGTACATATGAACAAGAAATGTGAAAGCAAAAGGTAAGTAAATACCAAAGGGAGGAGAGTATCAAAGCAAAAGGAAAAGGATACTGTCAGTGAGGGTAGCCAGAAAGGAGGGGGAAAGAGGGAAGGGATAGAAAGAAAGATTGAGACAGTCCAAGACTAATTTTCATGTGCTTGGGACAGTCTAAATATGATCTTAGCTACAGGAACTTTCAAGGTCCTTTTTGCAAATGGAACTCTGTATAAAGTTTAGATATGAATTCAAATTCTCAGCTGAAATAGGGTAAATAATTTCAGCTGTTGGTTAATACAATCATAAATTCACTTATTTACAACTACCAATTGAGGGGCACCTGGGTGGCTCAGTTGGTTGAGTGTCCGACTCTTGATTTCAGCCCAGGTCATGATTCCAGTCTCATGGGGTTGAGCCATGCATTGGGCCCCATGCACAGCGTGGAGCCTGCTTGGGATATTCTCTCTCTCTCCCTCTTCCTCCTTCCCCCCCGTCTCTACCCCACTCTCTCTCCCCCGTCTCTCTCCCCCCGTGCCCCTCTCTCCTGCTCACATGCTCTCTAAAACTAAAATAAAAAAAATAATAAAAAACCTTCCCAATTTAAAAAATATTAGGTACAATATTCTAAATATAGAATTTTGCTCATTTAATAACAGAAGTCTTAGTAATCTAATACTTCAATTAGTAGCATGCATATAAAAAACTATTTTAATTGCTTATAATTTGTTTACACATATTAATAATTCTTGGTCATTTTTAAAAATCTTTTAACCCGAATAAATATGGTTAGATCTCTTGTCATACCATTTTTTTTTGCCTACTTCCCTAACTGAATCCTAAAGAATTCCTTTGATGTTAAGTCATTTCTTAAATAAACAGCTACATTTTCTTAGAACTAATTTATAGAACAGCTTCTGGGGAGTCACACCTGAATAACTCCCACAAAGTTGTGCTATTTTACAGTATAGTTTAGACATGAAATAGATCTGTTTATGCTGTTTCTTGCTGTCTGGGGTAGCAGACGCAGTTGCCTCAATTTCCACTGGAGGCAGCAGACTCCTCAAGCAATCCCTAGGTGCACGGACTTCCCAAAGAATTTTCTTAAGCCAAAAGTGGTTAGTAGTTAAGGGAAAAGGACTTAAGTTTAGGCCCATTCCAAGCTTAAGACCCTTCCAAAATCTGATTTAAGTGCTAAGAACCTGTTCCAACTGCAGAGAAACAGTGTTAAAAGAAAAAGCATGAAAAACAGCAACCCTGATAGTGCTGTAATATTTAAGACATAAGCATCAAAGTCCAATCTTATGAAATACTTAGCCATTCAGTGATGATAACAAGTAAAAAGAAAATGGAAAAAATTGGAACTCCTTTTCTTTTCTGTCTCTGTTCTCTTTGATGAAGTGCTATCAAGGAGAGAACTACCAAGGATAGGCTGCTGAAAAGAGAAGAAAAAGTAGAAATGGTGGTTAACAGTCTTTAAATCAAATCTTCTTTATGATAAACACTTAACTGTCACTGGAGAAAAGCAGCGTTCCTCAGAACTGTAACTTCTGCCAATTATCGCACCCTTTAAGTTAAATCTAGACAATAGCTGCAATACCAGTGTATTATACAGAAGCAATGCCATCACCACTAAGTATCAATGATTGGAATGTATACATTCTATAACTATTCAAATATTCCCAGTTAATTAAAAAAATATCTTTAGAAATAGCATTTTAAGACACACAACTTAGGGGCATCTGGGTGGCTCAGTCAGTTGAGCATCTGACTTTGGCTCAGGTCATGATCTCATGGTTCGTGAGTTTAAAACCTGTGTTAGGCTTTGTGCTGACAGTTCTGAGCCTGGAACCTGCTTCAGACTCTGTGTCTCCCTCTCTCTGCCCCGCCCCTGCTCATGCTCTGTCTCTCTCTCAAAAATAAATAAACATTAAAAAAAAAAAAAAAAAC
>NW_024412415.1:22717237-22748715 GCF_014898765.1 Herpailurus yagouaroundi | reverse complement strand
CTCTCTCTCAAAAAAAAATAAAAATAAAAAAAAAAAAAAAAAAAAAACGACACACAACTTAGATTAGCAACTTAAATATTTTCTTTGATTACAGACTATTTTTCAAAATAATATGATAAAGGCCCTTCATTAAAAAAAAAAAAAAAGCCTTCATATCTAAGCCTCAAACTTTTACCAAGGTGGAAAAAAATAATGTTTCATTATTCACCCACATATCCTTAGTAAATTACATTTAAAAAATATGTATAAACATATGCTAAGTATCACATTATTTATGAAAACACTATAAAATGGAAGAAGGGGATCCCTCAAATCTACAATAAATTATTTTAGTGTCCCTGAATTTTTTACTATTTTTTAAAACTTTAATTAATTAATTAATTAATTAATTTATATATATATATATATATGAGAGAGAGAGAGAAAGAGAGAGAGAGAGACTGAATGAGCAGGGGAGGGGTAGAGAGAAAGGGAGAGAGAGAATCCCAAGTAGGCTCCGTGCTGTCAGTGCAGAGCCCAACGTGGGGCTTGATCCCCTGAACTGCAAGATCATGAAATGAGCCAAAATCAAGAACTGGACACTCAAGTGATTGAGCCACCCACCTGTCCCTTACTATTTTTTAAGAGGAAGTTCAAATACTTCTTCTCTACGTATGTAACAGTGTGAGATAATATGCCAGAAACTGATAACCATTTTTAAGTTTGTAATGCAGAGATAAGAAATACCTATTGATCTGTTAAAAGATGTGACTTAATTATCTCAGGACTATATTACTGTTTTATGTTTAAATCTTCCTGGTTCTGACAGACCACTGTGACTTCATAAAAAAGAAAATCTTTTGCGAGAGTAAGTAAGCAAAACAAACAAAAAACCAGCATGGTATTCCACATGGCCTCACAGCCTAGATCTCTTCCAACTTGCAGTGTTTTCTGAGAGAGCAAAGATGATTAAAAAGCTCAGCCTTTGACTTCTGTATGTGTCTCAAAGACTCAAAGTAAACTTTCAAAGATGTCAGTAACTTGAGGGCTAGAGTTTAGTAGGTGCAAGAAACACCTTTCTTTACCCGCTGTGCTCCGGGAGGGCACATTAGCTAATGTATCAAAGAGATTCTAGCTCAAAATTACATTTCAATGATTTTATTTAGACAGAAACATGTAGAACACATAATTTAATTAATGACATAATTCTACATTTTACCTAAACACAGAGTGGAAACTAAATTAAAAAAAAAAAAAGATCTAAATGATTTCAAGGCTGTTTCAAGAAAAAAATGTTCTTAATTTCTTCCCCCTCTGAGCTAAAATAGATGTCAGTTCTTAACAACAATGCACTTAAACATTCTCTATAGATAACTAACCTTTGGTTACACTGATCATTTTGCCAAAGTGACTTTTGGTTTTCTTATTCTTACCAAATAAATAACAGTAAGTATCACAAGGATATATATAAAAAAACAAGGAGCCTGCAGTTAATAATTTTACTACTGTTTAACACAACAAGAAACCTTGTTTCTACTGTATGTAATACCCTCTACTGTATGTAATACGTTTCAGGTCAAAAACAGGATACATTAAAAAAATCTTATCTATCTTAAATCTTACAAATCCAATTCACCTCAGGGAAGGCGACATTACTAAAATTATTTCAGAAATGACACTGCTTGCTCCTTCAGGTCTTCAAACCTGAAATACTGGGAATACAAAAAAAAGCTGATACAAATAATTTTCCAATCTTAAGAAAGGAAAATTCATTTTAGACATTACTCTAAAGAGAATAAATAAGCTTATGTAAACCATGAATTTATGTGCTATATATACTGAAATAGTTTCCACAGCATTTTACAAAAAGACTGCACAGAATCCATGTTTCTGAATAGTCTTTCCTTCTTTGTTTACTTCTTTATATTTTGCTTCTTTAAAAAAATGTTCTTTTTCCAATTACAGGGAGGAAATAAAAAGAAATGCAACTCTTTTATGTAAAGTAAATCCATCTGGATGTTTGCTGCATCCCATACTATAAACCTGTGATCCCCAACCAGAATGAGTTATAGTAAAGCTGCAGGCAAAATTGTCTCCATATACCACAATCCATTATCCCTGTCAAGTTAATGTTCCATGTTGAGCCATATGGCACGGGTACACATTCAACAAAGGAAATTCCTTAAACTTGTTATAATCAGCACTTGCAGTCATCCAAAAAACTGACATAAACAGCTTTATTGTGTTTAGTGCATTTCAGTTAATATCCATGACAAAAACAGGAAACAGTACAGGAAAAGGAGGAGGAATGTGGGGGAGCAGAGTTATTAGAAAAAAACTGTACATTTTATAATTAGATTTTTTTCCGAAGCAAGTGATTTTCAATTACAGTAATCTCCAACTTCTTGACAGTGATCCACTGGGCCATATTTAATAAAAAACTAAATCTAATGACTTCAATTTTCCACGGTATGAACAAACCTAAATTTTAAAAGTCTTAAAGTATCTGATTCATTTAAAGGAGTTCTAGCAAAATCATGAATGATTTAAATTTTCATGTTTGTTTTCTTTCTACAGTTGTCTCATAATTGCTAAAATCTAACTAACAGTGCCTCATTAAAAAATAAGGCAATTTAAATAAAGTGTCTTTATATGCATTAAGTGTAGGTCACGGACGAATCGAGGGCTCCCAGAAGCCTCTGGTACCTGGCACAGCCCAGCACATCAAACTCTAGTCAAGGTACAAGTAGAGCAGAACTTCATTTCAGCCCCCGCAGTGACAACAATAAAACGCTGAGAAAACACACTATCAAATACTGAACTCAGCATCAATTTCTGTTAATTACAGCCTTGTCAGCAACGTGATTATTCAAACAACTCATGCAAATGTTAATGAGGCCTTATTTGCATATTTATTTTTTCCTTTGTTGAAATGTCATTGATTATTACATTCTACTATGATGAATGTGGCTGATGATGTGCTCTGATATGTAATTAGTCATTAGGTGGAATGAATAGATCAATTATGAAAAAGGACTAAGATTAAGAAATATCAAACAAGACCGCCCAATATAACTATAGAATCTTTTTTAAAAAGAACCTAATAAATAATTTCTTGACATTTAAACTGCAACATCAGTAGTTTTCAATAAATAAACCACTACTTTTGTGAGGTTAAATGAAGGCTTAAAATACATCAGTACTTTGATAATCCAATTATGCTCAGAGAAACCATCTTTTAAAAAATTGCAAGCCATCTCAAGTGGCCTGTCAGAACAACAAATAGCAAAAATTATTTTGCTTTAGACTTGCAAAAATTAGAAATACATAAAATACATTTTAATCTAGTATGAGGAGGGTGAGGTGGAAACAGGTCAAAAGAGAAAGGGCTATAACATTCCAGAGAGAAGGGGTAGGAACCTCATGGAGAATGACTACCTTCATAAAAACAAGGAAAGCAAAAACAAACTCCTTCAAATTCCAATTTGTTCTTAGAGGAAAAGGATTATTTAGCCTCTGAAACTGTTTGCTGTAACTATCCAGCCAGTACTTGCTATTCACAGATGAAAAAAAAAAAAAAAAAAAAAAAAACCACATTACTGCAGACCAGATGGGAACATTCCACATGACCAAACCAATCAATCACCTCGGTGGGGCGCAGGTGCAACACAGCCGTGTAGCAACACACCATTTCACAGTCTATCGGGCACAAACACATGGCCACCAATCAATGGCACCCTGAGGACCTCAGAGGGGGCAGGCTCTCTGGAGTCTTACTGGTCCATGCCTGATGACTTCATAATCACACATCATTTCATTCACTAGAGGATACAAACTAGCATTCTAATAACCTTCTACTGAAAATGGTCATGTTGTGCATATTAATACAGTGCTGTTTGGAGTGAAGCAACTGACTTTACACGGCAGGCTAGGCAAGGCATGCGGGGCTGAAACAACCTGAAGCTAGAAACTTCCTATTTGAAGATGGCTGTTCTGTTCAGGCTGAGATCAATGGCAACATGATTCATTCTGCCACATCAAAGTTGGCATGCAAGGCTCGTATCTTATACAAAGCAACTGTTAAACAATAGTATGCTTGAAGAGATAAAGGACAGAGGAAGATGAAAATAAAAAGAGAAGTTGGTAGTTGTGTATGAAGGACAAAAAGACTTCACATCTTTCTAAAATAACCTAACTAAAATTGACCTGAAAATAAAAATTAAGTGACCATGAATAAAAAACTTAAATGCATATTCTTTGGCTTTGTTTTCCTCACATTTTTCCAGGGCTTGAGAGGTGACTCTGTAAGTGCATAATTATAGGAGATGATACATAGAACAATTTCCAGCGAACACTGCTATAATTCTGTTAGGTAGCATTCACAGAGCTCCGGTTGGCTCCTTTTCAGAGAGGTTGTGGGCAGGGTTATCCTGGGTAACAGTATTTTGAATAACTGATTCACTATAAACAATATAGAGATGACCTAATTTAAATAGAAACACCAGGAAAAATATGCTTCATCCTAAAAAAGCAAACCTGTCAACTCGAATCTTTGGTAGAACAAGGTCAGGCACACATCTGTTTTGTTAAACAGCAGATTTCTTTGATAATTCAGAGGGCAGTTTGGGACCTTGCAGGTCCTTAAATCCCATTAGGAACATCAATCATCACACCCAGGTTCCTGTGGAAACCACTGCAAGACATGTAGCATAGTCTAAACTGACCCTTGACAATACTAAAAGTTGGCTTGGGTGATTAAATTTTGATGCTATATTCTTATCATTTTGACCCTCACAAAGACAACACACAGAAAATCTAACTACATTTCAGATTTGGATTCTAGATATATAGATGTTTACTTATTTACAGATATAAATATGCTTTTGCCCACTTAAGGTTAATAGTGATTACATCTTTTACAGTCTAAAAGAAAGAATGTATACATTCTATGAAAATATACTTACTATAATTTAGGTCCCTTTAAGAAATCTAGTGATTAGTAAAAAAAAAAAAAAAAAAAAAAAAAAAAATATTATTATTATTCCACAAAGAGATAACTGGTAAGATAATCTCACTGGTGGTTTACTATCACTGAAGAAAAATTTTTTAATGTTTATTTATTTTAGAGGAGACAGAGTACACGAGTGGGGAGAGGCAGAGAGAGAGAGAGGAAGAGAGAGAATCCCAAGTGACCTCCATCCGCACTGTCAGCACAGAGCCCAATGTGGGGCTTGAACCCACAAACTGAGATCATGATCTGCAGTGAAACTAAGAGTTGGGACGCTCAACCAAGTCAGCCACCGAGGTGTCCCTACAGATCACTTTCTTTAAAAAGTATGCCTAGTGGTGCCTGGGTGGTGCAGTTGGTTAAGCTCTGATCTCAGCTCTGATCATATCTCTCACAGTTTGTGAGTTTGAGCCGCACATCAGGTTCTGCCCTGATGGTGTGGAGTCTGCTTGGCATTGTGTTTCTCCTTTTCTGTGCCTCTCCCCTGCTTGTGCTCTCAATCTCTCTCTCAAAATAAATAAATAAACTTAAAAAAAATTTTTTTAAACATGCCTAACTTCTTTGCAAATGAAGAGGATACAAGATTCAAGTCAGCAGACTATGACTCTAGCTCAGGTTCTTATTAATAATTAGTTATGTAGCCCTAATCAGATCAGATATAACAATGACTTCAATTTATTAATCTGAAGACTGACTGGATTAGAGATGACCTTGAAGATTCTCCTAATTTATGATCTCCCTTTGTAGCCTGACATCTTTAAAGGCTCTGTCTAGTAGTTTTCAGGATACCAGATACGGATGAATAGGGATCAGATATGCCTGTCCTAAAGTCTAACAGGGAAGAATAATAAATTGTGCTTATTGTTACAATGGCCAAGCAGTCATTTAAATTGATGATATGAGGTCCTTCCAATGAAGATATAAAAGACAACCATCCCTTTGGTTTAAGGAAGTATGAGTAAAAAAAGTCAATATTTGAGTTGAAGTTTGTTTCCCATACAGAACAATACCAAAATTGTATGTTACCACTCCCTTCCCTAAACAATAAAACAACTAAAAAGGTGCATAAAACCTTTCCAAATAATCTTTGAGCTAACCTCTTCTGAAGTGACTCACATAGAGGCTGAGCTTTCCTTGCAGTAGCTCTGTTGAATCTAAAGATGATGTGGTTTAAATCACCCACTTTATAGAAAAAGAAAAACATGAAGATAAGCGTGGTGACTGGCCTCAGCAGAGGGGACTGAAGAGCATTCAAAGCTGTTACCACGAGGCATATCCTGGGTGACCACCAAAACACATTTTCTCTCTTTCTTGACTCCAAATTCAATCCTAAGTGAAAGCACCTATGTTTGAACCTTTTCCCTCAAAGACACAGGAAATGTATTATTAAAAACATGCCTGACAATAATGCTTTGAAAAGCAAAGTAATAAACTGTACTTTCACTTTTTAACCACTATGAACACAAAATGGTATTTAGAGACAATGTAAATACAATGTATTTAGAGAGCTCTGGGTTCAGACAGTATTTGATTTAAATACCAGTTCTATGACTTACTAATTTTGTGATTTGGGGACTAGTTAACCTCAACTCTCTAAACCTCAAATTCTTGATTTGAGAATGATTAATAATAATACAGGCAATACATATACCCAAGGAGTTGTTGTGAAGATTAATTGAACCAATGCATGTAGTGCTCAGTAATATGTCTAGCACACAGAATGTAGTCAATTTTTGTATCATTTAATATTAATAAAAACATTAACTTGAAGAGTACCGAAATCAGGAAGAATCCCTTTAATGTTTTAGTCTCAGTTCATAAACAATATGGATCCCAACTCTGTTGTTTAAAAAAATAATACTTCACAAGAAAACTGAGAGCTCCTTTATGGAATCCAACAATTAATTGCAGGTGTTGGTCAAAGTACTCAACTGCCCCCTTGATAATACATCCTAGAGAACTTGAATTAGGAAAATCTACCAAAAGAGTAGAGGTTTCTGCTTTTGTCTAGAAATATTTCTTTTCTTTCTCTAGATTTAGTTGTGCAAAGTTAAAAAAAAAAAAAGTTGGTCAATCTGTACACAATTGACAGACATTGCTTCCCTAGAATCCGTGAAAACCAAAAATATTTCATGAAAATGTCAACTGTCCTGTTCATTCTAAACTACATTTAAAAACAGACTGGTTTTAAGATAACACCATGATCTGGAAACCAGAGTACCTCAGCTATTTTAGTTGAAATATCATTTGGTAGTCACATATAGACACTATCCAAAATTCAGCCTTTTATTTATCTGTTAGAAATGGAAATCTGTTAGAGGTGGAAGTGTAAGAGAGCCTTATATTTATATTTACTTAGGTACGGCACATTTTAAATTGATCCATACAGAGGGTTGATTAAATTAAATTCCTCATGGCGCCTGGGTGGCTCAGTAGGTTGAGCGTCCGACTTCAGCTCAGGTCATGATCTCACAGTTTGTGAGTTGGAGCCCTGTGTCGGGCTCTGTGCTGACAGCTCAGAGCCTGGAGCCTGCTGTGGATTCTGTGTCTCCCCCTCTCTCTGCCCCTCCCCTGCTTATGCTCTGTCTCTCTCTGTCTCAAAAATAAATAAAAACATTAAAAAAATTTTTAAAAATTCCTCGAAAAGTTTTCAAAAAAATCAATTACATTTGCTTTTATAAAAGCAAGGATATAAAAGACTATACCATGTAATTAAGTTTACCTACTCATTGTAGTCATTTCACAGTGGAGGCAGGTTTCCAGCAGGGGCAAAAATGAGGAACTGTTGGGAAGAGTACAGTGTTAAATCTAGTAGGAATAAGAAAGCTTTGGACTTGAATCTACCACTGGCCAACTAAATGCCAAATGAACTCTGGTGAATTATTTGCACCCTGTCTCTAAGCCTCAATTTCTTCATCTGTGAAATTGAAGGTGAAATGGAAAAGAAGAAACAAATATTGAATAAATATTTTTTAAGTGTTAGGCCCTGTGCTGGGCATTACATACATCGCTCCATTACAACATCCTCAAGGATACAGCAGAGCCAGAATTACCATTTCTACTTCAGAGATTAGAGTACCAAGTCTCGAAGAGACATTTCTCCAAAGAAAATATACAAGCAGTCAATAAGCACAAAAAATGATGCTCAATATCATTAGTCATTAGGGAAATATCAAAACCTCAATGAGGTTTTCACACCCACCAGGATGGCTAAAATTAAAAAAAAAAATACAGACAAATGTTGGTAAGATGTGAAGAAACTGAAACCCTCAAAAATTGCTTGTAGGATTTGTAAAATGGTGCATGCCACTTTAGAAAGCAGTCTGGCATTTCCTTAAATGGTTAAATACATAGCTACACTACTCAGCAATTCCACTCTTAAGAGAACTGAAACATGTCCATACAAACACTTGTATGCCAATGTTCGTAGTAACATTATTCATAATGGTCAAAAAGTAGAAACAAGTATCCATCAATTGATGAATGGATAAATAAAATGTAGTACATCCATACAATGGAACAGTCAGCATAAGAAGAAATGAATTATTATTGATACATGCTGCAACATGGGTGAACCTTAAAAATATTATGCTGAGTGAAAAAAACCAGTCTTAAAAGACCACATATTGTATGATTCTGTTTATATGCAATGTCCAGAATAGGCAAATCCATACTGATAGAAAGTAGATTAGTGGTTGTGAGGGGGTGGGTGACAGAGGCAATGAGGACTGACTTCTAATAGGTATAAGGTTTCCTCATGGAATTAGTGGCAGTGGCTGCACAACTGTGGGAATATACTAAAAACCACAGCAATGTATACTTTAAAAAGGTGAATTTTATGGTATGTGAATTATATTTCCATGAGGCTGTTATAAAAAATATAATGAGTTTCAAAATTTAAGAACAGCAAAGCCACTCCCAGAGGGTTATGAATATTAAATGAACTAAAGCTTATAAGCACTCTGCATGGTGCCTGTGGGACACACTGAAGGTTCTTAATGAAATGTGACCTCTTTTCTCCCTTTGTCAAATGCAGGAACAATAGAAGTTAAATATAATTTAAATATAATTTTGATTCTAACCTAATAGCTCAATCAAGTTATTCTTGTCATCTTATTAGCAAAAAAGGAGAACTACATTCATGGGTATACAGTACAGTTAGGAAAACTAGTACATATCCATTATTAGTATGAAAGAAAATGGACTAACCAGCTTACATCTAAAGCTGACCTAGGTGAAGAAGATTAAGAGTATACTTATCGTGATGAGCACTGAGTAATAGTACAGAATTGCTAACCTGAACTAGACAACCAATTTAGTTATATACAATCTCAAAGAATTCCTCCCAGATCTCTTCATCTGATCATCTCAGGAACAATGGAACTGTAGCCACAAACATCAATTCCTTTTTAAAAAATACTACTGTTTAACTGAATTTGGTAAACTCTAATTTAAATTGCTCTAATTTCAGAATTAGATATTCTGATGTTCAGGAAAGCACTTATTTTTTAAATCTTAAACAAGCAAGAAATTTGTGTCACATGCTATCAGATGGCTCTCCTGAAAACTGGTAACAGTGATTAAAACAATATAACAGGCAGGTCTTCATATGCCAATTAATTTTCACCCCAGTGATAGTGAAGAATAGACAGGGAGACCTCTCCCCATGGGGTACACTACCTGTAGAAAGAGTTCTCTATATTTGTTGTTGTACCTCACTGTTAAGTGACCAATGAATTACTTGGCAAATAATGTTACTACTGATTATTATATTCTTATATTCTTTATTCAGCATTTCATAAATACCTCTCAAACTCTGTAAGAGTTCCTGCTTTGTTTAAATCAGTGTGGGAAGCACTGGAAAGATATCTCTTAAGGAGCCCCAAATAAGGGGTCCAACAATTCTCTACACAAATGGTGATGGAATTTATATGATAAAAGCAACCCTCCCCAATATAGCCTTTTACTTGTAAGTGTAAGTGAAATGTTCCTTAACTATCTTTGTCTCCTCCAAGTTTACCAGAACTTTTTAAGCATAGGTATTTTATAAATGTTTATAGAATGCATGAATAAAAAAGAGAAGAAAGAAGAATAGAGGGAAGAATAAGAAAGAATAAATTTATTGTTTTGTTTTCATATAAAAGGACCCTAACTCCTCACTCTGCCTCATCCCCTGCTAACACACAGAACAGACCGCCACATTGGACTGATACAATATAGCTAATCACAAACAATCTTAATGATCTTAAGTTATCTTGTGCCGCCTTATCACAGGAAATTTCCATTAAACATTAGCAAATACGTAGCACAGAGATCCCTACCGTGACATTTTTGGATCCATTGTAGGGACTAGATGATCAGAAAATAAAGCAAAACTGGTAGATGCAGCCCAATTTGGGGCACATTAATGAAGAAAGATGGGATCTGACCAAGCAGCCGAGGGCCAACATTATCAGAGAAGCCTATTTTATTTCATGGTTTTCCCAATATGTAGATCAAGAGGAGGGAGTTCTAGCCTTTGTTTCTTATAGCAATATACATGAGCAATGACTGTCCAACAGGAGTGACAGAGCATATTATACTGAAGGGGAAGGGGAGTAGTGATTATAAAATTAGAAGAAAAATATTTCAGTATACCTTCTTTTGATTTTACAGATCAGCAGAACAGAAAGTTCAACCAAATTTTTGCAAAGAATATATAACGATGATACCACAAGTAGTCACCTTTGGAAAAAACACTGGACTAAAGATAAATTATAATTGATAAATTTATTAGGTGTCAATTTAAAACAGAGATTATTGGGGCAGCTGCATGGCTCAGTCAGTTAAGCATCTGACTCTTGATTTTGGCCCAGGTCATGATCTCACAGGTCTTGACAGCATGGAGCCTGCGTGGGGTTCTCTCTCCACTACCCCGCCCCCCCCAAATAAATAAAGATTAAAACCAAATAAAACATCAGATTCTTTATACACAAAATGTAAGTGTGTTAAACCTAAAAGTTATAAAACATTGTATTAACTGGAATTATTAGTGGCATTCATATCTTTTCTCCAATTCTAGTTTTCTGTACATGAAGAAAACAAGCTAAGAATAGTTTCCATATGGCCATGCTACACAGAGATGTACCTTTTAGTTCAAGGGTTATAAAATAATTTAATGCTAGATAAAAAATAAAGAATTTTTTAAAGTACAATACATTCCACACTTACCAAAAACATCACAAGCATTAAATTCATCAATGTAAAGGAACAAGTTCTTGCTTTCTACCAAAGAATTTAAAAGTAATAAAGTAAAATTTAACCAGTTTTACTTAACTAGTGGTAGAAGCACAGCTGCTCAGAAATTTAGTTTGTTAGTCTAGTGTTTTAGAGTCTAAAGGCAAATGCTTAATAATTTTCTACTCACTTATTTCATGAATACCATTGCTTATTCTAACTATAGGTTTGCCCAGTGTTAATGGTAAAATATGAATCGCTCCATCTGTGGCTTGTCTTAAGTTAACTGGGTACATCATATTATGAAAAAGCACTAGTTACATGATTTTACTCAGGCTTATCAGTTGGATCCACTACAACAAAAAGTTTTTAAATGTTATAAAAAGTCTGTAGGTTCTGTTTTACTTTAGGCTCTTTCAAGGGACAAAGAAGAATAGGGCCAGTTACACTTCAGCCTTCAAATCCTACCTAGTGACCCCAGGTTTCCATGCATACAAAGGCCCTAAATAATTTTCCACAGAGACCTGGCCATATAATACTGCCAGATCTTGGAGTGGCAGCTGAACCTTGGCACGCAAGCTCAGTCATCTGTCCCTTGTGGGGTCTGCATCATTACCCCATTCGACTTCCCTATCTTATTGGTGATTTCTTCTGCTGAGGCACTGCTTAGCCATTGGGGGTGGGGCAAAGAACTATAACAAGGATGTGGCCAATCTGAAAAAAAATGAATAGTCTGAGACTCAAGACATTGTCTCTGGTGAAATGCCAGTGCAGTGACATGATATTAGCAGTGGGAGGCCAGCACAAGGGACTTCCTGGGACATGGCCACCTGTGTTTTCTTCATTTTTGTGGAGGAAATGCAGCTGTCACCTGCAATACCTGGCAAGTCTGGGAACACTCACAGAATCATTCTGATCTGATACACAAAGAGGGCACCAATCAAATTGGCCAAGAGGAAGTTTGATAGACTGCCTTGAATTCTAGGTAGGACAAGAACACAACCAAAAACACCAAGCACACTGGTTCCCAAAGTCCCCAGGCAGTCTCGGATGACCTTCAGCATTATTTGCCATAGCTATACTAATTGTTTCTTCACATCCTCCCTCCCACACCCCCCGCCTAAATCATCAAGTCATTGAAAAAGAAAATGATACAGCTTCATGGAACAAAGTAGACGCAGAAACATGTAAACTGAAGTATGTGAGAAGCTTCAATAGAAAACAGTGAAAATCAACAGCACTGGCCATAAAAAGAAACTTTCTGCCCCAGACTCCAAGCATGAGGTCTGCTTCTCTTCCTTTGAAAGGAAGACACACAAGAATTAGAGAGGTAGTAGAGAGATGTTAGCAAAAGGGGATTGTCTACCTAATAGGAAAAATGAAAAAGCATTGGAAAGGAATTCAAAGTTATGGGATTTAAAGTTACTTAACTCTGTAATGGTAACCCAAAGAAATAATTTCAAGAAATTAAAAAAAAAGTCTTTAACAGTTTTTAGCAGTGGTTTCAACTTCAAAATAAAGTTTATTACTAAACAAATTACACTAATTGTGTACTTTATTGCAAAAGCCTCAGACTTTCATTCATAACCATTCACTTCATTTATACTGCCCAAGTCATGTAAATAAAAAATTCTGTTGTAGCAAAGATCTAAAGTTGAAATTTAACAAGAAAGAAATTTAACATAAAGGCAAGTTTTAGTAATAATTCTGTCTTTCATAGCTGCAAATCAAATCTCTTGGTTTGTGCTTTAATCTGGTTGTGATTTTAGCGATTAAATGTTTGATTTTCTCACCCACTCAACCTCATCTCCACAATGACTTAAGATTTCTTTCCATTCCATGAGTCCTTAAGATTCATCATTTTAAACAGCTATTTTTAATCTGTCCTGCTTAATTTACACAATATAACGAAACTATTGTTCTTTACCTGAATTTCTTCTAAACAATGATTTTATGTACACAGAATCTCTTCAAAATTTCTAGTTTTTTTCCTATATCTAATGAATAGGCTCAAATTTATGAGCCTCATATTCACAAAGCTTAATTTATGATCAGTTAAAAGACGTGTACTGACTATACACTTTCCTGAAAACTACTATTTAAATGGTATAATCCAAAGGTCTTAATGAAAAAACAGAAAGAAAATGATAGGGTACATTGGTTCTTTGGGTGGTTTTATGTGAAGGTGAAACACTATATCATCAGTACAGTGCTGTGTTTTTAGAGTGTGGACTTTGGAGTCAGAGAGAGTAGAGTTCTACCTCCTGATTCGTAATAGCTGTTGAGACAAGTTTGCTAGCTGACTTCTCAAGTTTGCTCCTTTACTCATAAAACAACACTGTTGTAGGAAATGAATGAAATGATTGACATAAACACTTCTCACAATATCTGGTCTATAGCTATGTGCTGAACAAATTGTAGTTATTGATATATATTTATTACTATGAGAAGTACACTCTTTCTTTTTTCTTGACTTTTAGTTTTGACCCAAATGTAACCAAAGCTCTGTGACAGTGCTTCAAAAAACCAAACATGTCCCTCTCCTCAGAATGCTTAAGGCATGATGAAGGAGACTTGAAGTTACAATGTAAGGCAGATTTCACATTTCCTTAAAGGCGCTACGGAAAAGATAAAAATGAGGAAAAAAACAACTAATGCTTTTTAAAGGAAATGATATTTGGGCAGGACTATGAAGCATGTGCAGGTGTTCTGTAAAAGGAAACAGGGAGATGAGAAGCAGAAAAAGTGAAAACTTTTTAGGCTGTATAGGGGTGCTTGGGTGGCTCAGCTGATTGAGCATCCGACTTAGGCTCAGGTCATGATCTCACGGTTTGTGAGGTCAAGCTCCATTATCAGGCTTGCTGCTGTCAGCACAGAGCCTGTTTCAGATCCTCTGTCTCCCTCTCTCTGTCCCTCCCCTGCTAGTGTTCTCTCAAAAGTAAATGAAACATTTAAAAAACAACAATAATAACAAAAACAAAACAAAACAAAACAAAACCCCTTTCCGACTGTATAGCCTAAATAGTAAACAATTAGTAAATGCTGGCTAAATATGGAATGTATGAATAAAAATCTCTATTTTATTCTGATCTTACCTATGGATATAATGTGTTCATTAAGCATAAGAAGAATATGCTGCTGACAACCAAATTGTCATAGACAACTCCACAAAACTCCAAAGAGTCCCTCCCAAATATTCCAGAACGATGGAGCTGTATCCTTGAACATTACTTATGTTATTTTTAATTTTTTGAACATTACTCCTTTTAAAGAACAAAATTACTCAAATGAATTTGGTAAGTCATGGAATTAGGTTAATTTTGGAATGAAGTAAATTCGTATTTAGCTAGTTACCAGAAATGCATTTATTCTGTAAGTAGTGACAAAGTGGCTCTACCTATCAGTGAAGTCCTACTTTATCTTTGCCCTACATTAGCAGAGGGACCTCAGTTTCTGTCAGTCACGTAATCTACTAGTAGATATCATTATTTATAAACAGCCTCTAGAACATATGTAAGCTCCTGACTACACTTTAAGGAATTCTACTTCTTCCGGTATCAAAAACTGACATCCATAAAGCTCCCGTTCCAGATTACCTTTCAGTATCAGCTCATTTGCGGAGCAGAGACAAAAGGGCATTTTCTGAGCCCACTTAACAATTAAGCTCTTTCAGGCTATCATTAAAGAAGCTACCTAATTTCCACAGACACTA
The DNA here is from genome assembly GCF_014898765.1 of Herpailurus yagouaroundi. Taxonomy (NCBI): domain Eukaryota; kingdom Metazoa; phylum Chordata; class Mammalia; order Carnivora; family Felidae; genus Herpailurus; species Herpailurus yagouaroundi. Next base: position 22,733,800 of record NW_024412415.1, on the reverse strand, counting down.
TCTGCTCACTCAAAGTAGATCTCAGAGGAGTAGTATTTAGCAAAAACATTCTTAAGAGAAGGATCACTCTCACAGCTTCTGTGTGTAGGCATATGGCATGGTGGGGCACACCGACATAAATGTGTTAGCGCTATAGTTTTCAAGATACTGGCTGAACGTTGTGGGAGATAAGATATGCATGCAAGTAATCATAACACAAGCTGAAACACACAGAGAGCTTTAAGTCATGAGAATTCATTAATGGCAGGGATCATTTACTTTATCTACAGTTTAAAAATAACTATTGAACATCTGATGTATATCAGGTACTGGGCTGGGGAAGGGGGGGGGGAAATGAATCAAGACATAGCCATCCTCAAGAAACTTCTAGTCTAAAGTAAAGTAAGTGCACACAAAAAGCAAATTTCAGGATAACAGGTACAGGATGCCACAGACAGAAAGAAAAGGAGAATGAGTCCAATATGAGAATCTAGGCAAGGCTTTTTGGAAAAACTACAGTGTCCGTTGAAAATTCCAGAAGGTCAGGGTCATAATTTTTTTTTTAAACCAATGTATATCCAAGTGGCTAACATAGTACCTAGCACATGATAGAAATGAAAATAAGTTTTGAAATGAAGTGGTAGAATTAATCAATCAAAGAGAGGTATAGAGGGCATTTCAGGTGAGAAAAAGCATGCAAACATGAAATAATTCAAACTAAGCTACAAGCAGGTAAGTAGTATTAGAACCTAAGGCTCAGGCAAAAAGTAACTGGAAGTAGGGATAATATATTTTAATATTCTGGATTTCACTGAGGTTCTGAAACAGAAAAAAGGTTGGTGATCAAAAATGTTTAATGTAGCAACTTGAACAATTCATTTACTCTATTTTTCAAGACATACAAAGTACTACCAAGAAGAAGAAGAGAAAGAGATTAATTCCTATTTAGGATTGCTAAAGTGGCACATGGTGAGGATTTATTAAATGTCTGCTAAGTCAATGACATTGTGATAACACTGCCCATTCATCTGAGTTATGGTATTCAAGATCCGAAGTATAAAGGTTCCACATGGAGTGAAGGCTGTTGGATAAAGTGGGAAAAAGAAAAGAAAATCTATTTCCAGATTTTGTGTCCAAAAAATACAAATGAGGAACTTGTATTAGCTGGTTTACAATTATTTGACTACAAGGTCTCAAAAATTACACATAGCACAGCATCTAGTATGTTGAAAAGATACTAAGAAAATCTGAGAAGGTATACATGAAACAGCCCCTCGTTAACTGCAAATTCATGATTAATCCATCATAGTGCAGGATAGAACAAACAAGTGAGTTATTCCAAAAAAGTGGCAGGCCGGTAATATAGTCCCAAATGTACTAAAAGAAAAACTGCTAGCTTAGAAAATCTAAAGAATTCCTTCTTAAGTACACTTTAAACAGAGGATAACATATTTTCAATAAGTAGTATCTACACACACAGACATACAAATTCAAATTTTGGCTAGTTAAAGAAGCATTTAAAATGAATTTGTTGAAAGCTAACAACTTTAAAGACACATAGGCTGTATTTGCACTAGTTAAGCAAGAGAAGAAAAACTGGCAAGGAAATGGAAAACATATTGGACACAAAAATCTAAAATACATTGCCTGCTTGGCTGTCTGCCTAGCAAGGTTGTTGAGGTAGAATGACTACTGAATTAATCCAGACAGGTGGGTCTGAGGAAGTAACAGACAAAGGCACAATGCAACTAATGACTGAAAAATCGATAATGAAGATCTAAGTCTAAAGTTTGGAAGGTTTTTGACAACTACTCTGCAAATTAAGGTTAACATCACTGTCTGATGCTGATCAAATTGGCCAGATGTCAAAGTATAATTAAAAAAAAAAAAAAAAGATTTCAAATGAACAGCATGTATCCCAGATCCAAGCACCCGTTAAAATGAAGAGAGGCCCTTCATCTGGACAGTTTCTAGTTCAAATGCATCCAAAGACTCAGGAGACAGTCAGTGATTCTTTAACATTGGTTAACAGAAATAAGAGTTAATTTGCTCAGACAAAATTCTTTCCTAATGAATCACTGCCCTTCAATTTGCTCCTTTATTTAACATTTACAAAGGTTGTTATTGACGTCTACTGTATGTCACTGCCAGGGGACCAAGCTGTGTCTGTACTTAGAAAGAACACAATGGAGAGGAGGTGGAGTTAGAATCAACACTGAAGCTTGCCTTCCTCAGACTGCCAAACACATCCTAGCCTAGCAGTCTCATCCTAAATACTGTACAGCCAACTAAATTGATCACTGTACTGAACAGAAGACAAGCCTTCTGCATTGTAAGAATTGACAGAACAAAGATAGACAAAAATAACTCAATAAAACTATCAACAACAAAATTTTAATATGCCTTCCCTGTTATTTTTCAGTAGACAGATTATCTAGCTGAATATGATCTCTTCACAAAACAAAAACAAATTTTTAAAACATCTGCAAGCTTTCCTGTGCCTTTTATGATCCATAAACCCACTTTTAAAATTATACAACTGTTTTAACAATAGTTCTCATATTAAGAGTGGCAGGATTCTAACTGAAACAAAATGATCTTCATCCAAAATTAAGGGAAATGTTACTACAAATTTTAATTCATCAATAACAGGGAATGTTTATTGAGAATTATTAGTGTACTAGGTACTATGTTAAGCTCTTTGCATTGAGTATGTCCCTTAATTTTCAAACCAATCCTGTAACTTAAGTATAATTACTATCCTCACTTATAAAAAACTAAAGAAACCAGAGCCAGAATTTAAACCACATAGTCTGACATCAGCAATGCTTCAGAAAAGTAGCTTTTTTATTTACAGCTATGAAGTAGTTTTGCTCACTTAAGACAGATCTTAAAATTATAGTAATATGATAGATCATTTTCTTTTTTTTTTTTTTTAATATTTACTTATTTTTGAGAGAGAGAAAGATAGAAAGAAAATACAAGTGGGGTAGGGGCAGAGACAGAGAGGGGGAAAGGATCCAAAGCAGGCTCCATGCTGACAGCAGGGAGTGCGATATGGGGCTCGAACTCCCTAACAGTGAGATCATGACCTGAGCCAAAGTCTGATACTTAACTGGCTAAGCCACCCAGGTACTCTGTGACAGATATTTTCTACCAGAATTATTACATACCTGATATTTACTATAAAGAAGTTAACATACTTTCTTTCTACCTCTTTTATTTTACTGGATTTTAAAGATGCTGGCAATTGAATCTCAACATAAAGCATTTTTTTTCTTTATTTCTATTTTTCTTCATAAAGAAAACTGCCAGTAAGAAGAATGAACTTGCATGGCTAGCAGTTTGACACGGATGCCAAAGAATGATGAAATTTGGAAACACAGTACCCAAATCAACTCACACCTGGGAAAGGAAGTCAATAAAAGTTGTCACTAAATTACTTTATCATTCTTCTCAATGATACCAGGCTTCTTCTCAATAACTTGATCACAACTAAATAAAGTATCTGTTTCTCAGCCATTAAATTATGTAGGAAAACCAAAATAATGCAGTAGTCTAAATGAAATGGGAATGGCAATTATTATATAAACTATACGAAAGTATAACCACTCAGAGGAGGAGACTGTATAACTCTCATATATCATCTAATAAACAATTACTAAAAGAAAGTCCATGCTTAGAAAATATTATGCAACAGTATCTATCAGAGTAAAAAAAAAATACATAACTTGTCAACCACTGGGTCCCACAATCTTATTTATATGTCAGCTATATTAGGAACCTGGAATTTACCTGTACATGAGAAAAGGTTCATATGTGGAATCTAGGGTTAGAACAGTGTGACAGTTGAAAAGCTCTGGAGTAAAAAAGGCCAATATATTTCTGTCACTACTAATAGCATTAAGAAAATACTTAACCTTGGTGTGCCTCAGTTTCCTCATCTGTAAAATGAGCATAACGATACCTACCTCACATGTTTTTCTTGAGGATTACATGGGACAATGTTATAGAAACAATCAGAACAGAATCCAACACAGTAAGGTCCTGTGTAAATAGCAGCCTAGCAACTGGACAGAAGTGAGAAGGAAAATGACATTTTTCCCCTTCTTTTCTGGGTTTGGTGGGAGTTATCTTCTTACCTCTTACTGTATAATCCTCTCCTATCATCTAGCATCTCTCTGCTCACCTGGTGCCCAGTGTGTGCAACTTGTTACTGTAGATCCCTGCAGTGATTTGTCATCAATAGTGTATCACATTCCAAAATAAATGAATTCCCTTCTCCCTTAATTAAAACTTCTCTCCTAGGAACTAAGTAATCCAACTTAACTAAGTTTTAAAAATACATTAACATTCTGACAGATTATGCTTATTAACCCAAACCAGTCACTGGTAAAATATAAAGCATTGAAACAAAATTAAAATTTAGACAAAAACAGACAGACCAGCCTTTCCGAAGAATTTGCCTACAGACCTGCTCCTTTAAATCATTTCTATTAGCCACAGCTTCTGCCAATATAATCCACAGCTCTACCAGGTTCTTAATATTTTCAAAATAGATTCCATAGCAGTGTGTAGATTTACAGTCATTTGCTCATGAGCTGCCAATGTCACCAATGTCACTGCCAATTTCACAGTAACTACAAAACCATATATTTTGATGTTAAAACCTCAGAAATTGTAGAATTTTAAATTTACTTTGATCAGATGCTAACATCTAGAATAAAATGTGTTTCATTTATTTATGGAATTCATTTCTTAAATATCTCAACATTAAATGCATTAAAGCTGGTGAATATCAATAGGGACCAAACTGTAATTTTTAATGGAACTTTGAACCTTTGACTTTCTTTCTTTTTTTTTTTTTACATTTATTTATTTTTGAGAGAGAGAGAGACAGAGCATGAACAGGGGAGGGTCAGAGAGAGAGGGAGACACAGAATCTGAAGCAGGCTCCAGGCTCTGAGCTGTCAGCACAGAGCCCGACGCGGGGCTCGAACCCACGGACCGTGAGATCATGACCTGAGGTGAAGTCCGACGCTCAACCGACTGAGCCACCCAGGCTCCCCCTTTTGACTTTCTTCAATTTTCCCAATTAATGAAAGGGTGGAAAACTATTATGCATACTGTGAAGTAAATGGATCCCAAAAGAGTCTTCTAAAATCAAAAGAATAGAACAAATCTGAAAGCTCAAAGTTTTCTCAGTCTAAACGAAAGCTTAATCAGACATTTAATTTTGTTTGAAAACTGTTTTATTTTTAACTGTCATGCAATAGAAACAGAGCAAAATGAAGATTCAGGTTAATTTGGGTTTTTGTTCTTTGCACTAAGACAGCCCTTATTTTAGTTTTGAGCTTGATAAGGATCTGCTTTTACTCATTCATTTATTCAATATATACTTATTAGCGTAAGGCATAAAGGTTTCAAAAGACATAAAACAACTTAAAAGTCAACCAACTAGATTATGAAACCAAGAACACTGTCTATTTGGGAAGAAGAGTGGTAAGGGTCAACACTGAGATTTTGTCAAACTAGAACCTGTTCTGTGAGAAATTCAGACATCCTAAAAAATGCTTACAAAAGCTAAGTACTTCCACCCCACCGATCCTGCCATGACTTCCACTTAAAATCATAATTGTTTATGTAAACATTACAGTTGATTAAACAGCCTATATTTTTTTCACTGGCTGAAAAGCACTGAAAAACTGCCAGTCATTACCAGTTCCCCTGCAAGTAACAAGCTTTTGATGGAGCAATAAATAAAACATCATGTAATACATTCATATGTTAAAGAACAGAAAGTAATACTTATGTACTTTCAAAAAGGGATCACAAAAATAAATTCAGTTGCTAGGCTTCAATATGGTTCTCAGAATTTAAGCCCCACTCACTGAAGTCTCCTATTGCTATTGAGAAGGTCATTACCAAAGCCCAAGACTCAATTTCAAGGTTGGGACCATAGACAGGCTCACCTCTAAATCTACTTTTTTCAAAGGTTGTTCTGTATCTTCTGGCAGACAAGACTCTCAACTTTAGTAGTCCTTTCTTGAAAAGCAAGGGAAAGCCACTCAAGAAATGTTACTTTATCTATTTACTAAGTACCAGTACTATGTTTCAGGCATATACTAAAAGATATGGATACAAGAATTAATAATAAATGCTCAGGGAATTTACAGTCAGTTGAAAAAGAGGTGTATACAACTCTCTATGATAAAAGATTATTTAAAAAAGAACTCAGCAAGTTGCACAAAGTATTAAGAAACTACAAAAGAAGCAGTGATATTGCCTCTATCTGAAGTCAGGGATATCAAATATGAACTGATTCTTTTTTTTTTTTTAATTTTTTTTTTCAACGTTTATTTATTTTTGGGACAGAGAGAGACAGAGCATGAACGGGCGAGGGGCAGAGAGAGAGGGAGACACAGAATCGGAAACAGGCTCCAGGCTCTGAGCCATCAGCCCAGAGCCCGACGCGGGGCTCGAACTCACAGACCGTGAGATCGTGACCTGGTTGAAGTCGGACGCTCAACCGACTGCGCCACCCAGGCACCCCAAATATGAACTGATTCTTGATAGGAAGAAAGTCGATGGCATTAAGCAAAGGCAAACACTGCAAAGTGAATGATAATTCTAGAAATAAGGAGTTGCTGAGATATGCCTAGACTGAAGAGTACTTGACAGAGATGGGGATGAAAAAAAGTGAGAGCTAGAAAATGAAGATTCTTTAAATGCCATGGTAAGGAACCTAAACTTTTCCTTGTAGAAAGGATAATGATGTAGAGAGATCTATGATAGATTCCTGTCACGAAAAACTAAAATTCCTAACAAAAAACTTAGCATTCATACTGAAAATCGTGTTTAAGTTAAATGAGTTTAAAATTTATTTTTCTTTTCCCACTTAAATCAAATGTACTGGGTTCCTACAGCTTTATCTGGAATTTAATGTTTACACAATATTCTATCTTTATATACATTATAAGCTTATTAAGTACAAAGTCTGAGTCCTTAATAGTTCTTCTGAAGACAACGTAGTCTTTTTCATCTTGGTATTTTCCACTCTCACAAGCACGGTGTTTAACAAATAGAAGGCACTCAATAAAATATGAAGAGACAGGTGGTGTATTAAAACACTTACAGAAAACAAAAACTATTAGAATTTGCTCTATACCAAAACAATTTCACAAAATGAACTGCCTGTCCACTGGTTTTCCACAGAAAATCAAGGCCACGCAGGCCTTGCTGAAAGGATGGAATATCAACTGCTACACTCCCAGCACACAGCAATCTAAGCTGCTCTAGGGCAGCACCTCTGTATCCCAACAGTTGTAGAGAGATCAAATTGCAGCTTGGCCATGCACAGGCACAAAGAGTTAGCAGACAACTGAGGGCATTCCAAGTGGTATGTTCTTTGCTCCCAGTTATCTGCCAAAGTAGTCATCCTTCAGGCACAGGGCTAATCTGGGGCCTATCCGTGAAAAAGCTACTGGAGGCTTGGCTCCTTTGCACTATGATGTCAGATCACTGGAAAGTCAGATCACCTGGGAACTCAAGTGAGGTCAGGCCACAGGGCTAGTTTGGCATGGAGGTTATTCCCAGTTCCCAGGCTTCCGACTCAAGCCTAGGGAGCTAGAGACCTCAGCTGCCAGAGGACTAGGGTTTCTGGACTGAAAAATTTCCAATAGAAGTCTTCATTTCTATCTTCTCAAGTTTCCTCTATGCCACACAGGCAAATGATGAAATCTTACCAAGGTCTGCTGATCAGTTCTGTGTCATCTTCCCTCAATAAGCATATACCAAGGGCTTCAGTTTAAATTATCTCCCACCATTAGGTCTTAGGGAAGGATAAGCAATTTCTGCTATCCCCCAGTGAATCAAAAAAATCCCTTTTTATGCCTGCAACAAGTCGCTAAGAAAGGCTGTTGGCACTATGTTTTCATGGAGTTTGGCCTAGAACTCAATGAGATTCAGCTACTCCATGCTTACGTCCAGGGTGAAATAAGACATTCCAAGAAGCCAACCAGAAGCAAGTTAGTTCAGTCCGTACCAGTTCTGCCACAGGTGACCTTCATCTTTAAAAAACTAAAAAAACTAGAATGGGAATAGAGCAAGCCAGAAAAGGGAGGACATTCAAACATGACTTCACCTTAAGATCCCATACATGGGACTAACACCAGGGACACTGCACCTGGGACAGGATATAAATGTGTTCTTCACTCAGTGAAACTCTATATTTCTGTTGACAATTTTAGCCCAGTAACCCACACACTGCAATTTGAATCTCCTATTATCACATCAACTCTTTTTTTCCTTTTCCCCTAACAACTCAATAAATGTTGGGAATATTCTGAAGGTGTGGCTTCCAAAGTACCTCAATTTTAACATCTCAGTTTCCTCACTTGTACAAGACGTACCAAAGCCATTTTTAGCTTTCAAGAGCCAATGCATCCATTCTATCTAAGTCCAGCCCAAATAACCCATAAAGACAGACTGAATCTCTTAAAGGGTTTTGTGGAACTGGACAGAAGGCAACAGGCTACATTACTACTCTTGTATTCTTTTCTTTCCTATACACAAAGAACTCACTTTCCCCAATTAAAAACAAACTTTCAATCAAATTCCTAAGAATTGATTCCTGAGAGCCTGGTCTTAGACAAACTAAGCAATGGGCACCATGGAAAGATGATTCCAGTTTCTCAGGTGTCTAAGTGTTTGTTTAGATTCTGTATTAAAAATGAGAATATCACACGCATTAGATTAGACACTATTAACACTAGCCAAGAAGATTCTTATAGTGTCATATAGTTTCACACTATTTGTGACACTATCCTGCTATGGCTTTCAAAGGCAAATGAAAGCTCCTTTTCCCCCTTATTATGGTACACTTAAAATGCTTTAAAACAGAATTCTTCAAAATAAAATCTTAATAAGCAGATGAACCAGAAATCTTGTGGGGTTTTTTTTGGAGCCTAGATTGACCATGTTAATTCTTTCCTACTGCGTGCTTTACTGACCCTTAGAGCCATTATCTTGCAAGGCAATCTATTATGACAGTAATCAGATATATTATACATTGTTATGTTAACATGAGTATGCATGTTGAGAAAGCTATGTCTTTACAACTTGCTGGGTAATTTATGAGTCATTTTAACTTTTTCTGAATTTCCACAGTCCAGTTTCCTACAACACTGAATGATCTATATATTTTCTCATTAGAAATATCAGGACCATTTGGATCTTGATTTTTAAAATATTACATATATATTACAAATATATACAGCTTGATGGCCATTCTAACTTCTTTAATTTTGCTCCTTCACAAATTAATGTTTCCTAGATACCCTAGATATATCTGCATTGAATAGGAAGTTCGTTATGGTTGACTTAAGTACAACTGTGATTTATGGTAATGTGTAAATTATTTAAATAAGAATATTTAATGACTTAAATAAATCTCATGACCTTAAACTAGTAGTTTTTATGAAGGAAGGTAGAAAGCCAAGTAAGCTGGCTTTGTACAACAATTTCTATTCATTTGTGATATACAACAGTATTCAGTGTTTATCTCAAAAAAACCCTAAAACACTACTGATGATAATAGCCTAAAATAAATAATCCAAACTAGTTTAATTAGTTAATAGTTAACCTAGGCCACAGGTTCAAATTTACTAAATATAAGAATAAGTTAAGATACTTTATGTTAAGAGAAATAAAAATTCCAATATTCTTACAGAAAAGCATAAACCTAAGTACAAAGAATTACAGAATTATTCATTAAACACTGTCCTATTTATGATATTAATAATTATGATCATTATGCATGGTTCCAACTCACTGCCTCATAGGAAATAAGAAATATATTTTTTAGAAGATCAGATGCCCTATTCCCTTCCTAAGACAAGATCTTAGTACCTTTATAATAGCTGACATCTTATCCCTCCTAGCTTTCCCCAGCTGACCCCACACACTGAAGCAGAGTTACAAATGCCCAAAGAAAGAAGACCCACTAGGGAAAATTGTATTCGCTCAGCTTTGCATGCATCAGTGGACTTCACAGTAGATAAATATACCCTACAGCCAGATTAACTGACACAGTGAAGCAAAAAGGGAAATTTGAGATTTAGCCACTTCATTTTAAACCTCTTTTTAAGTAAGGGGTGGTTTGTTTTTACTTCAGCTTTCGCTATATAAAAAAATCTGCCCCTAAGGACTCACACATTTCTAATGCTAATCATTTAAAAAAATGTTTCCACAAACCTTAAGTTTCTAATACACCAGTTATGATTTTAATAGATTCATAATTACGGTCTTTGCTTTTCACAAATGACACAAAAGTTTTAACACAGAGGAAAGTATGCTTTTATTTATTATTAGCTCTTTGCACACATATTTAAAAGCAAGACTTCTTTAAAAGCTTAGGAAAATTTGACAAATTATGTAGAATCTTTTAAAATACATGGGGAAGTTATAAATTAGCCTACTGATGTTTTTTTCTCAACTCCATTTCCAAGAACCCTCCCCCTTTCTCCACCCAATTACCTCACAAAAGACTCCAAGCCAGAACTTCCACTAAGGAGTTGTTTGCCTAAAATACCTAACCCCAAGGACCACCAGAATAGCCTCACCTACCTAGATTCTCAAACTCTTCCTGTGGAACCAGCTTCCTGTGACTAGTGAAAATCTGAAAACTGCAGAAGAGTTTCCTAAGTAGGATTAGAATTTTAAGTGAAGGGGAGGAATTTTTCATATCTAATTGAAATTATAAATAGCAGTCAACCTGATCCTCAAACCTCATTTCTCATTCAAGTAAAAGTGAGGATACATCCAGACAAAATTTGTTGTTGCAAGTTTCTACCTTGCCTTGGAGGTGAGGGGTGGGGAGACAAGGACCAGCCCCAGGTGAAGTTTAACCACCAAAAAATTAACTTTGGGACCTTCCAATATTTTTCTCTGACAAGCTTATTCTCTTTCCCGCAACCCAGGCACCGAGTGTTACATGCTGCCCTCTTGCCAGTATTTTTCAAGATAAATATTCAATTCTGAAATGCAGATTATCTTGCTTTTTAGATGTCCTCAAGAACACATATACAGCTTTTTGGCCTTTGATGTTTCCCACTCCCTTTGCCCACAGGTACAATACTGCATGCTGTGCACACAAAGCAAAGGACAAATGTTGACAAATTCTTCTCACTTGCTAGTGTCACCATTACAGCTACACAGTTTCCCAAAACTACAAGTTCAAGAGCCATTCTTCCTTTAGAAATACAGGGATTTTCAGTGGTTTAATAGGCCCCAAGGGGGACTATTTTGGTATAGATTTCTATTAGAAATGTTTCTAGAAAAGTAATCTCTGCACACTATGACCCTTCTCTTCCCCCCTGTATTCCCTAACCTACCCACTCCTACATCTTTTAAATTTCCTTCAATTTATTTATTTATATATTCAGTTATCCATTTGTATATGTATTTTTTCTTTAAATTTTTATTTTTGAGAGAGAGAGAGTAGGGGAGGGGCAGAGAGAGAGAGAGGGAGACACAGAATCTGAAGCAGGCTCCAGGCTCTGAGCTGTCAGCATAGAGCCCAACGCAGGGCTTGAACTCACGAACTGTGAGATCATGACCTGAGCTGAAGTCGGATGTTTAACCGACTGAGCCACCCAAGCGCCCCTGTATATGTATTTTTAATTAAACTTTTCTTTTGAGATAACTGTAGATTTACATGAAGTTGTAAAGAAATAATGGAGACATCCTGTATACTCTTTACATATTTCTCACATCTTGCCATATCACAATTAGGCCATCAATACTGACACAATCTACTTGTCATATTCAGATTTCTCCAGCGTTTTTCCATTTGTGTGAATGCGCATGTATACGTTTAATTGTATACAGTTCTATCACAGGTGTAGGTTTACATATTTGCCACTGCAAATCATGATACAGAACAGTTCCATCAGCCTATAAGGATCTCTTGTGTTCATCTTTTATAACTACATCAACCTGTCTCCTTAATTCCTGGTAACCAACTATCTGTTCTTAATTCTACAATTTTACCATTTCAAGAGTAGTATACAGATGGAATCATACAATATATAATCTTTTGAAAAGTGGCTCTTTTTCCCGCTCAGCCTAATTCACTCAAGATCAATTTAAAGTTTTACAATGGTTAATAATTCACTCCTTTTTATTGCTGAATAATATTTCAAGGTATGAGTGTATCAGTTGTTTAACCATTCACCCAGTGAAGGATCTGGACTGTTTCCAGTTGTTGGTTATTACCAAACAAGGTGCTATTAACATTTGTGTAAATTTTCATTTCTCTGAGATAAATGTTCAAGAGTGCAACTGCTAAGTTATATAGTAATTGCATATTTAGTTTTATAAAAGTCAGAATGTTTTCTATAATGGCTGTACCATTTTACATTCCTAATGTAAATTTTCAGTTACTTCCTTAGATTAAATTCCTTACTGGTGGAGTTGAGACACAATGCCTTTTTTTTAATAGGTATACAAATTCATCTTCATAAGTATGTTGGGACCATGTTTTTCCTTCCAAGTGTATCATGGTAAACTGGAAAGGTAAAATCATGATCAGGTCATGATCTCACAGTTTGTGAGTTTGACCCCACACGGGGCTCTGTGCTAACACTTCAGAGACTGGAACCTGCTTAGGATTCTGTGTCTCCCTCTTTGTCTGCCCCTCCCCTGCTCATGCCCTGCCTCTCTTTCAAAAATAAACATTAAAGAAAAAAGAAAAATATAAACATAGAGAATACACATAACATAAAAATTATGAATGAATATATACATATATCCCCTCTGTATCTCTTGGGAAAAAGTAAATTATAAGCAGACACCTTCTATTGTGCTAGTACCTGAAGATGTTTTCTAGGATCTTTGTAAGGCACCTAAAGATAGGTGACTGGCTGTCTCAGTTAAAAAAGTGTGAGACTCTTGATCTCAGGGTCTTGGGTTCGAGTCCCATGTTGGGTGTAGAGATTGCTATAAATAAATAAATAAAAACTAAAAGCAATTTTTTACAAAGAAAACCTAAAGATAGGGGTGCCTGGGTGGCTCAGTTGGTAAAGTGTCTTACTTCGGCTCAGGTCACAATCTCACAGTTCGTAGGTTCAAGCCCTGCATCAGCTCTGTGCTGACAGCTTGGAACCTGAAGTCTGCTTCAGATTCTGTGTCTCCCTCTCTCCCTGACCGTCCCCTGCTGGTGTTCTCGCTCTCTTTAAAATAAATAAACATTAAAAATAAATAAAGTACATTTATATAAAAAAAGAAAACCTAAAGATAATACTTACATTTTTAAAAAGATACCGGACTGAAATCTTACTGTAAAATGAAATAAAACAAAAGCCTATACTTAATGTGCTCCCATCTGGTCTAAACATACAGATGTGCATGTGTGCATGCACATGCACACACATACCAAGAGTAAAAATGCTCTCTGCATTTAACATTGTCGCTAAATGTTTTGCACATATATGAAAGGAAAATAAACAGGTGCGAATTCTTTGGTGGGAGCATATTTCATTGTATGCAAACCTGAGCAAAAATTTACAAAAATCATCATTTAGCAAAAACACCACTACATTTTCTTTTAAACCTTTCTGACAGAAGAGAGCGTGAAATTGAAGATGAATAGGATTTCAAATCAGAACACTTCCCAAACACAAACCATTAAGGTACGTTACATGAAAATTACATGAACTGCAACAAAAATCTGTAATTTACATTTACTTTACAAAAACTGTTCGGATACAAATCTAGAAAATGTTATAATATTTTCACCACACACCCTTTGGAGAGATTTCCAAATTCAGAGTGCAGACTCTCAAAAAAAGCAACAAACAATATACTTTTTTGATGATTACCCCACTGCCACACTATCCTCTCATCAGAGACTCTTCCCTTGGACTCTTCCCAGCTATTATCTGCAGATTTCTCTCTGTAGAACTGCCTCAATGCCACATCTCCACTGGGTTGCCTAAGTTTCACCTTTTCCTCTCCTAGTGTGATAGTTCAACTCGGTACAGCTACAATTTTATATTGACGTTATGAGAAGGAGTTTTCTGAAAAATTTCAAGTTATAGAAAACTAAGGGAACACCAAGATTTCAGATGAAGGAAATCTGACATGTGCCTAAAAAGCCAATTATCAGTATCCTATCTAAAGACAAAAACAAGAGAAAAATAACTCACCTTGTGAGCAACTTACTATTCTGTATAGACGTAATAAAGCCCTAGAAATTTTAGAAATAATTCACCAGCACCACAAGCACTAATCACCATGTCTGGATATTCAAAACACACACCCACACCCACAACAACCCTGTTATGTTTCCTAGAATTTCACACACACACATATATATCATGTTACCTCTTCAAAAAATTGACAGTGTTGCTATTGTTTAAAGTATTTTTGTTACATTATCTGGAATAAGATTAACACACTAAGGCCTGGAGAACAAATCCAGGCCACCAACTGTTCCTTTTATAGCCCATGAGCTAAGAATAGTTTTTTGTTTTTAAATGGTTATATAAGTACCTGCATAATATTGATTTTGCTTCCTGGGCTGCAAACGCTAAACTATTTACTATCTGGCTTTTTGCAAAAAGGTCTGCTGACCCCTGATCTCAGGGATCAGTGTAGAAAAGTATGTAACAGAAATTAATAAAATTTATGACTATTAACTAATTGATTTAATTTGCAGTAAAGTAGCCTTGTGCCCTACTCCTATTTAACTGTGACTCCCTAGAAATTTCATACCATCTGAGGAGTTTGACAATCCTCCAGAGATATTTTCAAAGTGAAAAACAAGTATGTAATATAAGGATTATTGTTACCTACTTCACTACACCATACATATGATAATAGCCACACAAAACAATTCTCAAGAAGAAAGAATTAAAACTCACCCTGATATACACCAGAAAGCCCTAAAATACAGGTAGAAAGGTGTGTGCTGCTGTTCATAAAAACCTAAAATCTCAAATAACAAAAACAAAACAAATGCATCATGGAAGCCACAGAAAATGTGAGCTTTAAAAAGCAAAGGCTGAATTTTATAAGAAAAAAAAAAAGAAACTGAAATGCGAAGAAGATTACATAAATGGTGGACTGACACTGAAGCAACAATCTTTTGAGGAGATTCACTTAAAACACAAAGCTTATTAAGTACTGTAGCAATGCGGTACAAAACCTATACAACTGAAGGATCTGGATGCCATAAATATCTTCAAACAATAATGTTTCCACAATTTAAACCAAAACAATTCAGGATATGCTTTCAAATTTTTAAAAAAGTGACTTTCATCTGGTGGTTAATTAAAACTTGCAAAAACAGTGTGACACTAACCAAGCTAGTACTAACTCTTCATTTTGAAAGACCCTCCAGAGTTTTCAGCGTATGGGTAATGCCAGTTGCACCTCCTCCTACTTTCAGTCTTTATGATAACCATGTATTTTTCAACCTTCTCAATTGAGAACTACTGAGCTAGATGACCTTCAAGATCCATTCCAGTTCAACCATTCTATGAGAATTTTAGTATTTATTTTTAACAAAACACTCAGAAAACCAATAGTAAATGATAAAGGGATCATTGTAACCATAAGCAATGAAATCTGAAGTATTACCACATAGGAGGCATGATCTGATAACGCTGTTCCGGGATTTTCCCTTATTCAAATAGCACCCCAAATTCTTAACTACGTGCCATGGTGTGGATCTCAGATTACATGCATCTAGGAAAACTGTAAAGTTTACAAAAGTTCCTTTAACAAAATTATTCTTTTGTTCTCTAGTAACCAAGTAGCCATACCTCCTGCAATGTATCCCACTACCGGCAGAGTTAACTTTCACTTGGTTGCAATTAGACACAAACAATGGGAAGATTCAAGGAAGAACCATTTATCAGATCTATGCCACTGGCTTACTATAAAGCTATGCAGAGCAGTAAGGATAACTACTGATCATAGAACATACACAAGTGATAATGAGCACAGGAACTGGGTAAACAAAAATAAAGGTCCTCCTTACAGGAGTCCCTAGAGTTACCAGTATGCAAGGATGCAGAGTTAAGCCAACATTATGACCTCATGAAAATATTCACTAATAACCACAAAAGTTAAAAAAAAAAAATGTAATCCCTGTGAAACAGGCCTGGCAGACAGTGTGGCTATCTCGGGCTAGAGTCAATGGTGTCGTTGGTCAGTCTTTTGGTAAATATACCACTATACCAAGCTATACAAAAGAAATCCATCAAAAGTTCAGTCTCACGCAAGAGACTCAAAATTGCATGAAATCCTTGAAAATGATGTCAAAGAACCACTTCATTAAACACAAAAGTCACTGACAGATTGGAACCTGAGTTAGAGTCTGTTAATAACTAAAGAGAAAATCAAAAAGGTTCAAATGTCAGGTACAAGACATTTCTATATTACCAAACAATTTTCTGAAGACAAAAACTACACCAAAAAACTCAATAATTAATTCATCCTTTGTTCACTTAAGACCTAGGGGATTATGTAAATCACTGCTTTGTTAATATTAGTTTTACTTTTCTTTTTTTTTTTTTT